>NW_010972590.1:795593-923311 GCF_000737465.1 Haliaeetus leucocephalus
TCTCCGGCGGGCGCCGGGCGGGCAGCGCCGCTCCCCGCCGCGCCCCTGGAAGCCGGGGCGGCGGGGACGGGGGGCACGGCAAGCGTCACCGCCCGGGTGGTCTGGGAGGGCGCCGTTCCTCTTTCGTGGGGTCCGCCACGGGCGGGCTGGGCAGCTTGAGCTGTGGCTGGATGTAAGGAGGATGCCTTGTGGACCGGAGCCTATGGTTCGCCTGTTGTTTTGCTGAAGGTCCGTTAAGCGGCCCGAAGGCAAGTCCCTGAAAACGCTCACCTCAACTTTCAGATGTGCTTTGTGTCCCCTCGGTCCAGAAAAGCGCAATAGCGGAATTCGTTGGCGGCACCTCTCGGGAAGCTGGTGATAGTAAGGGATCTCCTAGGCAAGCTTTTTGAGAAGGGTACCGCAGAACTGAGGCGGTTTTAACTGGAGGGTGCTTTTAAACACGGCCGGTTGCAGCCCTGGCATGCAGGTGTGGGGATATTGGCTTGATTTCTGACTGTGCGGTCGAAAATGAACTATTTCAGCGTTGTGTAAGTTCAGCAGCTTCTTCAAAAAGATTTGTAAGGCGTGCCTCCGGCCAAACTTTGCCGAAGAAAACTTATGAATCATATGAGTACCTAAGAGCTGTTTTGTTTTGTTTTGTTTTGTTATAAAACCTTGCTAGGGTGAATTTTGAAACCAGGCATGCGACCAGTGCCCTGTTTCTGAGGTGAGGCAGTGTTTCATACAGCAGGGCGACTGACAAATGTGTACATAGGACTTGGTACGCTCTGCGTAGTTCGGTTGAATCCGCATGTTTTGTATTTGGCAGTTGCAGAAGCCGTTCTTGGAGGAGGTGATAAAAACTCGCTTGTTCTTTTCCTCGGTTGGAAGGTGGGGATATATACTAGTCTGTATTTCAGCGCATGCTATAAAAGTTGCTACTTCCTAAGGTTATAGCGTGGAGGCATAACGTGAAGAGGATGTGAAATGCTTAAATCTCATTGTATGCTGGAGTGAATCACTGCAAAATCATGGAGTGCTCTCTATGGAGCTGAGTTTTGTTTCTGATACAAGGAGTAGTACCAGCGAGAACAAGTCACTAACAAACTCTTGCTGCTCTCAGTGAGCAAGTAGTTGGAATTCACAATTGTTGAAGCAGGTTTTTAGCAACTTAGTTGTAGCCCAGCTGCCCTTCCTAAACACTAGGCAAGAATGTTCTTCACCGAGATTGCTGTTAAGTGTCCATGCTTTGTTAGAGGAAAAGAAGCTGCCATGCAAACAATTGAAAGGTAGGCATAAAAGCACCTGGAAGAGGCTGTGTTTGAGCAATAGCCTGCAAGAAGTGCCAGGTTTTCTCCAGAGGAGCTGGAAGGACCTCGTGCTCTTTGCAGAGACTTGCACTTGATTCTCTGCAGTCTGAAACAAACCAGAATTGGTAATGGAGCAAGTGCTTGGATTTTTCCTGGTGAGATGCCAGAGCTCAGGAAGAGAGGGCGGATGGTGGCTTGGTCTTGGGGAAAGTTGCTGCTTCTGTAACAGAAGTTGTCTAGACAGCCGTAGGCTGCCTTTGCCTACAGGTTCACCACAATCTCTTTACTAATAAGCTACATGTGATTTCAGCACTTCATACACAAGATAGTGTGTTTTTAAGTGTCTCTGGCTTTTTTTTAAAGTGATTGCAACAGTTATGATGCTGGGAAACTGAAGTTGGGGAATGTTACTCTATTAGCTTTGTTCTTAAGACCTGGATGCATCTAAATAATGTTGTTTACATGGAATGTGGCAGATGGGAACTCTGCTTCCTGATTTAAACATACATGCTTAGTACTATATAAACATAGCTTTTAGCATATAATTTTGCTTTGCAGGGACTTGTGAATACTTCTTCATCCCTGAAGCTTTGAAGAAAGATATGTTAAACTAAACCTTGACGTTATTTCCTACTTAACAGGACATTGACCAGCAAGATCCCTGCTTCTAAAGTCCAAACTTAAGGTAGCAGGTAGCTGCCTGCTGCTGTAGTCCCTGATAAATAAAGTCTGTGGTTTTCCTTATGCTTCTTGCAGCTCAAGGAAGTAGCAGATACCGTGTTTGTCTATATTTAATTTTTCTGCCATTTTATGCCTCATTGTCGTGCAGCTGTGGCTTTCCAGTGGTCATGGTGAGGAATTGCTATGAAGTGTAAATAAGTCTTCCCCCCCCACCCCTCCCCTAATGTAAGTGTAGTAGTACAGTGTTTTGTTTTTTCTAAAAAACCCCCCACCAACAGGAACTGGAGGCCTAAGCCTAAGAGGCTGTATTAATGAGATAGTGTTATGGGTATGCTCATTTGGGAAAACAAATGGTTATTAAACTCAGAATTTTCTTATGCAGTGTTGCTACCTGGGTGTTAGAATGCGTGCGGTCATCCTCTACTAAGAAGCAGTGTCCTGGACGCTACACGAGTGAAACTGCCCACCTGCGGTGTGCCTAGTTGTGAACTCAGAATGTAATATGCCATTGGCACTTAAACAACTATATGACATGGAATTAATCTACTAAAAGTACTCACACTAGTATTCTTTTGGAACAGGTTGCAAATCTAGGACAGATATGCTTAACTTTAAGGGCAAAACAGCACTCCCAGCCACTGCAGAGTCTTCAAGCAAAACTTTAAGCCTTCTTCCCCCCCCCTCCACTGTCTAAAGATTACTTAAAATAGTGGGCCAGATCTGCTTCCCATTAAGTTCACTCTGTGCTGCCCTGGTTTTTCAAAGTCTTAAAGCCAGCTTAATTGGTTACTTGGGGATTCCCTATCCATTAAAAAAAACCAACAAACTGAACCTTGGCCTTTGTGCATATGAGAGTTATAGCCAGACAGAAAGGATCATGATCAAGAAGTATCTAGATGCTAAAAAAAATGCCTTGTTCAGCCTCAGTCAGCCAGACTAAGGATTATGCAAAGATCTGAAAGTGATTTGGTGCCCTTGCTGTGGTTAACTCTAAGGCTTGTATTAAGGACAGCTTGGCCAATTCAGTTAATCTATGCCTCAGCTCTAAACTAAACTATTAAGGAAAATTTAGGTAATGAAGGTCTGATGATGCATGCTGTACTCTCCTGAACTGCCCAAGCAGGGACAAACACTGTATAGGCTGGCTTTATCAGGCTGGACGGTTTATATTCAGAGCTAATTTCAAAATGAAACCAGCATTGTCTTTAACTCCAAAGCTGTGTAGTACTGGTTAGTTCTCTAAGTACTCAAGCTTTTCATCCACTGCTGCAGCAGCTTCTTGCACTTATGATCAGAGAACTTGCTAGTGGTGTGCTTCTTTCCACCAGTAGCTTAATACAATAATGTACTTTAGAATAAATTACAGAACTGTGCAGCACTGGCTGTTCTCTCTCTCTCATGTTTACACTGAGGACTCTCCACCAGTTTTGTTTGGTTAATTGCAGCCTGGAAGAAGACTCTCAGTGGTGAGAAACAGTGGTAGCTGCATGCCCCCCGAGACTTTGAGAAGCTGGAAACAAGCCACAATGGTGTCTTTTTCATCTTAAAAAGTGAAGAGTATGTTGGGGATATGGAGTTGGGAAGGGGTAGTGAGGGCACTTCCTCTCATGAAGGATGATTGTATTTAAAACATCCTAACTTGATCTGTATGGTTTTGTGTCTTTGAGAAGTAGATCTTGCTCAACCGAAGAACGTAAAATTTGAACTCCTTCTGTCAGCTTATTCCAAAGGCTTGTGCTTTGACACGTAGCTCATCTGTTTTTTCCCATTCCTGTTTTGGCCTCTCCTACTGTCAGAGCACATCTACATCTAAGATGAGGGGCAAGCTATTCCAGTAGCACGGGTGAGAATAGGACCACGGGAAGACTAAGTATGAGTAGTAATTTCTTCTTCATTAAATAAAATTAGGTTGCTGTCTCTGCTTCCAACGTTCTGAGGTTTCTTATTTCAAATAAAACTTTGTTTTACCTGTGGGCGTACCTATTGAGAGGTATTATTTTTCCTTGTGACCACCTATTCAAGGTAGGGATGTGTACTCCAATTTTATATTACCTATATTGTTCTGAGATGGCTAATTTTTATTGTTCACATTTTTCCATTTCTTGTTTGGCTCCCTAGAGCTTGCTTCATTCATCTTCATGTTTGAGCCCCTTGGTTGACTGTGACTGAATTCGAAAGCCAGGTAGATAAAAAAAAAAAAAAGTGTGGCTTAAGTCTTTATTTGTTTCCTGGAGGGGAGAAGGAAGTGTATGCAATGTGTTCCAATTAAACTTTTTAATTTAATGTTCACTTTGGTTAATTAGTGTGTCATTCCTCCTCAGACTGAGGGATAAAAGATAGAGGGGATAGGGAAAAAGGTGGGGTTAGTGTGGAAAGCACCAGATGCCTCTTAGGGAGGCAGAGCTGACATAAACTTCTGGGAGAGCTAAGTACCTATGCAGTGAATTTTTTTTTCTGTTATAATTTGCCTTTACTTCCCTTTTCTGTGTGTGGTTTTGGGGTTTTTTTTGTGCGAGGGGTGTGGTGGTGATATTTATTTTGTATATAGATGGAAAAGTAGAACAAAAAGAAAGAATCAGCTTTTTTTCTTAAGGTTTTGGTTTTTCTTTCTATTCTGTTGTGGAAAGCAGCATCTAATAGCTTTGATTGAAGCCTTTACTTTGAGCGGTAGAAGTTACTGTCCCTAGGGGTACAGCTGTCTTGGTAATTGTAGCTAAAAGCTTGCCATCCACTATGTGGAAAGACAGTTCTACTTCATACGTAAACTTAAAGGGGGATAGATTGTTTCTTGTAGTTCCAGTAAATCTCTGTGATAATTACGACTTTGTGGAAGCACATTTGGTTCTGCAAATGTATGTTTTTTCCTTTGTTGACATTTTAGTGCCAATATGCTTGGAGAAACCTCTAGACCTGATGGTCTTGTTGGAACTGCTAGAGGTTAATGACTTGGCTTGGACAGAGGTTCTTGTTGGGCCCCTGTCTTGGCAAAGAGGTTGCCTGTTGAAAGAGAAAAGGAACTTAATTTCTTGGCAGACCACGCGTTACATAGCAGCATGGGCCAGGGTGACTCAACATATGAGTGGGTGATAAGCATGTATGAGCTTATGGCTCCTGTCTTGTTAAGTAAGTCTCCTATAGTTTACCTAACCAAAAGAACTTGGAATAGCAAGGAAAGTTTCAAATAAGCAATAGGGCTTTCTCCTTCCATGTGGCACCAGCACAGGAGGTGGTGGTAAGATCATAGCTGCTGGCGACAGGCTGGCAGGAATACAGCCTGACAGACCACATCCATCTGGTGAGCAGTGATTTTCACACATGCTGTTTCTTCTGGATTAATAGAAAGAATTATACTTGAGGGAGCAGAAATGGTGCATCATTGCTCTCACGTTGAAAAGAGAGCAAAATCGTGCAACTGAAGAGTTGAGGGAGAATCAGCTTTCAGAGGTGGATCTGTGCTGCTGTTGGCGTGTGTTCTGGTTAGATCTTGGACATGTCCAAGACCTTTGTGCCGTAGGTGGTCAAGTGTCTGCTTAGGTGGTCAGAACTGTGAGAATTTGTGTGTGAGTACTAAAAATTTCTTCTTCTATTTTAAGCCCTCTCAGGTTCAAAAAACATTTCAGTTAAGTCAGTGGTAAGTAAGTATCACAGACCTGTGGACTGATGTCCAAACACCAGGTGCTAAAAGCAAGATTTTCTTATCAAGCAAGTGAAGACTTGCCTGTCGTCTTACTCTGGAGTAAGGAAGCAATGCTGTTACCACATAGTAAGGCTAATCTAATACCTCAGACCTTACTAGCAGTGATATTTTTTGTTATGATGTGGTGAGTGGATCATGTTTTTATTCCACTTCTCTTATGCATTCACTGTGCAACAGAGTAGTAAATGAGCTTCACAAGCCAGTGGTTGGGTGTGCAGCACTGCCTTCATTTCTTCTTGTCCCCAGGAGTGAGCATCATGCACACTCTTACTCTCCAGAAATCCTCTTATTGGAGGATGTGCAAGGACAGTCTGTCATCAAAACAGAGAGGAGGTTTGAAAGAAATCTGTTTCTGAAGACAGTAATTTGTGCCTGGCACCTATTGGCAGTACTGGTTGTTCTAAGAAGCGTAGTGTTTAGTAGGTGAGTTGTCATACTTGGCTGTAACCAGTATTAGGTGGCCAGAAGAAAGAAGAAGTATTCCTGTTAGCTTTAGTTGAGGGATGTATGACTATAAAGGCTCAATATGTCATACTGACTTTTATTTTCACCAAGAAATAATGGACTAGGAAGAAGATGTTTTATCTGTGTTCTTTCCCTTAGGACTGTTGATACCCAATCCAGTGGGGCAGCTAGCTGAACTTGCTCTCTCTGTCACTTTTTGTTTTTCTTTTCTGCAAACTTAGGAAGCTTCCAGGGCTGGAGGAAACTATTTTTTTCATTTAATATTTTCATTTTTTTAAAAGAAGTATGAATAGTAATTCACTGTGAAATGGCTACTCTGAGGTCCTGTGGCAAAAACTGAACTTGTTGCTGAAAATACTGCGGAGATGTAGAATTACTAGTTGTGGCTTTGGTAAAGAGGCTTTTTGGATGAGGCAAGCTTATGCAGATCTTCAGGATTCTTGTAGCTCACCTGGCTAGAAGGTGCTGAAGAAACACGTAAAAACGAGAAGTATTCCACGTTCTCTGCAAAACTTTCCTACTTTCATTTGGGGAGACAATAATTTGTCATGAAAACAGTTATAAATAATGGCTTTGAAGAGCGTCGTAGTACGTGATGTGAAGCTTAAGTGCTTCTTGACTTCTTTTTTTAATAAACTGTAGCATAACTGAATACTTTATGAAGTACAGTTTGTTAGGGCCTTCCCAGCAAGAAAAATATTTTGAAAAGTAATCCTGTTTACTGCATTGAGGGTGACAGAGGGTTGGGGGCATGCCATTTTTATCTAATTATTATGTCCTTACATCTTCATCATATATTAATCATGTTCATTATTCCATTCTTTGTCAAGGGAAGTGTAAAAAGTGTAGGAACTAAACTTTGGAGACAAAGCAGTTTAGCTGAATTTAAGTGTGTGACTTGGACCAGAGGAAGAACTTTAAGGTAAGATTCAGTGGCTTAAACGTAGTACTAAAGAATATCTAAATCTGTGCCTTGTCCAGATGGAGAATCTTAGCATGAAGAACATGTGCAACTCTGGAAAATCCAGTTAAACGTACCTGCCTGTGTACTGCTGTTTGACACTACTGGCTCTGTTAAGCTGCGTTCTACTGAGCTTAAGAAGAGTCTCTTTTAAAACCTTGGGAAAGAGAGATTCAGCAGCAGCTCAGTGTCTGCGTCTTTTAATGTAATTTGGATTAAAGAGCTATATATGGCTATAGCTCCCTCTCTCAGTGGAAAATACGGGGTAGCTCATGGCCAGTCACTTCCAGAAGATGGACCCTTTGCCAAAGTGTGGTGACTTCTGCTAAATGTGAACTATGTAAATTCAAGTCATGCTGAGTAGAAGGGATGGGAAAAGTTGTGTAGTTGAGTTTCAGAGTGAACATATTTCTCAGTAAGTGAACACCAAATGAGTGTTAAGGTCCAAGTAAAAAAAAAAAATATGGTGAGCTGTTTGGAAGTCCATTTTGCTTATTTGTACGGTGGGATTTTTGTCTTCCATGAGAGCTGATTAAGTGATATGTTCGGAGTGGAGGCGTGATGTAAATGCAAGTTGTCTCAACGTTGTACTTTTTTTGTGAACTGGAAACAAGTATAGAGTCACGCCAATGTCACAAATCAGATCCCAGGGATCTTCCTAGAAGTCATACTCTGTATTTATTCTCCTCTTCCACAGTTCAGAGTTCCCGCCATGGAGAACTACTTCTAACTGCTTTCTGAATAAGCTCTTGTCATGAGTTTGTACATTGGAGTAGTCAAAAAGTGAGCTTGTAACTTTAAGTAGCGATGTGCCTGAGTGAGGAGGAGGATGTTTGCATCTCTGAGGGAAAGTAGGCAAGTAGTTACTGGAGAGACCGTACAGCTCTGTGTCTGTGGTGCCTTGGTTTTGGGGTTTCATGCCGAATCGACTAAGTTGTTCAGCTTACAGGTGTCTCATCAAAGGTAACTGCACTGGCGCAACGGAAGGGGGAGTGAAAACAGAGCACAGGGACGAGGCCTAGAGATTGGGTAGTAGGAGGGGACTTGTGTGCTTTCTCTGAATGGTTTAAGAGTTGTGACTGCGGGATGTAGTTTATGGTCCATTTTAGCTAGTTTCTCTACAAAAAGCAGCCCCCCTTGGCCAATGGGATTTGTGCAGTTGCCTTGAATTCCGGTCAGTGTTTGTGCGCGCATGTCCCTTTGGTGGAGCACAGAAGGGAACTCACCTGACACCCCCGAAAGAGCTGACTTTTCCAGCTTTGTTAATGTTTTGGGTTGGTTTTGTTTTGTTTTTTTTTAAACGCACGTGACTTTCCCGGTGTGAGTTGCTTTGTGTTTGTGGAAGTCCTCTGCTGTTACAAGGACAGGTGGAGTGCAAGAAGGGGAGGCTGAGGCTGTGTCTTTTGATGGCAACCCAGGACACAGGGGTTGCCTGCTCAAATTGTCTCTGAAGTGCGCTCCTCTTGTGTTTGACTGAAGTCAAGGACAAAGTTTTGTGTTTGGTCTTCTGTGTTTGCTTTAGCTTTGGTCTGTGCTGTAGGGGCAATAGAGCATGCAGTTTTATGCTGGGAAGGTAAACTTCTTACGAGTTTTGTATCTGTGTAGATCATACCTTACAGTAGCAGTCGGTCCCTTTAGATTATGTGGGTGAGTTCCGGAAACTAGTGAACTTGCGTTTTAATAGTTGCGGAAATCGGCCTAAATAGTATCTTTCTTACTTTGAAATCGTGCGCCTTGGTAAGTGTTTTTTTTTATGGTCTGAAGAAGTGATTAAAAAGTCCGAAGTGAGATTTCAAAAAAATTTTGCAACAGCCTCCGCAAATTAATAAAAACTTTCTAGTATGTAATGACCGTGGGCTGTAGTGAAAATGGATACGGATACCAGCAGCCGGCAGGGATCAGTTGTGACATAAATAGTCCCCTGGCAGCCTGGAATAATTGTCGGGGCGATACTTGTCCTTTCGTAGTTAAAAGAAGGCCCCTACGCCTTGTGGAGCGAGTTCGGCTTGCCTGGGCGCTGACGGCAGGAGGTGGCGCGCAGAGGTTGAGCGCCTGGATTGGACCGTGCGGTCCTGTGGGGTTTCCGTCTGCACAGCGCCGGTCACGACGGCCGGTGCACCCGGCGGGGGCTTGGCGTAAAGGGGTCCGTGCCCTGATTGCCCGTGAGTGCGCCATGCGAAGCACCAGGAGAGCGCTGTGACCCTCTGGGGGGAGGAGGGAGCGTGCGTGTGCACGAGCAGTTGCCTAGAGGCGCTGACGTGCTGTAACCTTACATTTGCGGTAAAGTGACCCTTTGGGCAGGAGCAGCGACGAAACTGGTAACAACTGTGTCTTTACTCTGTCTGTGTTACTACGCTCCAGCTAGAACCTCCAAAGGCTATAAATCCCTCATGATATCAGTAAGCTGTCCGGGGTGTGCGCCTGTGCGTGTGTGGGAGCCGCACCTTTCTGACAAGCTCCGACGCGTAAGTAAATGCTACAGCTTCTATATGGGGAAGTGCGTGCCGCTTTCAGTGCACCTCTGTAGTCTGTTCGGTGTCTCCCTTCTGGATCCTGCAGCTGTCCTGCAATGCCTGAGGAAATACCACACTCTGCTTGGGGATAGACTGGACAAAGAGTTAAAGCAGGGAGAGTCTTGGCTGAAGAAGGAAAGCCATAGACACTTGACACCTTAACGAAGCTTAAGGGGGACATTAATAGGTTAACTCTTACTCCATGTTAATGAAATTTGAAGGTGCGTGCTACTTGTGGTTTGGTTTTGTTTTTTTTTTTTTTTGTAAGGGTTACCCTTATAACTTCAGATGAGAATGCGTTCTGTTTGTGTTTGCCTGTAAGTAGCCTAGGAAGAACTAACACATTAGCTTACTCCCTCGTTAAGTCAAGATCTGATTCTGCTTAGTGTAATTTAATGTGACACTTGGTCTGAATGTGACACTATATTTCTGTGTTAGGTGTTTGTCTGTCTTGCTTTCTTTCTGGTGGAAAGACAACGAACTCTCTAGAACACGTGTATAAATCAGCTAATAATTAGTTAATTTTATGCTAGTAATGAAGTTCAGTTGCTGTGTCCTTAAGAGGATGCTTTTCTATTAATGAAAAACATCTGACTGTTTCCAGGAGAGATGGAAGGTGGCCTGTGTCTGTCTTGCACTGGGTAACAAGCTGTGCTCTGGACAAAAGTCACTGCTTTAATCCTGAATTACAGACACTTCCAACTGTAGATAACGTTGGCTTCTAAAGCTCTGCTGTTTTGTTATTGCAGCTAGTACTGCTGGTGGATGAGGAGATCCATGGAGACTTTCAAGTTCCGTAATGAGAACATTAGCATAAATAAGGTTGTTGGAATTACTGTTATTGCAGCAAGACCTTCTTTTAAAGGAAATGAACCAGTTAAGAAAAGTCACTTAAATCGCTTTTCACTATAAAATAGAACTTTGTGGTGCTAAATATGTAGCTACTGTTGCATTCTGAACAAATGAGTAACCAGTGGTGTAGTCCAGGATATTTAACCTGAGGGAGACAGGGGGAGGTTAATACCCAAGATGATCTTATTAATGTCCCTTTCATATTCTTTTTTTTTTTGATTAGTTATAGGCAAAGCTGGCACTGAATCATCTTTACTATGAGGTAAACATGTTTTGTTCCCCAGCTTGGGGTCATCTCTGAAAAGTATTAATATCAGCAGTTCCAAGGTGGTGCCTCTGTCATGAGACTTATTTAGGATTGTTGATTACATTGTAATTGGTAAGCATTCTGGAATGCTGTCAAAATATCTCTCTAGGGGAACTGTAATTTGTAAGAGGTGATGCTTTTGTCTGGATAAGTCTGTAGTAAGTGCATGGGGAACCTGTTACATAATTAGGATTTTTCTTGGTAGCTTTAGAAATCTATGGAAGCAGTGAGCATTTTTATTTGAAATTGCGTATTAAAGTTCAGGACAACACAATGTGTTCTTCCTCTTAGTTATTTATATTTTACCTTTTTTTTCCTTTACTGGGAAGTTGTCTCCACTGTATCTACTTCTTTCCTATGCTGCGTCAAGACTGGACTCTCAACTTGTAATTGCAACTTGACTTACACTATGTCTTTCTGTTTGATCCATCCTGATATGTGTGAGATTCTTCTTCTTTAAAAAATGACAAAATTATGTGAATTTGTTTGGTTTTTTTTGTCTTCAGCATGGTACATTGCATGACAAAAAGTCAGGTATGTTGTGGGGTGAGGACAGAGACTGAAACTGAAGTTTTGCTGCTTCCTGCTGAAAGCTACCCATGCTTAACATTAACTTGATTGTGGAATTAGAGACCTCATCAAAGTTTGGAAACTGTTGTATGCTAACAAGAGATCTTTGCTGGAGAAGGGCTTGGAAATTCAGCAAATGCGTTTAAATTTTAACCACAAGTACTTTTTTTTAGCATAGTTTTTTTCTAAAAAAACCACCACCAAACAGTGACAAACCTCTTATGCCCAGGACTGACAGAACTGGATGCTGACTCTTGTAATGATGAGAATGTATTATTAGTAATTCTGATGCACTTTTAAAATTTTATATACTGACAAACTGATGGAAAGCATGGATATTGATACTCCTCTTGCTTGTACTTTCGTAGATGACTTTTATCTTCATGGTATAAGCACAGTTCATGTTATACTTCAGAGACCTCATTCTGTTCAGATGTGCTGTTGGTGTGTAACAACACTAAGATAACTGCAAGTTTATAATTATTATTTAAAAAGAAATTATTTGAGTCCTGTTCTTTAAACTGCTTCCAGTTGTACCAAGTACCAAGCAACAGTAATAGAACCTGTCTCTGAAGTACGTGAATGCAAAAGCACTCCCTTATGCTGATCACTCAGTCCTTTTTTACAGCGGGTTGCAGGTATAGCTGTGACTTGAGCAGTTCTTATTTTCCTGGTTGGACTAATCTGTGTGTGCTTTTTTTCCTTCTTTTTTTTTTTAAAAAACCAATAAAGCACATTGTTGTGTGAATGAGATGAGGAAGTCTGTGGAAGTATGACAACTGAAGTTGCATTTAAATGAGATCTTTAGAAAGCCTCCTTGTATAAGTTATGAAATTCTACATGTAGATAAGACACCAGTTGTCCTGAAAAAACTTATACTAGAAGAGTTCCAAAGCCTATGGCCATGGCATCAAGCATTATGCCATCGAAGTATAGCTGATACCCTTTCATCTAGCGGAAGTGATGGCATTTGTTTCTCTTTTGAGCACTGGAATTGGGGAAAAAAATCAGTGACTGATTCTTTGTTATGACAGCCAGGTATTTTGGAAGGATCGTGTTCAGTGCAGCATAACTGAAGTTGATTCATGGCTTTTACAAAACTAGAGAAAATATTTTTTTTATGCAGTTTGTAGAGTCTTTTTGATTTCCCAGACTTGTTTATTATGAGATTAAGCCTTGCCTGTCAAGAAATACGCACATTTCCACATTGCTTGAAGGGTAGTGCTATTCTTCTCTCTCCTACCACACGTTTTGTCTGGTGGTTTAAAACCTTTGAAATGGTCTTGATTTATAATACATTACAGCATTAGATATTTGTGTTTACTACCTTCTCAATGCTTTTTGTTTTAGTTCCCAGTTCTTTACCCCCCTGTTCTTGAGTACTGGTTGGTTGTAGTTTTTTGCTGTCTCTAATGTTGATCAGCTGGGTCAACAGCTCAGTTCAGTTGCAGCTAACAGCACTCCCACTAAAAAGCATGTATTTGGGGGAGGGGTAATTTCTTTGTCTTTGGTTCTGAATAAACCTGTTCTTGACATCTAAGGATTTCAGGGTTTTGAAAAGTTGGTTTAGTAGCAAATACTTACGCTTACTAATGAAGAAGTTTAGCAGGGCAAAAATAGAAGTTGTAGCATTCAAAGAATGAAAGAAACAGCAATGGAAAATATTTTCGCTTGCCATACTTTTGCCAGATGGTTCAATCAGTGGTCATGGTGGCAGTGTGCCTAATCTGGAAGCAGGAAGTGGGTAAAGTTAACTATATACTGTTCTTTCCCATCCAAGGCCGTTTGTATGAAACAAGTGATTTAAGGAACTTGTGTTTTCTCATTCACTTCTCACTGCTTTTCCAGCTGATGGAGAATCATTTTCAGTCAGTGTTGTGGTTTAACCCCAGCCAGCAGCTAAGCACCACACAGATGCTCGCCCCCCACCCCCCAGTGGGATGCAAGAGAAAATCGGGAAAAGAATTAAAACTCACGGCTTGAAATAAGAACGGTTTAATAGAACAGAAAAGAAGAAACTAATAATGATAATAACACTAATAAAATGACAACAGTAATAATAAAAGGATCGGAATATACAAATGATGCACAGTGCAATTGCTCACCACCCGCTGATCAATGCCCCGTTAGTCCCCGAGCCGCTATCCCCCACCCTCACTCCCCCCAGTTTATATACTGGGCATATGTCACATGTTATGGAATACCCCTTTGGCCAGTTTGGGTCAGCTGCCCTGGCTGTGTCCCCTCCCAAATTCTTGTGCCCCTCCAGCTTTCTCGCAGGCTGGGCATCAAAAGCTGAAAAATCCTTGACTTAGTTGTTGCTGAGTCGTGTTCATACTAAAAATGTTAGTGTTTTATCAACATTATTTTCATACTACATCCAACCCATAACACTATACCAGCTACTAGAAAGAAAATTAACTCTATCCCAGCTGAAACCAGGACAAACTGAAAATCTTTCAATAGTTGATTAGAGACCTTGCTACATTGGCTGTTTTCACTTTTGATTCTACTGTATTTGTGGTTTTTTTAAAACTTTTTTATTTTGAGTGTCCCACTGTAACATAATGCATAAAGCAGCCTAGATGAAAACTATCAGGTTTTGCCTCATCCTCCACGCTGGGAATGCTGAAATATGGGAGTGAAGGTGGGAAGGTTAGGTGAGACTGCTGAATAGATCTACCCTTGTGAGAGGGGATGGATTGGGATTCTTCAGCTCCAAAAAAGAGCACAGATGTCTGTTTTTTGTCAAATGGATCTTCCAATGGTGTTTTTCTTCCTCTTCATGGTAACTTATTTGGTAGGTTGTGTTGACTCAAATGAGTGCAAGCAGGCATCTCTACCTCCTTATGCACTAGGATCGTGTCTCTTGAAGTGACACCATTTTATTAGCAGCAAACTGTCTAGTAATCCTTTGTCTAGACTGAGCTGAAGTTTCTGTGAAGGTTAACCACTCATGGAAAGTTAAACTTGATGAGAGATGGCTAGTTCTGAACTAGAATGGGTGAAATGTCACTCATTGTGAAATATTAACTTTGTCAGAATTAGTGAGACCAAGCTTTTTGATTTGAGTTGCAGGGAGGCTAGTGACTTTAAAGTTGCTTTTGCCTTGGCTGCATGCAAGCAAGTTGAGAGTAAACACATGTTCTGTTTCTGATGCTCTACCTAATGCCTTACTTTTAGTTAGTGTCTGAAAGTATCCTCTGCTTGTGTCCCTGAAACCTCTCACTGTGTCCTTACCTCTTCTACTGAATGAAAAAAAAAAGTGAATAGTCTATTTGGAAGCTGATAGAAGTTTGTAAATGTTTATTGCTGATCCAGATGACTGGAAGTAGGAAAGTCTTTACCAGCTTTGTCTTTCAACAGTGGTATCTCATCCATGATGTTCAGTGTCCTGGAAGATACAGATGTACCTAGTACTTAGTGGTTATGGTTATGTGTCAGAAGAATTATGTCTAGAAAGATGTAACAAAAGTCTTAACAACTTTATAGCCATAATAAATACCATAATAAAGTTCCTTTTGATTTTAATGGGGTTTTATCTAGTTTCTGTGAAATGATTGAATGATGACACTGAAGTTTTTGTAAAAACTTTAATGAGCTTGACACAGAGCTCTTTCAAGACTCAGAGGTGTGTCTGCAGCAAGAAGAATTAATTTGATTGAATAATCTTTCTTATGGCTAGAGAGCGGAAGCTTACAGTATCTTCCCATGGGTAGTGTCTGTTTTGAGAAGAATGGTTGTGTATTGTCCTTACCTTCTCAGTCTCCTTAGTTGCCTTCACATTCTTCTTAAATCACTCTTCCTGTGGTATGAAAAGGAAGATGTATCCAGCCAAGGTGCATCTGTTTGTATTTGCTTTTCAGTTTAGAATTGGTTGGCAATGTTTGTTTCCAATGAAATTGACCAAGAATAGTGACATACACAGTCTTTGCAGAGATCCTCAATGAGCGTACTTCGGTGCATTTGTATGGGACTTTGAACTCCTGACTGTGTGGTTTATTTGTTTTGTTGTGTGATTCCTTTTCTTTGTTTTGTTTGTTTGTTTTTGTTTGGTTTTTTCTGGTGCTACTCACAAACAAATACAAACTACGTGACAGTCCTGTGGTCTCGGGGGTGTCCAAGGGTGTGTGTGAGGGATGGACAGGAAAGATGGTCAACTAATTTAAAAATGGAAGAAAAAAAACTTTATTGCAGCAGTGAAGTTCTATGCTGCTACCCTATTTCTGTGCTTCTCAGGAGTGCTCTTTGTGCAAAAACAACTGCAGGTCAAATAGCAGGAAGGTGTCAGTGTAAATAGTAAGGGAAGCCAACTTGATATTCAGCCAGCTTTAACTGAAACTGTACTCTTGTTTTTATGTGCAAAATGTTGGATATGAATCTGAACATGAATAACTGTTGACAGCAGCCATTTGCATGTCAATTAAAGTGAAGTATATTGTGATCCTTTACTTGCTGAGTGTGTAACTGAATCTGCTTATTTCCACTTCTCAGTCACGAGGAAGAGGTGTCGTTTAAAACAGCACAAGCTCAGCCAGTTGTGTTCACAACAAGCGAGACGGATGGCGGTTTACCCAAGTGTGACTGCCTTGTGCCCTGTCCTTAGAAGCAGGTTTGGAAAAGCCCTCATTTTGTTGCTCCCTCTGGCATGTAACCGGTCTGACCCACAACCACTGACATCGCTGAGTGTAATTCCTTCAGTTGATGTTCATTCTCAGTCCTGCTGTGGTTCATACAGTGTGGCTGGTATGCTGTTCAACAATTCTCTGGCTTGCATGCAGCTGAAGGCAAGGTAGGAGTTGTCCACTTTTTAAAGCATGTTGATTAGTTGCACTTAATTATGGTAGGCACTTCCGTGACAAACACCTGTTCTCTGTAGAAAATGGAGGGTGAATTTCTCACAATTCAATTTTCATACTTCTGGTAGTTTTGGGGTGACCAGCTGTGTCGAAAGGCCACTGCTTTCTAGACTAATGGAGAAACCTTTGTTCTTGTGGGTACTGACATCTGATTTTTGAGCTAAATGACACTGAAGTTTGTTTGGATTGCTAACTGTTGAGCAACTCTTTAGTTAATCAAATTTCTAGTAAAGCTGGGGTCTACCTTACCAACTCTTGTTTTCTTTTTGGGGCTTGGGGTTTTTACTTCATTAAAGCATGACCCCTGACCAAGTCACCCACATTAGTAAACATCTTGAATGTGGCATACTGTTCTACATGGATGAGATTGCATAAGTAAGTCCGAACTACTGAGGTTGATATTTGACTTCTGACAGCTGAGGTTCTTCATCTGCAGTGGAAAACATCTAGCAAAACACAGCTCCTCCAAAACAGCCACCAATCAGTCCACTCAGCTCTCTGGAAAAACACTGATATTTTATGCAAATATTCTTGAGAATAATTTTTTAAAAGCAGATGGGTTGTATTTATAGTTCAAACCAGTAAGTTTGAAGTAATACGTAAGCACAAAAAATTTGCATTTTTTTCCTTCAGAGAAACGAATTAGATTTTTACTTTTCATGTAAAAATTGGTTGTACTGAGTAGAACAGAACTTCTGCATTTCAATTCAATCCTTGCTGCCTCAAGGCTATTTCTGTCTCTGGGAAGGGGAAGTCGTTTTCCTCTTTTGTAACTGCTACATCATCTCCTTCCCCTTTGAACTGAGTGTTTTTCATGTGTTCCTGTTTCTAGGCTACAAATCGTTAATACCAGGATCTGGAGTCACAGTGGCAAATAAAGTGTGTGTAGGTGACGGAGAAGAAGGGTTGTGGATGTCTCCTCCCTCTACCTTCCCAAGTTGTTTCTCTCCCAAGACAGTATTGAAATGCCTTTTCTCTCATATGTTTGTGGTTTTTTGACAATAAGCATTAATATGTAGTTTAATTCCCAGGTGTTTTTTCTTTTCTGCTAGTTTGTAAAGTGGGCTGCTCTTTTCTATAAGAAATGACTGTGTCAAGTCTAATGATGTACTAGCTAAAAAGTTGCAATTTTTAAGCTCTTCGTAGTGCAAATTACTCTCAGTTCTGAGTAAGTATTAGGAAGTGAAAAGCATCTATATTTTTGAAATGAAATCCGAATGTTATTTGGCTCATCAAAATACTAATTCTTTACATCAGTACTTTGTGAATTAGCTCAAGACAACTGACACATTAGCTTCTGGGTCGTGCTGTAATGCTGGGAATTACTTTCTCTCTTAACATCTGGAAAAATACTCAGTCCTAGGTAACGTTTTCTTATGCCACTGCCCATTTAAGCAACAGTTGAATTCTGTCCTTATGTGACACAATCATTTGGTGGTTAGTATGCAGGAAAGGTGTCCATAACGGATTATGTTTCATAGGTCTAGTTCTCAGAATTACTTTTCTTTTTGTAGTTTGTGCAGGGTCTATCTGAAGTTTGTGTTACCCTACTTTTTTTACTGCAGATGAATAAAAAAACCCAAACAATTTCCATAGCTGAATGTATTTATTTTTAACTGACCAGTATTACAAGATGAACTTTTACAACTTTAGACCAGTGAGCTTGCACTGTTGTTTATCATTCTTTTTTTGTGAAGTGGTCATTTCTGATATTTGATGCTTCAGCGAAATGGTTTGGGGGGAAGGGAGTAGGTGTTGGTTAAAGCAACAAGATCAAATCTCTGTAATCTGTGAAAAAGATACATTGTGGGGAGAATGAGCATACATTTTCTGGGAAAGAGAAGTATTCAGAAACTACTTGGAAAGGAATCTATAAATGCATTATTGTTTTGATGCTATGAAAGGGATTCTACAGTAAATTTGATAGTGTAAAAGCATCTTTCACTCAAGTAATAGCCCGAGAGCTGATTTGAGCAAATTCTCCATAGAGTAATGTGAGAACTACAGATGATTTGCTCCTTGTGTAACAAAAGCTTTCAGTTTCATGAAACCTGGCTGGTGTCAAACCTAGTAATTTGTTCTTAGCTGAACTGTAATGTTGTGTGCTTTTCAGACCCTTAATTTGGAGACGCGAAAGACAGTGTCTGTGGTTATTCTCACTGGTGTGCTCCAGTAGTTAGCACTCTGCCTGAAAAATGTGAATTTGATGCAGCAGAAAAAAGGCATGCTGAAGACTAATGTTTACAAGAAACCAAAGTGGTTTTGCCTGGTACTGATTTTGTTTCTGTGAGTTTCTTTACATAAGCCAGAGATAGTAAGTACTTTTGCTGTCCTGTATTTGGTGAATCGAAAAGATTGAACGTTTAAGTAGCTCATACACTAAGTCGTGTTCTCCCTCTTGAACTATTTTCATGGGATGTTTTCTGTTATCTTACATATTTATCAACATTCAAGAAGGCTGAACTCTAGGAAAGTACAAAATTTTACAGTTTTCATCCTCATGGTGTTGGACACTAAAATGTTGTTTTCTACTGTTTGCAGCTTAATTTAAGGATAACATTAACAACAGGAATTCATATTTAATTTCATGTCAAAATGACCTTACAGTCTTTCTTAGGACTGTTGCTTTCCATAATACAACCTCAACTTGTGTGTATGATCTCTTTGATTTTTACTTGTGCATCTTCTCATTTGAGAGTGACTTACTCAATGATCCCAGTCACTTACTGGGAGTGTACTTTTTGTTATTCTGACTTGCATTCTGCTAATACTTTATGGCTAAACACTTCATTAGCATTACGTTCGTTTCGAGAGTATTGATTAAAAATTGTGTTGAACAGAAAAAAGCCTTGGAGAAATTCTGTTAGAAACAATTTCATTGCTGTCTTCCACTGACAACTGTTTTTCCTCTTGTTTACTCAGCGAATTCTTTACATAATGTATTTTTATCGGATACCTCTTAAAAACTAGATAAGCGTAGCATGTAAAAAAAGGGCTTGTCAAGTCTGAAGTGTTTGTCTTTACAATTTCTTCAACCAAAAAAGATTTTTAATACTCTGATCACCATTTTTTTTTTCAAACCGTGTCAACTCTGCTCTAATTCTTTATTAATTAAATATAATTTTTGTGTGGTGGGGGTTTTTTGGGGTGATGTTTTTTGGGGTTTGTTTGTTTTGTTTTGTTTTTCCTGAGATAGTGTCATGTTAACCAGTTCACAGTAACTGAGGTATTCCGGTTACTTGATGCTTGCTGTGCTAGTAGGTCTGGGCTATTCTAGCAATTCTTTGGCTAAAGTTTCAGAGTCTTCTTGAACGACTAAGAAAATCTCAATATTTTTATAATGCAAGTGCAAAATGCTTGAGTAGAGAACTGACAGTGGACTTGGAGTCAGCCATGCTCCTTTGTAGCTGCACATCTGGGAGTTTTGCTAATCTTGTTTCTGTTCACTCAGGAGATTTTCCAGCCTCTATTAACAGTACTCACTTTAGTCAAGTCAGCTAAGGGGTGAGATGGTATGTTGTCCTTTCATATCCTTGAGTAATATTCTTAGGAGCTTGCATGTTGCAGTAGTGTCTGGTAAGTTTTAAATGCTCGGTGCTTTTAAGTTGTCACTCCTGTAGGCCAGGAATTCAAAATTTTTAGCCACCAGTTTCGTTGAATCATTTTAAATGTAGTCCTGGCTGAGGCTAAGGATAAATGAATGTTTACAAAGCTGCTTAATAGAAAAGGGGGAAAAAAGTCTAGGTACTTGGATTTTGTTCAAAATATTTTTTTAATATATTCTGTCCCATTTGGTAAAACTGTGTGGTGACTACTGAGTTACAAAACTGTCTGGAAACTGGTTCTGTTGTAGAAATGAAGATCCTACGGAAAGCCTCTCTTCCATAGTCTCAGCCCGTAGTATGAGTGTTGTAGATCAGTTTCTTATACCTCACGCATTCTCTCCCCATAGTCATGCTTTTTTCCTGTACTCTCTGTTTACAGGGAAAAAGAGATCTAGTTCATACCCCCACATGCAATGGATATGCTATTGCTCTTTCAGCTGGGTCTGGACAGTTTTAGCCAGAGGGAACATGGTGTATGTCCTCTGATTTTAGAAGGCAGCTTCAGAGCTTGTCAGCTAAGTTTTGTTTAAACTCCCTGAAGTCCTGTGAGATGAATCCTTATACAGAATAATTTTAATGTGAATGCAGTGCAAGGTGTGTTATCCTTCCTGTTGGGCTGAGAAATTTTAGACCTCTCAGTGAAGCCTCTTTCTCTCTATGTAGAATCCAGCCACTGACTTCCAAACCGGTGGCTGTGCTTCCCACAGGCAGGTGCAGGCACAAAGAGTGCAGGGCAGCATGGCTGTTGACAGAGGCTGGGTTTGGTGTGCATTTTTTTCACCTAGCACTGATTTTTTTTTTTTTTTTTGGGGGGGGGGATTGGTATGGGGCTGAATTACAGAAGACAAAAGTGGACAAAAATAATTAGATGTACCCATACTTGAATAGAAATTTGGGCAAAAGCATCAGGACTAAAAGCATCTCAAAGTGTATGTGCTTGCTAAATATATAACTGTCTTCATAGATTTCCATGCTTTGCAATATCTTAGTATGTGGGCATTCCAGGGAGGGGAGTTACTGTTAAGTTTATGGTTCTTCAAATCTTTCCGTAAAACTGTGCTCTATTTAGTACCTACAAAATAAAATTGTGACTAGGCAGGTAAATGTGGTATAGCAACAGTATTTAAATCTGGCTAGTATAATTTCACCATTATTTTATGTGGTCTCATTTGTTTCCTGAATCAATGTGCAGCCTTATTCATGTTCTGTTGATATTTTTGAGATAAGGCTTTTTTTCCCCTTGCCCAATCTAGTATGGACTCCAAATCACGGCTAGTGATCCTAGATACTATTGGACTTAGTTCTCTGAAGTTATGTTGTTATCAGTGGGGAGAATCTAGATGGTTAATACCTTACTTGGTAAACATATCTTGTCATAAATTTGGATTTTAAAGGAATAGTTTAGATTGACAAAACAATTAGCAAACTTAAGACAATAATTTACGAGTCACAGGATATAGTCTAAAAGTTGCTTGAAGTTAAATGACTGACAGTGAATGTGGATGAAAGGAGAGTTTGCTTTTGATGCTAGGATTTCTGTAATAATCAAGGCAAGCAGTTGTTTCCATTTTCTACCAGTATATTAGAACAAAAGTACGGTCACTGGTAAACGTCCTGTAGTAGTTTAAGGGTCTTGCTTGCATGTTGTTTTTCATGAGGCTTTATAGGTGAATTGTGGTCTGCTGCAAATGGTTTCTGCTCTCATCGCTAAAGAGTTCAGCAACACTGGTGAGTTTTTTTTGCATTAATACACTGTGTCCATTTATGTCTGTCTGACTTCCTTGGATTTGCAAAACATGAGTATCTCAAGTTGTGTAAACTTAATTCTTTTCAAACCTGCTCATATCTTGAAAATGATGCATCAAAAAGATGTGAAATAGTACAATAATCAACCAGAAAAAAAGAAGATTATGTAATTCAAGATAAATCATTTGAGATGGCTTTATTCTGTCAAATCTTGTGCCAGTTTTTTTTCCCAGCTTTGTGGAGAAGTGAATCAGTTTTTGTCATGCCATCTAGTGGCAGTTTTACTTATGTTCATGTGTTTTAAATTCTTGGATTGATGCGTTTTCTGGAAAAGGTGCATTGAAAATCTGTGGATTGCAGCATTAGCCAGCATTATGTACTGAGAGACGTGGTTGGTAAACTGTTTCTCTTGGTACCAACTTAAATGTTTGTTAATATATTTCTTTTTCTGAGTAGAATATCTGAAAAAAAGCCATGTTGCCCTTTTTGTGGCTTTAACTGCAGTTTCTGTTTCCTGAAGATTTCAGCTGAATGTGTGTGGCTTTTACAACAAGCACATACCGGAGCAGGACCTTTGGGACTTGCTGTGGGATGAATGTGGGTCAGGTGAAGGAAACGAATGAAGGATTGGGTTAACCTCAGTCTCTGTCAAGTCTCTCTGGCCATGTCAATAAAGGAAATTGTATTCCTATGCTCACACTGCTAAGTGTGGAGGTCACAAGTATGGCTGATTTAGTTGCACACGACTTGAAGCTTGAACAAACTTGTGTGCAGCCTGTCATTGGTGCTAAGTAAAACTATTTAGCTTGAATTAAGTAATCTGCTTTGCTGTAGACTGAAATGAACAAGCAGATCTGGAAATTGGTTATGGCATTTCAGCTGTATCAGCTAGAAGTTGCAGTGTTGGGAGGAGCAGTCAAAGATGCGAACTTTACTAGGCTTTAACCAAATGTGCAAGAATGTGTCCATGTTTTTGAGCTGCTTCTGTACTCTAAGGAATGGATGAACTTTATCAATCGTTTGATTTTTTCTTTTTTTTAATTGACATAATATATACTATATGCATACCTATACATGTTTGTATATTATATACAGCTTGAAGTCTTCAAGATGCTCTGTATTTTATGTAACACTTCACTCTTAATTGTTTTCTCCTCTTGAACAGGCTTAATTTACAAGTAAGTTTTAACAGACTACTTGGAAAAAAGTAAATATGTTCTGAGTACTTCTGAAACCTTGTATATCTTGGCAGGAACATGATGAATCCCAGACCTCCATCTGAGAGGAGCTGTTCTGGGTACTTCAGCTGCGGTCTCTTTCCCATACGCTTTAGGTTGATACAACTTTTTTTGTTGTAATAGGCATGGAGTACAGTAGAAAATGGCTATGCTTCTCTTTCAGTGCATTTGACTGTCTTCTATGTAGAGGGAATCTGTGGGAGTCCATAGAGCCAGCGACAAACTTGTGTGAGACAGTTAAGGGGTTTGCATGCAGTGGGAATGGGAAGGCACTGGGAACTTCACAAAAACTATGCTTGTTGGTTTTAGCTCCCTTAAGGAATCTCTTTGAGAGGCCGTGATTATTCCCTGTGCCTTTGGTAGGCAGGGAAAAAATACCAAGGTTGTACTTCATCTTCTAAATGTTTTGACATGCATTTGACCAGTGTGAATGGCAGGGAAGAAAATTCAGTAGGAGCCAGGCAGAGGAGGCCCTTATCTAGACAGAGTTCTTTTCTTCTTAACATAGCTGCTGCTCTCAGGTTTGAAAGAGCAGGCAAGAGGTTCATGTCACAGATGTTTTTACATCGTGGTGTAAACTTCTGATTTCTGCTGTTCTTTATCAGTACCTGACATTTAAAAGTACCTTGATTTTTGCTTGTCAGGTTTGTTCTCTTAGGAAAAACAGAGGTGTGCTCAGAAAACTCTCAGTGTGTTTTGTTTGTTTGTTTATTTTGCTGAATTTCTCCTCTTGTCTCTAGAAGTGGCTCAAGGAGGCAAACAGTCTTCAGAGAAGCACTTTATTAGAAGACTACTGACTTCTGTTAGTGTCGAGGGTGAGACAGGGGTAACAGGGTTTCTGTTCAGGGTGTTTGTTCCTGTTGGTTTCTGTTCAGCTTTTCAAAACTGTTCAGCTCCCCTCAGATAAGGGTTCAATTTATTGGCTAAGTTGATTACTGTATTCTTCACAGTAAGTCTTGCTCTGCCTAGTATAGTATTGTCGGCTGGTAAATTTAGCTTGAAAGAGAATATTTGGGCAGTCTGTTAACACTTCTTTAAATACATGCCTGTTACTCTTGGGCAGTGGCAGCTGCAGGCAATAAAGAACATGGAATTGTAGTAGTTCAAAACTGATGTAGTAGTATATTCCATCTGTGAAGGATGATAAAAGTCCTGCCCTTTTGCAACAGCTTGTTTTTTCTTCTGAATGGAAATTTTTCCTCAGTTAAATACAAGTAAAGTAACATTTTTCTGAAGGGTGGATCACAGTCACATAGTGTATTGCTGCATTTGTCCTGTGGCAGAGGAACAGTAGTTAATGAGTCATTACAATGTTTGATTATTTATCAGCTGCATTTTCTGGTGAGTTTGCTGAGAAATGCAAAATTCATGAAGTGTAGGTCTGTCTTCTGAATTATTACTGAATGTTAGCTTCAATCTCATGTTATGCTTAAGGTAAATACCCCTAAAACACTAATCCTCCGCCTCATTGCCAGTGAGTCTAACAATATTCCAAGTATGTCCATTGTCTTACTTGAGTGGACAGCCTTGAAATAAACTGCAGTTGGTGTTTTAGCAAGGCACTTAAGTTGTTTCTTTTATTAGTGTTGGTTTTGGTTTGAAAACTTTTTTTGGCAGGTTTCATGCAAGCACTGTAGTGCTTGTGTCATTGGTGGTTGCATACCCTGAGAATGTTGTGTGAGATTTGTATTATCTTACTCCTTTGCACACCACGTCAGTGTTATTCCTGGGATATGTTAAAAACTGGAACAATCTGTCCCATCCTGCTTCCAGTTTTTTCTGATGGAAAGAGCAGAAAGGACAGTCTTAAGTAGGAAATAGTTTTTGTTCAAGGCATGACTGAGTGAGGTAGAAGTCTTTGGCTTGGAAAAGAGATGATTTGGATGATACAGCAAAGGTTTTCAAAATTGTGTCAAGGAAAGAGCAAGTAGAAATTGGTTCTTCACTGTCTTTCAATTCAATAGCTAGGGACTGTTAAAGGTAGTATGAGCCAGATTCAAGTAGGCATGATTATTTTGCACAAAATGGGTGGCAGACTAGTGAAATCCCTTACTAAGGTTATGACCTCATGAATAAAAAGAAGTCTACATGGGATCAAGGGGAGACTGGTCCTTTACTTGGAACAGAGACCTACTGGAAATCACCAGATGGACAAACCACATCAAGGCCTGGAATTCCCTGAGTTGCTGAAGGTTGGAAAGTGTGGGGTGAAGAGAATGATGTAGGAGGGAGGGCTGTTTGCCCTGTTTCTGCTACACACTTCCACAGACCAGTTTTGGAAACTGGGTGTAGAAACAGATGATCCATGAGCTGAACCATTCTGACCGTTTTTATGTTTGCACATCTCTTCCTTTATTTTACTTTGGAATTTGAACCTAGGTGGAAAGAGGTTTGAATCTAGATAGAAAGAGACATCCTCCAGATGTCAACAGCTTGGTCCAGACATAACTGCTACTAATGCATGAGCTGGCTGTATATGCACACTATCTATAATACATCCTGGATCTAGTATATATATTCTGGCCAACCTGCATATCAGCTATATGCTTAGAACGCTTAATTATTTTTTTTTTCTTTAATGTGTAGATATACTGGTCAGCTAGTGCATCCTGGATACATCAGATGTGCTGCACAAACTCCTGAGGCATAAGTCTGTATTGCCTTCTGTGACTTATGTGGTGGAAGTTTGGGAGTCTGAAAAGGAAGAGGTCTTTGGTTTAACTTGACTGTAGTCTGATGCAGTAGGCCCATAAGAAATGTATCTGTTTGAGTAGTGGTTTGCACTGACAGTGTAACAAAAAGCCAGTAGACTCTGAATATTCTGATTATTACTGTATGTTGCAGAATTAAGTGCTGTCTGGTAATGGTGGCTTTGCTATGTTACAGAAAGAGTTCCAGAACACATGCACATTTGATTGAAACAGTTCTTTTTCTTTTGCAGGAAAATTTTGAAGATGCCTTTGAAAACATCCCAGTGTAAGTAGAATTTTTTTAAAATTTGTATATTTTTATTAAAACTACTTATACATCAGTGAAATAGTGCATGCTCACCATTCCAGGGAAGCATAATTTTATATGCACTGACTACATGCACATTTTCTAGAACAATTAAGGTCCCCAAAAGTTGGGAAATGGAAGTGTAATTAGGTTGATATATGTGATGATGTATTTGTCAACAAATATGAAAGTTGTAAAGAATTAAAAATAGCAAATTTTAATAACTTTTAGCTACATACTGATGGCTTTAGACATTTCTGCATGGTGAAAAAATGATAGCATTAGTGGAAAAACTTTGGATCGCACATTATGCAATACCATCTAAGCAAGATTTTCAAATGGAAATTGCTATACCTCATAATGTACTGCTGGACAGATGTTTTTCCTTAATGAAGTGAGATAGAGTCACTTCTCTGGCATTAGATTTCATGCTGAAGCAACACCTTACTTAAACTGTGATGCAAGCAGATAATGCTGTTCATAAGTGGTTTTAGTTTTCTGTAGGATCTTACTGCATTTTTGTGCCACAAAGCACATGAGAAGGAGACTTCTCATGATATCCTCAGATTGCTAAAACACTTCTAGACCCAGGAGCAGTAGCTTTGGACTGAATTTAATTGCTAAAATTTCCATGGCCTTGGTAAATTATACCTTAGAGATTTGCCAGACCCTCTATTTGTATCTTACCTAGGGTAGTAAGGTCTGCTCTCTATGTAAAACTGTAGTTGAAGAATTAAATTTATCACTTCCTGAGACTCGGAAGGAAATAAGAATCTGATATATTCATGTTGAGAACTTCTCATGTTAATGATTACTTTTTCTTCCTCTGACTCCCTAGCAGTTGCTGTATGATCAGATAACTTCTTTCTCTGGCCCTTGCTTCCCTCAGGAGAGGGAAGAAGGTGACTCTGTAATACTTACTTTATGAGAACATTTATCCAACACTCATTCCTTCCATGAGAAGGTTGGTTTTTTTTGTTTTATTGATATCCGAGCTTGGCACAGATGTTTATTATTGACCTGCAGAACTTTGATTTGTTCTTCCTGAGTCTCTCTTCTGTGCCCACAGCTGTCAAACAGAGACACTTTTTGTAACTGTGTAGAAGTTAGACTTATGGTAGTTTATTCTGGCTGGTATTGCTTCTGTCTGTAGTAACCATTATGTAGAATAGTAAATGTGGGATGATGGAGAGAATATTAGTGGGGCAGAAATCATGTTGTGACTTAATGTCTCTAGCTGAACAGTTGTCACTGTGGTTGCTGTCAGCGTCCACTGGCCAAAAATACTACAGCTGTGCTGTTATATTGTTGACTGATTCTGGTATATGTGTATTCTAAAATTAACTTTCCATTTGTTTGGGTTTCACAGCCTTTAGCTCAGCCTGTTTCAGTAGTGTGGGACCACCCACAGTTCTTGTTCAGGTGGTCCTGCACAAGTCTAGTAGAAAGCACAGTGTGAGCAACTGCATTCCCTGAGCACTTACTCATCCCTGCACATGTCTGCATCACCTACTTACCTCTCCTTTCACTCACCTGCACCTGTGTTCTCCTTGTTCCTGGATGGTCAACAGGTAGCTTGATTTTCCAGCAGGTCAACAAAACAGAAAATTGCGTGTTACACTGTAGCTTTTCCCTCAGTAGGTACCCTTCACCTATTTCTGCGCTACCTAAATTATCTTAATTATCTCTTGAGTCCACTGCTTCTCTGACAAATTTGGCTGATCGAAAATGGCAAATAGGTTAAAATACTAAGAGCATGGGGACACATGAGTGGACAGTCAGCATAATTGTGTATGTTGTTTCCTTTGAAAATTAGGTTCATAGAGAGGCAGTTCAGTTAGTGAATGTTTGAGCTATAAGAGTAGGATAATCTTGGCAGGAATACTTGCTGCTGCTGACTTGCTCTGTGTTTAGACAATTAGCTACTCTGCGGTTACAGAAATTATACAGAAATGTGTGTATTGTTTTGTATCTGGGCAGGATTCTTCACTTGATTAGCCTCTCTCTCAAATTCTTTAGAAGGTATAGCTATTTTTAAAAAGTGCCTAAGGAACTGAAAAAAAACCTTAGGACTTTTTGTGGAAGTCTTCAATACCTTCCCTGAAACTCTTTGGTTGTAGTTTACCAATGATGCTGGTAGTTTGCCTGAGGGGAAGCCTTTCCCAAGTCTAGTGCCACACCAGTTATACTTGACCTTACCCTGTCTAGAATTAATGGTAGCTTTTTCTGTTAATAATACAGTAGTAGAAATTTGGAAGCATTACTACACTGAAACAATGAATTACCAGAGGTTCAACCTTTTGGGAAGCTATATCTATTTTGTTGATTTTGCTGTTGATAATGTTTGTCTTTAAATTTTCCTATCTATTAATGTTTCAATCTCTTTTATTTGGGGTAAGAAAGTGGCGTTGTTACAGCTCTGTGATTATATGCCCGGTATTGGTTTGAGTGGCTTATTGCAGTTTGGTTATACCCAACTGAATTTAACTAAAATAGACATTTTTTTACAGAGAGTTGTGTCCCCAAGGACTGTGGATGTTTACTTAACGGGATCAGAGGTTCAAATTCTGTCAGATCAACTTCTTGGTTTAGAGATTTGAAAAGAATGTGTAATAACTATGTTTTCATAGTATTTCATACACCACTTTGTAATTCTTCATGTAAAATACCTATAGAGTAATATTGTGCTCTGTGTATATTGCTCCAGTAAATGCTAGCAAATGGTTTTGCTAATATAACTTGGCTTTTACTGGCTTTATTCCCTAAATATTATTGCTTAACCGTAGATACCAGGTTGTCCAGGTTAGATGTTAAAGGGCAATGAGTTATCTTAATAGGGTAAAATCCTTCCCTAAATCTCTAGTGCTGGCTGTCGTAGCTGAGGACAGGTCCAGGAGGAAATCAGTCTTTGCTCTGATTGTCTAAATGGATTAAATTCTTTATCTAGACTCTTTTGTGATCTTCTGCTCATGGTGGCTACTGTAGGTGTACACAGCAACTCCAAAACAGTTTTTGTAATGAGCCCCAAATACTTGTTCTGTAGAAATGTGGAAGGACCATTAAATGGTGTTCTACCTGTAAATGCCATTCTTTACTCACTGGTGCTAAAGCCAAAGAAAGGCTATTGCAGTAGGTTAGTCTGCCATTTTGGTTAAAGCAAGCAGTAGCATTTTTACCTAGTATCTTCTCTGCCAAAAAGAGTTACTAAGTTTTCAAAGTGCTGGCTTGGCCATAACTTCAGATATAGCATCTTCAACCTTAAAAAGAAGATAGGTGGGATATATGTGAAAGTAAATTTGCCATTACATGGTTGTGTTAACTCAGAACTGGTTTCAGATTGGCATATTCTGTTGTAAAAGGGACTGAGTAATTAGAGACAAACGGTTCTTTCTGTTTTGGAAATTCATTCAAGCCTCTGCCAAGAAGTTTTGTGGTGGTAAGCTGCTACTTACCAAATATTTCCCCATGTTTCCACTGGAGTGTCTGCTTACTTTAAGTTTTGGGCAAATCTGTTTCATAAGCTAACTTAATGCTGTTACCTGCCAAGCATCTGCAGGTTCAAAACCATACATGGATGGAACAGATTTATGTATGTGTTGTTCTTTTATTTAATTCTTGCTAAAAATGCTTCATCAGTACCTGAATCTTATTGTGGAAAAACTATGAACTTTAATTTCAGTCTTACTGAACAAGATAATTCTCAACTTCTATGACTTTTTTTTTTGCTATATATTTCTGCTACCTTAATTTTCCCCCAGATTATCTGGAAATTCTTTTTGTGGAATGTAGAGATCCATGTTTTCTGTTGCCAGAGTATAACTTTGTAAATGATCTCTTCTTTGGTTTTACAAGAAGATTAAAAGAGATTTGAGTTCTCAACAGTTTTTAACCATCACCATATGCCTAACATGTACTGACCTTGTCACTGCTGTTTTGATTTCTGTATGTATTTTATCCTCTGAAGTTCTTGTTAGGAACTTGTATGAAATTTTAATTGTATTTGGATTTCTTCCCATCTCATTTAACTTTTCCTTAAAATGTTGTCGGTATGTGACAGGGATAAGTTACCATCAAGTTATTATGCTTTTCCATGTTACTGGTCAGTATGCAGTCTTTTTATTTGAGGTAAAGGCAAGATGGTGTTTTCAATTACCACCCCATTATCAGAGGCTTATGCAAATGAATAACAACATTTAGAGTAACTGTATCATGATAGCTGGTGTGTTTATAGAAGATGCTTTGTAGTTGTTTCTTCCCCAAAATGTAGTAGTCTGCCTGACTGCTGCAAACAGTTCATACACAGAGGAAGTATTCATGTTGAGCTATTTGTATAAAAATTTCTGACACCAGACCCTGAGTTATGGCATCAGTGGAGAGATAGTGAGATCTCATTTAAACACATTTAAAAAACAAAATAATGAAAAGGTGGAAGCTAGAATTCTGTAGAAAAGCAGGCAGATTATTTTTGATGAATAATGGAATTCTTAGGATTTTCTGTCTTTACCAATTTCAGCAGAAAGAGGCATATTTCATTGCTGTATTATCATTCCTCTTTTGCATTTCCTTTTCCTCCCCAAAGCTGGATACTGTTAATCCTTGATCCTACCAAAGCAGCTCTGTATGGTATTACTGGGGTGATAGATTAAGGGCCAGAAGTGTTTAAGGAAGTTAGAGCAGGTTATCCTTGTAATCTCAGAAGTGTAGTTAAGATTTCAGTTATACCTGCACATGTGTGTGTTTTTGTCAGTGAATGAAATTGAACAGCTGAGGAAATGGCCCGAAATTAAAATTTGAACTCAGGGAGCCAAAAACTTTAAGAACAGTGCTTGTCTCCATAAGTTTGAACTCAAATTCTGACATTGTCTTAAGATGGTGAGAAACAGCTGTGACAATTTAAATGATTGTCGTGGTTTAACCCCAGCCAGCAACTAAACACCACGCAGCCGCTCACTCACTCCCCCCACCCAGTGGGATGGGGGAGAAAATTGGGGAAAGAAGCAAAACCCGTGGGTTCAGATAAGAATGGTTTAATAGAACAGAAAAGAAGAAACTAATAATGATAATGATAACACTAATAAAATGACAACAGCAATAATAAAAGGATTAGAATGTACAAATGATGTGCAGTGCAATTGCTCACCACCCGCCAATTGATGTCCCGTTAGTCCCCGACTGGCAATTCCTCGCCCCCCTCTTCCCAGTTCCTATACTAGATGTGACCTCCCATGGTATGGAATACACCGTTGGCCAGTTTGGGTCAGGTGCCCTGGCTGTGTCCTGTGCCAACTTCTTGTGCCCCTCCAGCTTTCTCGCTGGCTGGGCATGAGAAGCGGAAAAATCCTTGACTTTAGACTAAACATTACTTAGCAACATCTGAAAACATCAGTGTGTGATCAACATTCTTTACATACTGAACTAAAAAACATAGCACTGTACCAGCTACTAGGAAGACAATTAACTCTATCCCAGCTGAAACCAGGACAATGATCAAAGTTTTATTTTCTTATGTTTTGTTCTTAAGGTTAAGGGTAAATAAAAAGTCCAGTAAAGGTGATTTTAGTATCCAGTAAATAATATTTTCATAGCTACATAAATGACACAGTAGCTACTTTTATACTGTCAGTCTCAAGATTTGGAACAACAGTAGTGAGAGACAAGCGTAATCTCACTAATCCTTCTCTACCCCAAACTGTTCTTGGATTATAATTTGTTTAAGTTTAAGGGGTTTTGAGTGGGCAATAATTATATCATTCCTAACCCTTCCACATTTATTGCAACTACACCTTTTGCCTTTGGTGTAAAATTTCTGTGTGTTTGTATTTGAGTAGAAGTCTTGCACACTGTGTGAATTTTTAAATTGGTATCTCCTGTTGACTTTGAAATATGTAATTTCACCTGTGTCCATAACTTTTTATAGAAAGTAAGGAGGGGAAAAACAGGCGTGGGGGTGGGAAACCAGACAGAACATCTCAGGGACATTCTACAGAGAACTGCTTGAAACTGCATAATTTCCACACCATGCTACTCTCTTGTGTGAAGAACTGCCGCACAGGATACCAAGAGCCTGTTTTTCTGTGATCCAGTGTTTGCCAAAAGAAGTTTGTCTGAACTGAGCCTAAATATTTGGGTTGCTGCTTGTGGCTTTCTCTTCTGTGAGAAATAAATTAACACCATGGCAGTAAACTCACATAATGTTTTTGGGGTGGGGGTTCCTGGAGGCTTCTGGAGTCTGTTAATGATCATGTTGAAATCTTGGTGTTGTGCTGGAATGCATGATCTACTGATCATGTCTGTGTTCTCTTTCTTTTTAAATTTCTTTCAGGCAGTTAATGCTTATCCTGTGCTTTAATAAAGACTGCATAAATGCTGTTTGCAGTCATGCAACTCAAGAATTGCCTTCTGAATAACTTCGGATGCTTTGAAAGTCACGTAGACTCTTAATGTTTTGGATTGGTGGTACAATCTTTAAGTTACTAGTGCTTTAGATAAGACAATAAAAAGATGAGCTCTAACTCACAGATGAAAAAAAATAAAAACTTGTATGCTATCACTTGCTCAGATATTGAGAAGGAGGATTGTTGTTAGGGAAAAATGTTTGAAACCCGGATTTGCCACATTCTTTATTTTAAACTATCGAACAAACAAAAACCTTTCTGGTCTTTAATGATGTCGTGTTTTGGTTGTTTATTGGGGGTTCCCCCCCGCCCCTGCCAGATGATTGAAAACTGTCTCAGAGCATTTTGGGAAGCAATCTGAGTGAAAGGTGTCTTGACTGTGTATTAGTGTGTTTTTTCTTTAAGACAATACAGAGAGAATCTTTTGAAGGTGTGTTGGTATTTGCAGACAGAAAGCTTGCTTTTGTCAGTTTTGTGGAAATATGCTCCTGTCTCTTTCTCAGCTTTTACTGGGAAATACTTTCTCAACCCTCAAGTGTGGACTGTCTGCAACTTGCACTGATTTAAAGACAATGTTGTATGTTTTGTGTGTGAACTGAGTCAATTTTTATGTGACTGCTTAACCTTGATTCAAAACTGGTTTACCTTTCATGTGCAATCAAGAGGAGAGAAATCCTGGCACTTTGACTCTCCCTGCCCCAAATAATGTTAATATAGTAAATGACAAGACACATAAGCATTGCTTCCAAGGCACATGGTGGAGAACTCTGATATCTCTGAACTCCTTGGTCTTTTAACACTATCAGGCATCATTTCAGGGAAAAGGTAGAAGCATCCTGATTTTAAAGCTGCTGTTGTCTGTAAGTTACAGCTGTCCATCTCATCTCTGTCCTGCAAAGCCTGTCTTACCTGATCATAGCCCTTGGTTTCTTCAGGTGTTGTAGGAAATACTATGCAACTCTTTCCTGGTATATTGCATTCTTAATTGCATTTTCAAAAGTAAAATTTTTAAATAGATTAGTTTGAAGTATTACTGCCTTTGTTACTTAGTACCCATCTGTAATGAGTAAAGTCAATCTATAGTTTCCTGCATTGTGTTTTAAAGGCTTTGTTTGAGCCATTTTTGTGAGTAAATCTCAGTTCATGATAGTAAACATAGCTAGAAATAGGTAACATTAGCTCAGGTGGTACAGCTTTAAAGAATATTTTTGAAAGGTAATGATGGAGGACAGTTTAATTTTCTGCTGCTTAGCTCCCATGTGCTGAGCTTTCCCATATCTCATCTGGACAGATTAGAACAAGGGGATTAAACTACCTCTTTTGCAGCTCTTTTGCTTCTGACTCCTACTTTTTCCTATTGCTGTGTGTATTCATGAAGATAACTGTTTATTAGCTGCCTTGCTGTGCTATTGATTTATTTTGGTCCTGGGACTCTAGCTAAAAACTTGGATTCCTGGGGAAAAAATGTCAAAGGGTTAATAAAAAAAATTCTTTGAGTACTGTCAAATAATGAAAATCAAAGATGAGCTAGTTAGTTTTCTTCAGTGCTGCTTGCTACCAACTCTTGTATGTTTGATCTATTTTTACTGCAGTTGCATTTGTATACTTCTCCTTTCCTGTCTAATTGTAGCATCTTTTTTTTAAATTATTCAGGAACTACTGTGGTAACTCCCTTTTTGTCTTTAAATATAAATCATTTTGCGTTCCTCGTGTCTCCATTTTCTCCTTGCAGTTAGGAGTGATGGATTAGAATTAGGCTGCAGCACAGATTGGGAAAATCTCCCAGCATCCTCTTCCCGCAGAGGCATCAGCTTCCAGCATTGACTGTAGCTGCTGCCACTCTAACTGACATTTCTTTTGAATTCTGCTATGGAGAGTGCCTGTGATGCCAGCTGCTGGCTTGTGAACTTTTATCCTTTTATTCTTTTTGCTTGATAACTCATTAATGAAACCTCATGGATATTGAGAAATAAACCAGAATCAGTTTTCTCTTTATGCTTTTCTTCTGTGGGTTTTTTTTTTTTGTATGTGTGTGCAGTGGAAAAAGAACAGAGTGAAAGAAGCAGCACTTACATTTCGATAAGGACTATATTTACATACCTGAAGTTAACTGAATTAATCCTGTAAGTATATTATCTCTGCCTACTAGTACCTGAAATCATGAATGTGGTAGTCAGATTTATGGGGTTTTATCTGTGAAAATTTACTTTGGCAGGTATGTTGGACACTTAAACTACAATTTTTTTAGATTAATTTCCTTGAAGAGAAGGGAAAAATTATACATTCACAATGGGTTTGTGAAATAATTGTTTTTCCTCTGCCCTTTGCAGTGGTGAACAATGCTTTTAGAGAGCAGAAGCTTCTCTGCTGATGTCAGTGCTTAATCAGCTCAGATGCTGTAGGTTGTAGAACACCGCAAGGTGTGTATTTTGGGATGCCATTCTTTAAAATGTGGTAATTTAAGAACGGTAACAGACTTGTAGCTATTTTCTCCATTTATAGAGTATGTCTTCTACTGTTGGTAGCTGTGCTGATTTAACCATTTGAGGTTATATAATTTTTGACTTAAATATAAATATTTCATGGGATGCAGTTCTGCTTTCTAAGTACTCAATGTTAAGTATAATACAGTGTGCTTTTAGAGATTTTAGTAATTTAAGGTCTCCAACGTTAGCTGTAAGTTCACTGTGTAATAAATTCCAGTAAATTGGTTTGAAGTTTAGGAGGAGTGTCTTACTAGGATCACACTGTCCTAATTGTCTCTTTGGATCTGAGCCAGTATTTGTGTGACGCAGTGTTAGTCCCGTAAACATCTGGCCTGATCTGGTGTCATACTTGCTGCATGATTTATTTCTTGTTTTTTCCATAGCAAGATAAGCGGAATTTTTATTCGTTTTGTGTAAAACTGTCAGTAACCTGTCATTATTATTTATATATGCTAGCTCTTTCAGGAGGATCCTTTTCAACCTATTTTCTTGTCAGCATGTCTTATTTAAACCTACTTTCTAAGGGAAATGTTGAACAGATTAATTTTTTTTTTTTTGGTGAACCTCTATTTATCTATCTCTACATACTGTATATAAAGTTTTGACAGTATTGCTCTCTGGCATATTTGGGTGCTTATTTTTCTACACAGTATTGCCTGTATTGACCTCAGCTGGATTATTTGATACGAACTATTAGTCTGATAAGGGGTCTCCAAACGTAGTAGATTCTCGGTTTACTTGCAAAGATCTCATGTTAAAACATACATCTAAAAATACTGCTGAACCACTGACTTCTATTAATAAATCTGATAACAACCTTTTATAGTGCTGTGCATTTCCCTTAGTGTCCAGCAGAACAGTGTAAAGCAGATTTTTTTTCTCCTACCTGCAATCCGACACTGACACTGCTTTGTTTTTTCTTTCCCCTCTGTCAATCTGTGGTCACTTCTAAATATCTAGGACAGTTTTGCTGGCTATCTTTAGGATTACAAATATTTTGCAACGCTGTGTCAAATTCATGCTGGGGTAGCTTGATGCGCTTGAATAAGATTATTTCACAATCATTTTGGTGATCAGATAATCTGTATGTGCATATTCAGGTGGGTAAATAGTAACCCAGGTAGTTGTCATGTGTCTTGCTCCCACAATATGGCCGATTCATTATGGAAGATTGGCGTCTTGCTTACCGTGCATGTACATGTTCAGCTGCAGTTCTCAGCTGAACTTAAAGAACTTGGTGTCAGATAAAGCTGCTGGTGTTTCTTTTTCCCTTCCGGCTGTAAAACCAGCTGACTTGCAATAAATTGATTATTGGCTTAGTGAACCTGATTAATGGTTAGTCCAAAACTGAAACATTTGTGAATGCTCATGGTTTGTTTTGTTTTTTCTTTTTAAGAAAAGTGGCTAGAAATGTAGCCTGTCTTTTTGTGTTTTCCAGAGGGGCGGACTGTGATGTTGGCAATGGTGGGTGCTGGTTAGCCAGTATGATGAGTTTAGTCTTGACTCCATTTCCTGTGACTCAAGCAAATGATCAACTTTGCCTTGTTTTGTTTCCTTTGTGCTTATTCAGTTGCTTTGTTGCATCTCTAGGGTAGTAATAATGTGTGAGGATACAGCAATCAGTATTTTCTTGTGGTGTTCAGATACTGCATTGATAATAAATATATAGGTAAGTAAATTCCACGTTTTCAGTAAGACAGACTATTAGGAAAGTTCCTTTATCTCCTCACCCCTCCCTGCCCCCTCTAGTGATGGACATAAAGTAAATGTTTGGAAGGAAAACCTTTTGATCAGTTTCTTGTATTCCTTCACTAGATTCTCATGAAGCAGCACTGTAGGCACTGGGCTGCTTTCTAACTAGAACAAAAACAGTCCTGTGCATGCCCCCAAAGTTGGAGATCACAAATGAGACTCACATGCCAAATGTAAAGCAAAGAAACATTATCAGTCTCGTGACAGAGACTTAAAGTTTAAGGTCAGATGAGACTTACAAGAAGGAATTTTTGTTTATGTATAAAGTTTTTGGTGTGTCTGAGGGCTTTTTAATGCATTTCATTCATAAGACAGTATTACAAATATTTCTACTGCTGTGAGCAGTAATAATTCCTAAAATAAAACTGTCTCCTGTAGCTAAATACGTATCTGTGAAGTTTAGAAAAGCTAAAATTAGAACTTGCTTTTCTAGAAAGTAAGAGGGCAAGCACCCCTCCTAACATGCTAGCAGCTCCCCCCCTCCCAGCTTCTGATCTGTGAGGAAGAGGAACAGAGCTTTCATATGCCTTCTGCCTGCCTCATGGTTAGATGGCATATATATATACCTGGTAAGGTATAATGATTGATCAATTAAAATGATCTCTTAGTGAAATTCCAATAGTCTATGAAAAGCTGTCAGTTTGAACTTCTTTTGACAATGCTAAGGTAGAGATAAAAACTGTAAAGTCATTCTCAGCTCATTTTCATGCATATCATTTTAATAATTGTTGATTTTCAACAGGGGCAGCTGCCTCTTTTTTTTTCTTCTCAGTTACCGCTTCCCTTCTTACTGTCTCTGTTTTTCTGAGAGCTCCAACTCCTTTTCTACAGCTGTTCATTTTGAAAAAAAAAAAGTTTTTGATGCTTTCTTTTTATTTTATTATGTATACAAGGGTATAATATCAGCTAACTACTGTTTCTTTTTTTTGCCCTGCGTCAGCATTTCTGCCACAGCTGTAAGATGAGGGAGAAGAAAGAATTTAATTTAAAAAAAAAAAACCAAAACACAACCAAAACCAACAATAAACAAAACCCCCAAAAGCAACCAAACAGAAAATGCTATTAAAGAAAAGGAAAATGCCCTAGTGGTGAGACTGCTTGGTCATGCAAAGAAGAACATAGGCAGATCCTTTGGTATTGTGACAACAATCCAGGATTCACTTAGATGGGTTTACAAATAACTGGCTAAATGCTACTCCTCATAGTCAGGTAGTGTTGAGGAGGAAGGTGGAACCTCACTGAACTGAATTGCCTTGTAGTGTGGTGTTTCCATCCTCTGCTGTTACCAGTTCTGTGGGTGGATGGGTGTCTCCAAAATTCACGTGAAAGCTAGTACTCAGGAAGGGCTTGGGTAAGAACAACACTGTTTGCCTCTGTCTGCTGTAGAATGTGATTTTAAATAACAGCATGCAAGAAAGTCCTGAGGGAGGAAGAAGTGACAGTGTGTTACCCTAACAATTTTGCCAAAATACTAGGCTGTGTAAAGTAATATCATTTCAACTAAATGACCATTGTTGGGTGTGTGTCTGCTGTGTGTTTTCTGGTGGGTTTTTTTGATTCTTTTTGTTTGTTTGCTTTTAAAAAACTAACTGTTGTTGAGTGGATCATAATATAGTAAGCTTTTAGAGTAATTTCTGCCTGTTTGCAAATTTGGCTAGTGCAGCACTGGAAAGTTTTGCTGCCAGTTGCGTTTCCTTAAATGAATGTTTAGCACACAGACTACAGCATGCGTTGGTGAAGTTCTGAAACAGTGAAGACACTACGCCTTCAAAGGAATAAAGTCTGTCTTGCATCAGCGTGAAATTTTTTTCAATGCTTCCCATAAGCTGATAACATTTCCATTGAATATGTAAACTACATGATTTTATTTACCTAAAATTCATGCTTCTCATAAAAAGGGATGTGTGCATAATGAACGCAGAAGTTGCTGTGGAGATAAACTATGACTAGTGGATTTACTGTATAGGTAAAAAAGAGTTAGCATTTGCTATACTGATCAGGTAGCTGTAGTTTGGAAGCTTTCTATATTAATGATAATAGCCTAGGATAGGAAGTGATACATGTAAGTTGGAAATAATTTCAGGCTTCTAGCTTTATGGCTGAAGATTTTTCTGTTGCGTGATTATAAGTGGTGTTAAAGTCTGGGTTTTAGATGAAATCGTAAAACAGTTTGCAAAAAGTTTTCTGTTTATAATAGAAAAAACTGTTGATCACATGGTCTTATCTTTCCCTGATTACTTTTAAACTAGCACCTTAGGTTAAGAATCCTTTTTATTTATAAACTGGAAGTGATTGGCAATTTAAAAATACTGTGACCCCTTTAATGTAAAGGATTCAACATGCTTTAATTTGTTAGCTGCTGGAAACATCTAAATGTGACAAAGGTTGCTTGGTTTGATTCCACCTTTCTGAATTGTTCTCCAGATGGGAGGAATGCATAGCATGCATACAGAAAGAAGAAGAAAATCCAGCCTCATGGAGGCTTGCCTGATGCACCTTGCTTTTTCAGAGCCTGAGTCCTCTACCTAGCCAGCAAGATACTGAAGGACATGTGCCAGCACCAGCATAGTGGGGGGGCGAGGGGTGCGTGCAGTTTCTTACTCAGGTCAGTAGTCCTCAGAGAATGACACATGCTCTGCTCCCATGAGGGTTTCTTAGATTCAAACTCAATGCTGAAATTGTTCCTGGAAGTGGTACATCTCTGCATGTCTTTATTTTAAAACAAAACCAAAGCAAACAGAAGTCCCGCATTTGTGAGTCTTAGAGAGTAGTCGCTTGTAATAAGAAGAAAACCCAATGTAACTAGGAAGCTACTGTCTTTGCTTTTATGAATATTTCCTAATGTTCACTGTACGTTAGTCTGTGGATTGTACTAGGAAGAGCCATGTAAGCCTTCAGCCTCCCTTCACTGAACTATTCTGAACATAAAATGTAGGCCTAACAGAGTATCTCAGTGGGATTTGGCAATAAGCTTATTTTATATTCGCTTTTGTTTTGTGTCATAGGACTGTTGGTGCCACCTGCTGCTCTCTGGTAGGTAGATAGGTAGTACTCCTACAAAGCATCTCACTGTTTATCTGGTAGGATTTACACTTGTGTTGCCACTTGGTGCCTGTGCAAAGGATTGATGGCAGTGATAGCAAATAACATTGTCCCTTAGGAAATGATCCAAACTAGGTTTTGGCACATCACTAAGCAGAAGAGTGAGGTGTTACTGTTGGCTCATATATGAGCGATGGATGAGAGGGATAAGATGAAAAAGATTTTTCTTCTCAAATGGCTAATTTAATGGTGAGGAATACTATGCTTTCAAAATAGGAAGAAAATTATTTGAAGAGATATTTCCAGATAGCAGAACTAAAAGCTGAGTTTTCTGTATGCTTGCTCACATATAATGGATGCACATGGATGTACGTTACTGTTAATGTTAAAGCAATTCCTACTGGAAATTGCAAATCTTTGCTGTTGCTAGCAGTGCATATAAAAGGAAGGCCAAATGCAGTCCTTAATAGATTTTTCAAGGCCAAAAATATTCATAAGGAGATGAGCAATCCTGGAAACATTTCACAGAGATAGGAGACCACCATCTATTTGGAGGAACATTAAACAGGTACTCAGAATCACAGTCCAGTGATGTTTCCTTAAACAGATGAGGTAGAGATGTTTATTATTTGTTACCCGTGGGCAGAGACACTAGTTTGCTTCTCCTGCTTAAAGCTTACCGGAAGAATCTGACAGCATACGGAGGCAAGGTGTTAAATCACAAGAGGAATTGGCGCACATTGGTGAATGATAAAATAATGGAAGAAAATAAGAATTCTGACGGGTTTTTATTGTTATTTTACAGGGCTGGGCAGAAGGAAAGTGTCTCTGTCATAGTAAAGGATGACTCTGTTTTCCCTTCACTGAGACTGCAGAGAGAGAGTAGTAGTAGACTAGTACTGGACTTCCTATGCTTGAATAGAAAATGACTGGCAGGGATCAAGAGCTAAGAACCTGTTCATTACCAGTTTCCTCATTATTAAAGCATGACTGTTGAATATTGCAGAATTAAGAATGGAAGTATCCTTGTTCTAGTGACACACTGCTAGTCTGAGGCTTAGTTCAAAATTAAAAACACAGCAAAAAGAAGGATGTCAGGGACAGAAAGTCTTTGTGTTGCAAGTAACATGAAGTGTCTGGGTCATTTAAGTTTAAGAAGTGATAGGTGATGTGGTGGTGGCAGTTTTTAAACGTTTTGGATCTTTGCTAAACAGTAAGACCAGCTAAGAGGACATCAAGTACACTTTGGCCTGTAAAGCTATGCAAGACGTGAACATGAAGTCATGATTTAATGATATCTCTGTGAGCTGTAAACTGTGACCTTTGATACTGTCGTTTGAGTACGGCTTTTGATCTTGGCTGGGAGACAGTCTTCCAGGGAGACAGTGAGTTCCAGCCCCCACAGGACTCTGTTGAAGGCTTGAGTTTATTTTGTGCTAATTATGCCTGGCAGTACACATCAGCACAGAGCTCAGTGCTGCATGTGTGGAAGAAGCACAGTGTGCCTGCACAGTGGTCCCCTCAATAAGGGAGAGAGGGGAAGAGGGATCCCATCAGCTAAAAAGCATCAGAATCACCACTGTTCTTGCACATTACAAGGGATCAATACACTTGAAGTAGAGCAGCATTCAAAAATACCCTGAGCCTTCTAGCCAAGAAAATGGAGCTATTGAGTAGATTCTGGTGAGGATCAGCTGCTATTTACTGTTAAGAAGTCATGTCCTGGCTATTTAAGACACATGACAAGATAGTTACTCCATGGTAGAACATAAACAGTTAAATACTAAGTTTTCTAATTGAGCTATTCATTACTACAAAGGGAAAGATCTACTTCAGAAAGTATAGAAACATTCTGAATAGCGACAGTGAGTATCAGATTTTGACAGTATATTAGGACTATTTGACTTACCATCTTCCTGCAGAGGATGAGAACTGCCTGAGAATAATACATTTTAATGCTGTTTTGTCATCATTAACTTGGCAGTAAATACTCTAGCAGGTGCCTGCTTATATGTTACTGAAGAGGAGTGCTACAGATAGTATTTGCTGCCCTACCTGTTGACACTGCGGTTGACATCCAAAATGGTTTTCATTTGAGTTTAAGCGAACAAATCCTTCTGAAAGATTCTTCTGATGAAGCTTCTGTAAGTGTTAAGGGTCACTTGTTTGCTGAAGTATTTATTTCCTGGGGGAGTGTTCTCTTAGATGTAACACATCTTGTTTTTGTGATCCTTATCAAAATAGCATCCTCTCTGTATACCTCCCAATTTTTAGAAGACCTTATTTTCATTCCTTTTGTTTGCATCAGATGTGCATCTTAATGTGGGTATCTTGAAACTAAATTGTTATTGCTAGTTACACATTTTTTTCCCTAGAGTTTTGCTTTGCTCCCACTAATAACATCAAATATTTTCGGTAACTGTAGCCCAGTGAGACTTTTGTTAGTGAGAACAGTAGCTATACAAAACCAAGTCAGTGGCAATTAAATGTTGTTTATCAGATGAGGCTGATTATTTTGGCTGTGTTGTAGAAGAGCCAACAAATAGTTTTAGAAGTTGAAAACCTAAATTCTGTAATCCCTATTCATGCAAAGTACTGTTTACACATTTAAGTCCAGCTAATATTAATAAAGTGATGTGGAACTCGGTCCTAAATATGTGATTTAAAATGTGGAAAATACAGTTAGATTAAAGGTAAACTTTTCTGCAATTCCATTTCTAGCTCCTGAATCCTCTTTCAAGAGAAGAGTTGGTAGGTCATTGCACCAGGGCTGATTGTATTAAAAGCTGACCAAATGTCCTGTATATATACAAAGACAGCAGCATGTACCAAGTTAATACTTAACTTTAGATGTATAACTGCCTTTCAGGAATGTTTTTACACTGAGCCCTGGTGTGGACAGATAGGTATTATTGTCTAATTCATTACATGTTTAAACAACTTTATTTTAAATACTAAAGCAATGACTTTTTTTGATTTGTTTTAGGCTAGTAGTTATGCTCCCTTTTTAATTAATCTGTAGGGAAAAAAATTAAAGTGGCTTAAGCTGTAAACTGTTTTGACATTTTAAATTACTAATGCTCTCGCTTTGTGTACATCCTGAGGATTATCATCCCAATAGTGAATATTCCAATACATCTCAGGGTTTTCAAATCAGTATTCTTATTCTTTGTTTCTATCGCAGCTCCAAGTAGTTGATTAGAAGAACCTACTTAAAGCTGCTAATAACTTCCTTATGGGCAATATATCCCCACTGTATGAGAACTGTTTCATGAGTAGCTCAGCACCAAGCCCAACATACATAAGCTATTGCTGGAATTCAAAACATTTATTCTTTTTTCATAAAAGTTTGAAATAGTAGTGAGAAAACTTTAAAAAATGCTGTGTGTTGGGAAAAGGTATCCTTAAAGTACCTAGACGGTAACACAGTGGTGTTTTATTCTCCTTGTAAGGTGGCATTGTTATCTTTGTGTAACACCCAATGTAGCACATTTTTCTTTTCCTTTTTTCATTTAGAAGTGAACTGTATTCACTGGGTGTAAATTCCATAGTAATTTCACTGAAGTAGTGTTAATTTAGTCTACTCCAGGATAAATTAAAGCATATGCTCATCTTAGGTGATAAAATGTGTTAATTTTCTGTCAATTCTAGGAAGCTGTATGTGGAGGTAGGGAAAAAACGAGATTGCCAAAATAAGACTGAGTCAGAAGGAGAACATGAGTCAGAAAGAGAATGTGAGTCAGCATTGCTTACTGAACTGTTCGTCAGTCTGCTAACTTGCTGTAGAAATTGGTTTGTAATGTTTTGGGAGGAGAGGAAAAAATGTGCTTTTTCTGAGCCTCTGCATAGAAATATTCCTTGTCTGCCAGCGAAGATAGCCAAGTTGCTTCTGAGTCAGTATGTTCCTTCCTTCTGACTGTTCTGGTATCAAGTTATGAATCTGAATTGGAGCGATTCCTTTTAGTTATGTTCCTCTGCTGCAGGATGTAGGAAAACAGTAGAAAATATATGTGAAGAGTAATTAAACAGGAGTGAGACTCTTTGGTAGAGAATATGATTCACTTACCAGAAACAAGGGTCTGAGAAAACTGGCTTCACAAATTTTATATTTGAATTGGCAGAATAATTTCATGAGCTTAATTGATGTAAAGAATCCTGTTTGCATTGCCTGCAGGTTTTGGTCACACATAAAGACAGCAGCATGGGAACTAGCCTGTAACACAGGAAAAGAACATGACAGCAATGTGCTGGAGAGAATCTGCTGCTTACCCATTTAATAGGAACAGATAGTTTTGGCAGGACGCCAGGGCTGTGTTGTTTTAAGGAACCTTGTTAAGAGAATATTTTACAAATATTGATATGTACCCTGGTAATGCTAGAGTTGGTGGTATGGTGGCACTTGGGAGCCTGATGGCTAACGGTCCTGTCTGATAAAAAGTGAGCATGTCCATGGCTATGTTATACAAAATAAAGATTAGGTTTCCCTTCCAAAGGAAGTTCCAGCAGTTGCTGACTGCAGGATAGGAAGTGTGCAGATTTACAGCGTACAGATACAGAAAATGTGTTTCTTTTCACTAAGATGAGGCCTAGTGAAGCAATGGAAATAGGACATTGCCCTTACATCTTGATCCTTGCATTCAGAAACATGGTAACAGTGGTGGGGTACTGTAATACTTTAATCAATTTATTTGCTTACTTTTCAGGTGAAGTGGTAGGAAACTTTCTTACTCTTCCTAGGCTGAACCCAGATATTTTACAACTAAGTGAATAAAGTTGTGATCAGTTGTTAAATCACCTGCTGTTATGAATGATCCACCTTTCGTCGGATTGTTTTACGAACTACGTGATTATACATCTCTCACTTGCGGTTCTCTTCCCTCTGTTACTTCAGATGACCGTTCATAGTTCCTCCATGCTTGGTGTAGCAGGTCATCGCCTCGTGTTGGGTGCTTCCATTCCAATAGCTCACAGAGTTCTTGGCCCACCTTAAAGTTAGCAAACGTTTTGTGAGGGGAAGGGACCAGAAGGTCCATCTGTCCTCTGCAATTTGGAACAACCCCCTCCTTAATATGGCCACTGGGATTTGTATTGGACGAGACCTGGAACAGGGCACTGCTTCAGTGCTGGTCACAGAATGGTTGTGGTGTGCAAGTCTGAGAGAGTAAAAACTCATTGTTGCCATCTGGTAGATATCAGCTTTGATTACTGGATTTTTTTTTTTCAAGACAATTCCTGCAAATTTGGTATTTAAAGAAGTAACTCTCCCCCTTTTTTCCCCCCTTCTTGAGAAATTATTTGAAAGCAAGTAGCCATTTTTCCTAGCAGGAAAGGCAGAGCAAATGGAATGTGTAATCTAACCAGGCATGGCCAAATGAATCTTAAATTTCCTAAAAAGCAAACGTGAAATGAGGATGTAGAAGCATGGGAACACACAGTGGTGGTGATGACATGTTACTGAGGGACTAACTCAGGTCCTTGCTTAAGTACCAGAAAAAAACCCCAGCCTCTAAATCTAGCTAAAAATTATTTCTTTGGAAATGATTTGTTAACAGATGGAATTAGCTAATAAAACAGTGTTTTACAAAACTTTCAGTCATTATAAATGAGGGGTTTTTTATTATTATTTTATTTCTTTACACTGTTCTTTGGAGGGCACACTATTTAAGACATTTGAAGAGGACATAAATGTGTACATTTCTCTAGTGCTTGTATAAATACTTTAATTAGGACAGATTCGTTTACATATTCAGAGTCTGAATGTACCCAAATACAGTTGCTTTCTTCATATTTGTTTTGCTAAACACTTTAATTCTGCTTTACTTAGTAGGAAGTGTAGGATCTTAAGCATACTTGTTCTAGTGATTGTTGTTAATGGGAAACCTTTAACCAGTAGAGCAGATTAGTGTGCTAAGTCCATTCCTTTGCCAAATAGGTGGGATGCTTTGTAATCTAGAGTCTGTGGTTCTCTTGATCCAGGCTCTGGAAAAAAAACTTACTTTGGGAGTATGGAGAGGTGTTACAGGCTGAGGCTTTGGCAGGTATCCAGACTAAATGCTCAGCCAGGTAATTTTATTTTCTGGATTTAGAAGCTAGAATGTCTAAAATAGAAAATGAGTTTGTGGTTGGTCTTGATAGGTTGAGGGTTTTTTTCCTAAACTAAAGTACAGAAGGTATGAATTCACTATGTGAGGAGATAGATATTCTGCGTGTCTCCTACATGGCTTTCTTGGTCAAGGAATGGTAGAAGGTGTCTGTGTGTTAGAACTGTAAGGCAGTTTGCTATTTTGGCCTGTATATCCATGCAAGATGTGAACATGAAGTGATGATTTGCATTTACAATTTAATGTCTGATGTTCTAATTTTTCAAAGATTGTTTAAGTTAGATCTGAGAAGTGCAAAGTCCCCTGTTAATTTCGGTGCAAGTAGCATCGTAAAGATAAAAAGCTGTGTCCACTGAAACATGAAGAAGAAAGTTCTTAATCCTTTGTGACCTACAGCAAATTGCTGCTTTCTGATGAAAAATCATATGCTTGATATACCGCTTTCCTTTTCCTCTCATCAAAGAGGAGCCAAAGGGAAAGAATTAATTGGGGTGTTTGGGACAGAGGAGAAAGTAAAAAAAATCAAAAAGATTAAGCAAACTGTGTTAAAAGAGGAAGCAAAAAATTGTGCATGATCCTGTTGAATTCATAGTGAAAATGGTGTCTCATTTTGTAACTATCTTGGAACGTGTCCCTTCTCTTGAACATTTTCACTCTTACAATTTTTCACTGAGAGGTGTGTTTCAGAAACTTTTGATGTGGTATATGCAGTGGGGGAAATTTGAAAAATAAACCTATAGATTCACTCAGATACACTTCTGTCATTGAGTAGCCTTGATTATCAACTATCTTGCAGAGATGAATCACACATTCTTATATACCAAAAGGTTTAGGACTTTGAAAATGAAAAAAAAAAATAACAAGCCAAACCCCAGGTTTTTTTACAGTTCAATTTTAACACTTCAGTTAAAGTAGTCTCAAAGGTAAGGTTTATAATAAAACCACTGCATTTATATACAACATAAAGCTTTCTGAATAAAAATAAAAGACCATAATATATGCCTATAATTAGTGGAACTGCCTTGTAAAAAATGAACGTCTAGATAACAGGTTAACCAAGATTAGCCAGTGTAGTCTGAATTATAAATTGTACCTTTATGTTCTATATTTTCCAGTGCAGCCTCGCGTATGAAGAGTGGTATATAAACAACAACAAAATGCTGACTCTTTTTTGTCTCCCTGCAACAAGAGAAAAGATACTGCTATTGCTTGTCTGAAGGATTTTTACTTGTTATTGGGGCTTGTATTTATACATAGACCTAAGTAAACTTGCTGTAGAGTATAACTTCCATGAAATATGTTTAAGAATATTGGAAGGCAACTTGGATTATCTAGCCTAAGGGTATTTAAGTGAGAGAACATAAACTGATAGTGGCAATGGGACAGTATGTCATTGGTGACATAGGCCAGCAATGAAGAGAACACAAATGTAGTAGGTTTGCTCTCCAGTAGTTGTGCAGTACGAATCATTACAGGCTAATAAAGACTTCTGTAGCCGTACCTATACCCTATACAGTAGGGCAAACGTTGCAGTGCTCGTTCCCCAGGCTCTCACCTAGGACTGGATGTTGGGGTGAAGCCTGGGGGGGTGATGGGCTGGCAGGAACCCTAGGCTCATGGGAAAAGAGACGGCCGCTTTGCTGGTAAGGCTTGGGGGGAAAAAAGGTGACTGGATCGCCACAGTGTCCCCTCTCTGCTGGTGTGACAGTGGTGCTTTTGTTGGACAGCGGGAGGTCGGGGCTGTAGGTTGGTTGCACGAGGAAAACGACCTTTCCTGCAGAGCCTGCCCAGCCAGAGGATGGAAAGCTTAGCCAGTGGCTCGTGGTGACGGTTGAAGCAGAGCTGCAAATGCTTCGCTTTTAAGGGCTGTAGGTTAAATTACATAAATCTTAAAATTGTATAAATAGTAGTCAAGTTGAATCCCAGTATGGGAGAAAATGTATTTAAATTGTATTTAAATTTGTTGGTAACAATCTGATGGTAAAACTGACAGATTTCAACTGTTGGGCAGTTCGCCCCTTCATTATGAAGGGCAGGATTTGCCGCTTGGTGTGTTCAATAATAAATATCTAGTAGTTGCCAAGAACTGTGTTAGAGATTTTAGTTTTCTACAGAAGGTGAATTTTTCAAGTATTGGCACTGAAAAATGACAGAAAATAAAGCTGCAAAAGTGTTTTGTGATGTCATCTAGCCTTATCCCAATTTTCTGCCCCAGAAGGGATACAAAAAACAGAGCCAATGTTCTCAAAGCTTTTAGGTGATGGAGAGAGGAGGAGCGTAGGGGAAGTTGATGATTCTGTGTAAAAACCTGTCTAGTCATATTTCCATGTCCCCCTTTTTCTTGGTTTGGTTTTTTTGTGTGCAAGTGTGTTACTGTCAGATTTAGAGCAGCTGCACTCTTCTGTCGTTACTCTTCTTAAATTCCTCCTTCAGGGTTCTTCTTTGGTCAGCACTTAAATATTCATCTCATTGACACAATCTGTTGCTTACCACTGCTTAACCTTCCTTGGATAAAGCCCATTATAGAGCCTAAACCTGTTGTTTTAAAGCTGTGGACAGAGTATCTTTTCCAGATCCAGCTGTGTACACTGAAGGCTGAGTAGCTTCTAGCTATTTGTCACAACTGTGAATGTCCAGTTGGTCACCAGTTCTGCCCATGGAGCAATTCGTGAGTGCTCCCGAGTCTTCCAGACAACACTGGCTGAGACAGCAGTTTTGTTGAATGGCTTCCTCTTAAGCAAGTGCAAGTGATTTAACTTGAAGTGAATTAGGAACAACAAAAACTTTTGGCATAGCTGCAGGCTTCTGACAGGACTATTTTTGGCATAGCTGTTTACAGAGTGAGAGTGTGTTTACTGCTTTCTTGGATGAAAATATTATTTTGTCATCACTCTCAAGACTTAGATATGAATACAGTCTGAAACTGCATTTGTACTGATATGGAGAATTAAAAGCTTGGACACAGTGATAAGTTCAGAGTATTTGTGTTACATATGTAGCAGTGAAAGTGACTCCATTGCATATTGACTGGTAAAAAAAGGAGGACAAAGCTATAAACATCACTTAATGGGCAAAGAGGGCACACCCACGTAGCATGGATAAAGTGTTATGCGTGTGACTTGTTATTGTAAAGCTAGATTTTTAAAACGGGTAATAAAATTGCTATAAAAGACCTTCAGTGTTATCTAGGGGAAAAAAATCTTTTCATTTTGTTTTTATATTTACAGTTTGACTAACAAGAATCTTTTTTTAGGGCATCCAAGATGGATCTCAAGTGTGCTCTGGAAGAATGTTCAATGGCACTGAACTTATTTCTGAACAATAAGTTCTCTGAAGCCCTGGAACTACTTCGTCCATGGTGAGGTCCTGTTATTTGCTGAAGTTACTGTAAACAGATAGTGTAAAATATGCTGTCTGGTAGTTGAAGATTAATTTAAGGCCTCTGAAGACAGTAGTTTTTACTTATTCCCTTTTGTCCAAAAGCATTTCTTAGTATCTTTGGGTTTTAGCAGTGCGCTTGTTTCTCCTTAAGACCATTAGCAAAACCTGCTAATGAAGCACTGAACTGTTCTGTTGGAGTTTATCATTCAAGCTGTCTTTCCTCACGCAGAGGGGAAAAGCAGGGGAGCAAGACCTTATCCAATGTATCTTTGATCAGAGAATTTCTACAGTGGAACTGCTTTTGACAGGACAACAAAGCTGGAACAAAACTCCAGAATACTCTTTTTGTTGCTTTTTATATTATGTTTGAGTCACAGTAGCGTTTACCCTTAAAACCCACCTTTTGATCTTCTGACTAATTCTGCCTGTGGTTCCCCTGTTGCCTTTGCTCCACTGAGAAGAAAAGCATGGCAGTGCAGAGGGAGGGAACTAAAGAATACCGACAGGTTCGTAGGATAAACCTAGCTTACCTGTGACTGCCTGGGGAGGCAATCTGAGTGGCTGTTCTTTAGGACTGGGATCTGAATGAATCCCGTTCACTCTTCTTCTCCTGTCTGTGTCTCAAAGATGTGTATGATGTTGAGGGATGTGTCAGTGAGAGGTAGTAGAGCGAGGTGAAGTTATGGCTCTGCAGTTTGGTGATAGTAAGACTGAGAATGATAGGTTGGTGTTGTTAGGTCAGCAGTATGGACAGGTGGAAGAACATGGTTAAATGAAACCTTGGGAGGATGACACAGCTATCAAGTGTTTGCTTGTAGTCGTATGGAGAGCTCAAGTGTAGAGGAGGTAGGCAGGAATAATACCTTTTCAGATGAGCTATACGTATACCCAAGCTCATTCTCTGAGCATTGCGGAGTGTTATTTGTGATAGAGCAACGCTTTGAGAAGGCCCACCTGCACTTGTGCATGCTAAAATTGTTTTTGGGTAGTATGCAAAATACCAAATTCTACATGCAAGGATTGTGCATGCGTGTATTACTAAATACACAGACATATTACCCAAATATTTTTTGTACATTTCATACATACGTGTTTCATTTTGCGTTATAAAACAAAAAAACCTTGTTTCATACAATAGTGTTTTTATTTACAGTAAAGTATTTCTTTTAGTTGACTTTTTCTATGAAGAAGAAAAATACTGTAAATTCCATGATTTTGATGCTTCAAGTCCCTGGCAGCTAATAGACTTTGAGCTTATTATATGGCGTATTCAGCTAATCTGCAAAGGAGGACCTAGCCTAGCACGGAAACAAAAAGCCACCTTTAAAAATAGAGGCGCCAATTGCTTTACTGAAAAGTAGACTTTTAAAGAAAGTTAAACTTAAATCCTTAAATAATGTAAAAAGTTTAGGGAAAGTGTTGATATATTTAAGAAATAAACACTTAGCCCAAGGGTCTGTCTTCCTTGACTCTGCTGAAGTTTCCTGTCTTCAGAATTACATTTGGTGGGTAGCTCCGTGGGGAAGAGAAAAGCTCAAGGAAACTGGAGAGGATCCAACAGAGAGCGAGCAACATGGGTAGAAGACTAGAACATGTGACTCAGTAAGATTGTGAGAGCTGGGTTTGGTTTAGTTTGGCAAAAAGGAGACTTGGGCATTAACCTAACAGCAGTCTGGAGCTACTGAGGGGAAGCTGCAAAGACAGAGACATCTTTCTCCATAGTGGCAGATGGTAAAACAGGAGGCAGTCACCCCAAGTTGAGGCTTAGGAGGTTCAAACCGGACATTAGGAAAAAGTACATGGATAGTACAGTACCAGAGAGGCCTCCAGAGGGCTATGCAGCCTTCATTTTCTTGAACCACTTGAAACTTGGTTAGACAAAACCTGAGTTCACCTGACATAGTGTTGGCAATAGTGCTGCTGCAACTGTTAGGTTTGAGTATATGACCTTCCGTAGCCACTTTCCAACAACATTATTTTTTTTGGATTGTGTAATTATGTTGTGGAAGCCAGGCTGATTCCGTGTAGCCATTTATGCAGCACTGAGCATGTGTGTACTGACTTTTCTGTGACACAAATGCAGATTTTTGTGTCTTTGGATCAAGTAGTAATGTTAGAAGGATGTCCTTACTTCTTATGCTAAGTGAAAGCAGATGGATGAGTATTTATGTCAAGGCTTAATTAGCTAAATTAAATTGATATACCAGCAGCCTATAAATGGGATATAATTAAGTGCAAATGTTTGTGTAACCCAGTTAGGATATGTTCTGGAACTTGCTGTGACAGTATCCTGTGGAGGCAGACCTGTAGCACCCAGTGGAAGATGATACTTGCTAGGTTATGTTCTCATGTCCATTACTTTCCCGCTTTATTCTTCTGACTTTTCACAAATTAATGCAAATGTCTCAGCATTTAATTTTGTATTGTAATTTAAAGTTTTGCTTAAATGCACAAGATTTATATGTTTGCCCTAGGTCTAAAGATAGCATGTACCATGCCCTTGGGTACAGCACTATTTTAGTTATGCAAGCTGCTATGACCTTTGAACAGCAGGATATACAAATGGGAATTTCTACAATGAAGGAAGCTTTGCAAACCTGCCAAAGGTAAGCCCAAGCAGTGAACATTTATGAGGTACTTAATCCACTAAGTGTTCTTAGTAAGATATCTCAGCTGTCTGTACACTTTCAAAGCAGGCTATTGTCAGTGTGATACTGATCTAAATTTGGAAAGGTGGAGTAAGTCTCACTATCCAATTATTATGGGTAAGAATATGTTTCCTAGTATTGTGGAAACGACAGATTTGTCAGGTCTAGGCATGTATGGCCTCTAAAGTTAGTTAAATGTTTGGTTGGGTATGTATACCTTCACGTAAGCTGACACTACCCGATTGAACTGCCTGAGCTATTTCAACCTATGACTTTTTGTTTTCCATGGGGATCAACAATTTCAAAGCTCCATATTTTTAATTTTCCCTTTCATCGTGACAATACTCTTTTATAAAAGTTGTTTGCAAAGGTGGACCTGATAGTCTAATAGGATTAAGCTTGTACTGAGGCTTCTTCTAAAACCAAAGCAATTTTTGTATTATTGTTCCAAATATAAGTGTTTAGCTTACCTTAAAATTAAAGGGCTATTATTCCTTTCAAGAAAAGGATCTGTACCTTTTGCTTCTGGTCTTGCTTGGAACAACAGTGAAATAGAGTAGAAAATAGAAGTTATTAGTGACCTTTTATTTTTTTAATTAAAACACCTTAGAAAATGGGTTGTCAAAGCTAAAGTGCTTAACAAGACTCTGACAAAACCAGAAATGAGTGCTTTATTCTACTGAACTGGTTCTTCATCATATTGGTTAGGCCATAATTTATCATTAATGTTCTCCAAAGAAATTACTTCCAAATGTTGTTAGTTTAGACATTTAACATCACCTCCTTAGCAATGACAAACAAAAGAAAAGGAAGCAGGACAAAATGATCAGATACTGCTGAGGAAAATAAAGGGTCAGCAGTTTCTGCCTCTTTTTCAGGTGTGCTATGGATTCACTGTTCAATCTGAACTATGTTGTTTAGTATGTCTGAAAATGAGGTGTCTCTTTGTACTTCAGATGGTTTCAATGAGCGCCTCCATCTCTTCACGATACAAACTTTTATTCTTAAGTGCTCTGGCCTAGTCTGTCACAAAACTCATAAAATGCAAGATAAAGGCAATGAAGCACTCCAAGGTGAAGAATTGCCAGAACTACATGTGCCTTAATTGACCGTATTTTTTTGTATGCATTATGTTAACCTGTAGTGTCATAATCTTTGTTGTTAGGATGCTGTGCTTTTCAGTGTGCAGAATAGTGTAAACAAATGATAAGCTAATGCTCAGCATTTATAATTAATGACTTCCTGGCTTACAAAGTACATTCCTTTTCTGAATGCAGGATTGTTTCTTTAGCTTCTTCATCAAGCAGAGTTGTTTATAAATAGTAACTAATTCATTTTTTGAATGCCATGCTAAAATAAACTAGCAGTTTATAACATGGACAGTTGAGATCTGTTGAAAGTAAAATATGTGACTGTTTTGACGTAATATCTGGCATAAAAGTGCCATAAAATACTGAAGTATTTATGTTTTCATTTGTATTAAACACAGAGCTCCCTTTGATTTTTTTCATTCTAATTCTGAGTGAAAGTTTAAGAAATGGAAAAAAGTGATCCATAAAATTTTTAAGTCCAGTTCAAGTGGCTTGCCCAGCGTCAGAGAGACCTCTGCAGCTGGTGGGTGGAAGTGGGGTGGAAGTTACTGTACACTTAAAGTAGATTAAATGCACGCTTGGAACATCAGTTAAGGTTGGATAGGCTTCTGCGTCTAGATGCATACCAGTGGCCATGATCAGAGTACTCAAAGAATTGCAACTATTGGCAAATCATCACTTCAGTAAGAATGTCTATAAATTGTGGTTGGAAATGGTTAAAAATTACAAATAATTAAGTTCAAGTTTGTTTTGAAATGTCACTCATGCTGTGTGGGTTTCTTTTCTTCCACGTACAACTGATTTAGATTCAGGAAAAGAAGCACGGTGGTGGAATCCTTGTCCAATCTAGTATCTAAACAGTCAGTGGATCAGTTGAGTGAAGGTAAGTGGTTTGTAATACAATTAAAATAAAGTGAAAAAAGCTCAAAACCACCCTACCAATGTGTACGAATATGCTTAACTCTGTAACTTGACTAGTGCCTTACAGTAAAAAAAAAAAAACAAACCAACCACCTATATGATGGGTTTTTTTGAATTTGAATGCAAAGCTTCTCAAAATAGGGGGTTCAACCTAATTTTTTTCTGGCTCTGAACATGCATGAATTGAAGGGAATGTCTTTCACAATACATTATAGGACTGAAGAGAGATTTCCGTTTTAGTTTTTTTGTTTGTTTGGTTGGTTTTTTTACTTAAGACAGCTCCCAAAACTTTAAGAATCATTGATGCTGTGGAATATGTCCTTGTCATTAGTTGCATTGGAATCTGAATATGTTAAGTTTTGTGGTTGTCTGTTTTGCCTTAAGGTGTTTTGGGAAATGGTGTCAGTACATTGTTCATGGCTCTGAAAATGCTGATCTCCTATTTCTGATTTGGGCAGAATCAAGTATGCATTTTTTCTAACCTGACACAAAAGAATCCTCTTTAATACTGGACACATCAAACTCGCCACATGTGTACTGTACATACTGCAGCCTTGTGCACGTGGCTGGTCTTGCAGCATGGGTGCAGAGTAGCTCATGTCTTGTGTGTTAAGTCAAATGTACTTCAGTGCTGCATGAGGACAGAAAGTCTGCCTGGGGCTTTTGGTTTGTTGAGCATGACTTAGTGAAAACCTGTTCGTAATGTCTTACTGGGCTTAGGAAAAACCTGAGCCGCGGTGAGTGTTACCATTCATCTGTAAAAGTTTTTACTAAGACATGGAAGAAGGGTTGGAAGACCTAGTTGCTGTAGGGTGATATTTATTTAAACTTAGGATCAATGGAAAGTACAGGAGAGCATCCACCAGAATGACAAGTAGCTTTTGCCCTAGGCTGAAGTCAGCTCTGGCAAGATCAAAGGTTTTGTCTGAGGAGAAGCAAAATAGAAGACTTCTATTGGGATTTGTGTGTTACAGCTATTATTCTGCAGTTATCAAAATGGCAACAGCAGAATTCTGCTTTTTTTTCTTTTCTTGGCAGCATTTTATTTGTTCCAGTGACCCCAAGAAGATAATATTGACACTAACTTTGCTGACAGTAAATAACTTTTCTTTCTCATATAGAGGAAATGCATGCTGAAATCTGCTATGCTGAATGCTTGCTACAGAAAGCAGCTCTCACCTTCGTACAGGTAAAGTCAGTTGTTTATTTTGTATCTGTGTTTAATGGAAAGATGTTAATACTTGTAAAACATTGTTCCCACAATAGATATGGTATTTAAAACGCAAACTTTTTCCTAGTGAGTGAATGTTATTTCATGGCAGTGTTTGAAAGTATGGGTAAATACTGTGCTACCCAGCGAAATCCTCTCTTTGTTTATATGAATAACCAAAGATGTTATTGATAGCAAGGAAACAAAAACCTAAGGTATATTGCAGTCTTACGAGGATGGTATGTTTAAATGAATTGCCTCACATCTGCCAGTGTCCAGCACTTGTTTAAAAAGATGTTCAAGTATAAGGAAATGTCTTGTTTGAAAGTGCAAGTCTTTTTTGCACAAAAAGGATAGAATGTTTCCCAACTAACAAAACTTCAACTGATGCGTGCTTGTCTCCCAATTCAATATTATTCTCCATGCACTTTTGACATGGTGTCAGGAACAATATAGTAATGAATGATTATAAAATGAGTGTGCCTTAGCATCTGAGGATGGTGACGATAATGAAAATGTAACTATTCAAGAAAGAAGTAGCAAGAGGGCTTGTAGTAAAACACTTGCATTTGGTTGTTCAGTCTTGCAGACAAAACAACTGAGGTCTTTTGAAATGGTGACCCTTTTGTAGAAGCCAGAATTTCCTTTGGTTGATGATGCTGAGCCTTTTTTTGTGCTGCTTAATTTTCCACATCATATATGCTGTTCCTGAGTATTTCAATGTGCATTTCTGAAATGCCTGCACACATTCCTCTTCGGTGTGAGTTCTAAGAGAAAAAATTCTGTCCTGTTGAGGTGTTAACCATCTTGCTTTTCAGGAATTTATTTTTGATGGCTAGTAAGTACATTGTGGCTTTACTTTGACTTTTTTCTGGAGGTTAGTAAGCACACATGTTGGGTAGTACATGTGAGTACTGTTGATCAGCAAAGGGAATTCATCTGTTCGGGGGATTCTTTGGTTTGTCTTCTGTCAGGTTCCGGGCTCACTTGTGTGTGTCAGAATCGGTATTTCAAAACTTTCTTAAAAGTTCCTACAGCACCACCTGGTGGAGAGCTTTCTTGTTTCATTTATATGCATTGGAAATTCTGTTAAAAGTAACTGACTTTTTTTTCACCCCCCTCTTAAGTTTTAAAATTTGTAATATGCACCAGAGCAATGTTACACCAGAGGGTGTTAACTTCAGTCTCAGAGATGAGTCTAATAACTGAAACACATTTTTAATGTTTCCAACTACTGTTAAGTTACAAATAAATTTAACTGTAGCTGGAAGATTTTTATGTGTGTATTATATGTATAGCTGAATGCACATTTCTGTACAATTAATTTTTTTTTCCCCAGGATGAAAACATGATCAACTTTATCAAAGGTGGCCTCAAAATTAGGACAAGTTACCAAATATACAAGTAAGCCATTAGAAAACACTTGGATTCAGTGTTGGTATAAGCAGGTGCAGTTGCATTAATACCTCCAAAATAAAAAGAAATATTTTTATAGCAGTCATAATGATTATACTTCATATGATTTCTAAGTCGTGCTTCTCCTTCCCTCCTTTTTTTCCTGCATCAAAAGAGAATGTCATCAAGTGCTACAGATGACTCAGGGGAGCAAAAGCAAAAATGAAACTTACCACCAGTTTGAAGGAGGAGTAAATCTTGGAATCGGAGCATTCAACTTGGTATGACTTTTTCAGACTACAGAAAGGCCATTGGGATAATCTGTAGGATTCTTTCTTTGCAGATACAGTACTGTAATCCTGTTTAAAAATTACACATTTGTAAAATGGAGATACAGGTTTTGAAGGTTTTATGAAATATGAAGACAGCAGTGGCTTTTTGCGTGCATGCCTTCTAGGATCTTTTTACTAAGTTATTCTGAATTATGTTTAATTCTCTTGGACTAATTAATTTACGTATTTCTTAAGAGGAAAACCAGCTACATCTACTTGTGTGTACCAGGAATTTTTAAGATGCTTATGCTGTTGATTACAGGATACCTGGAGTGACTGCTTTTATTCCAACACCCATATGTATACCATGCTTTGCTTCAGTGGCATACTGTAGATTGGCATAGGTAATTACAAATTCAGAATAATGAGCAGTAGTTTACTGAGTTTGTGCAAAAGAAAACTGGGCACATCCACTAGCAGTTTTCTTTACAATTTACTACAGTTGCCTTTTCACACCTGTTGTGGCAATGGTGAGAGTTGATTTCTGCTGGTATGTTAATTTCTGTATCATTCCAGGCTGGAGCTGGCCAGTTCTGAGTATGGTCAGAACTCCTCAGGTCTGTATGCACCTGTCAGTCTTTAAAACCCAAGCAACTGGTAGATGTCTGTGTTCATAAGTGCTCTGACCTTTCCTGATCTTCATGAAGTCTGCTCAGTAGGAAGCTCAACAGAAAAAGTCTCTGCTGGGCAGAGTGTGTTAGGATGAATGCAGCTTTCAAAAACTGACCTTTGAATAGACCTTTTTGTAGTGCTCACTGAAAAGGTGGTTGTGATCTTTGTAAGTTTTCTGTTGTGTAGCATGTGGAGAATGCAGTTACAAGAGGAAGAAAAAGTGCATGTAATAGAGTGCTAAAGAATGATAACAATAGTTAGTATTTCTAACACAAGTATGCTTGCTGGTCTGCTAATTCAGTGCTCCCACAGTAGGAACAAGTAGAACTTTTGTGACACCATTGTGTCATTTGATTGCGGGTAAAGGAAGATGACAATTGTGGATTGTAAGTACCACCGAAATGGATAACACTTTCATTCCAAATGACCCACAATTTTCAAACAATTCTGATCAGCTGAAGACAGAAATATCTGTCATTATCTGAAGAAGCACAGCTGGACTCTGTCTTGCTGTTTCCATGCTGGATGATCTGAGTTTCCCTGAAGGTGCAGACTGATTGCATATTGTTGATCATGCATATCAATTTTTGAGTTATTTTGTTTTATTTTTCACTTGTGTTTACTGGCATTTAACATAGTAGGTGGCATTTTTGGCTCAAGTTTATAGTGGTTTTACTTTTTAAATGTATATAGGTTTTTATTTACCTTATTTTTGTTTGAAATATATTTCAGATGCTGTCGCTTTTACCAGGAAGGATCCTCCGACTTTTAGAATTTATTGGATTTTCTGGCAATAGGGTATTGGATCTGATACTTGTTTTTTCAAATTAGTCTTTTCTCAGATAAAGACTGTATGGATTTAATGTCATATATTTCATACTAACAGTGTAATGATCTATATTGTTTATCAGTATTGTAGTGTTAAAAAGATGAGAAGTGGTTTAGATGGTGCAGGCGTAAAAGCACACATGGTGATATCCTGATTTTGAACACCTATGGGAAATGATCAGTCTACTTCAGAGGTTTTGAAATTGCAGTTTCCATTCCTTTTGCTGATCCTTAAGGAGAGGATATCAGCTTTCTTTTCTAGCCTATACAGTCAGAAATTAATGTTCGTCATAACAGTAACTGAGGGGGAATCAGTTCTACATTTTTCTACCCACAATCCGAGCACATTTCTCTGGGAGAAGGAATTTCTGAGTACCATGTGTTCACTGTGGAATCTCTGTACATCTTTTTTTCATGGATAAGGAAAGTATTTGTAATCATAGCCTTGTTTTTGTAAACCTAGCCTTGTTTTGTAAGTATCTTACAGCTCTTTAAAACTCTTTTTGGCACCCATAAGAAATAAAAAACCCAAACCCAAACAAAGCAACCCAGAGAATAACTTCAAGTTATTAATGAGACAAAAAGTCACCATATGATCTTATTGCTGTTAGCTTGTCCACAAATACAGTTCTGCTTATTTAAAGTTAGACTTCAGTGGAGACCGATACATTCTGTTTTTTCCTGTCAGAGACCTGGTTCATGCTGAAGTTCTTCCATAATACACATTTTTGCCCCGACTGAAAAGGCAATAAAAGCTGAAAGGAAAAGAACAGACAACTTTGGAGTATCACCACATTTTTTTGTATGATGTTTGAATTCCCCTGTAACTCATCAATTTGCTATGCAATGAAACTCCTGTTAGGTTAATACTTGTTTTGAGGCAAAACTGTTGAAATCTGATGTGTTGAGCACGGAAGCTCTGAGCTCTTCTCAACAATCCCCCAAGCAGTCAAGCTGTCATGTAATGGGCATAAGCTGGAAAGGGTGGGAAGAAGTTTCATGTGTTAAGAGCTGATAAGTCTCCATGAATCTGGATTCCTTAGCGCACACAAATTCCATTGTAGCTTCTGGAAACGGTATCTAGAAGTTGGTGTGTCAGCAGAGCTAGTATTTTGATCAGAACCTCAAAGTAGGGGCTGACTTGCTGGAAGGAATTGAGGATAACCAGGGATTCCTGTGAAGGAAGAGTCTTGCCAACAAGTAGCACTGGAACAGTTGAGAGAAGTTTTCACCGACCATAGATTTCAAGATGTTATTCTGAAAGGCTTATAGCCAGAAAATAGCGGGAAAGGGATGTAGACCTGTGTGTCTGCATGGTCTGTGTGGTGTGTCCATTTCACCAGAGCACTGAAATGCATGGGTAATTCTATTCAGTGTTAGCTTAATCTTCTCCTTCCTGAGTGCTATCAGCTGTGGCAGAACTGTTTTGGCAGAAGGTTGTGTTGGATCCGAGATAACAAAATGCTGAATTACAGAATACTTGCATCTGAAAGGAAAACTGGATTTGGGGGAGCCAGCAACTATTAATAGTAACTCTGTATACTGATAGTTAATTTTGCATGTGTTTGTGATGTTTCTTAGGAGTTGGGCCTCTGTCAACTACGGGAAGGCGCATCTGGCAGCAGTTTGAGGGCCATTCTGTGTACTTTCACCCTGTTGGTTTATCATACTTACGTCTCCTTAATCCTTGGTGAGACCCACTGTGTAGCTGTTCAGTCATGCTACACATTGTGATAGATACTGTGATTTTTTTTTAACTGAATTTCAAAACTGTGGCCAATTAGCTTTGTAACAGGAGATTGCTGTATACTTAATTATGATCTGAAACTATATCTCTGACAAAGCTATGTCTGCAGAAACAGTGGGGGTAGATACCATTATACCAACATCTTGTTCCATTTGCAGGGCTGTCTCAACATGCAACAGCAAAATATCACAAAACACTTTTAAGTTCAGACAAATCCTTATCCATAAGTTAATGTCAGATATTGTGAAAACTATCTTTAGAACGAAGTCTTTACTCCCAAACAATTTACTTGGGAGTTCAAATATGTAGAGAATTAATTGCTTTTGCCATGTGTGGCTAAAAGTCACCATTAATTCTGTGTGCATCTTTGATACATGTTTTCATGTTCTTTAGTTTGGAAGTATTTTAGTCCTTGTCCCTCAGGCTCATCAGGAAATTAAGGAGAACTTCATTTCTTTCAGTATCACCTGTACTTCATTACTGAGCTCAAAATTAGGAAAGGAGGCAGCTGAGGAATATTTTCCTAACTTGCTAAAGCACTTAAAGGGATTTCAAAATATAAATAGGATCTATGATGGAGCAGTTTAAAGAGTATTCATATATTCTATTCTGTTTCTACTTACAGACATTTACTATCTTAAAAGCACTTAGTATCTTCAGGACAAGAATTCATGTTTATAGAGACACAATATGATTAAATAATTCTGCTTTTGCATAAAAGCAGTCATCCTTTAATCTATTCAAGCCATAATATGATTTGGAAACCATGAAACTAATTTTTTTAAGTACATTGAGGTTGGTTTGTTATGTTTTCTAGGTACAGGAGAAGCCAACCTTCAGGAAGCAGACAGTCTCCTTGAACCCTACCTCCAGAAATTTCCAAATGTGTGTATTCTCAATAAATTCTATAACAGTAACGTAGTTCCCTAAGCTTAAAATGGTAACTGGGTATTTTTCTCATCTCCTTTCAAGGGTTCCATTATTCTATTTTATGCTGCCAGAATAGATATACTGAAAGGAAATTTTGAAAAGGTAAATGAATTTTTTCTGTTTAAGGTTTTTATTTGTTCAGTGTTCAACTTGAGGAAAAAAATAGCTAATTCATCTAAGTAACTTATTTTAGTTAGACTGATAATTATGCTCTTATCCCTGTTCATGTTCAGTGTCAATATTGATTCCAGCTCTCTGTGTAAATGAGACTGAAAGGGAAGTTTATCTCATTTTACTAGTCAGGTGTTCTCCACTTGGGTGCTAGGAAAGAATTTGTGCTGTAATTAGACATGGCTCTCATGTGGAGCTGCAATTGAGCCAATTTTCATCATTCTTACTTAACTACATCATAGGCGCAGTTGAGGTTCCAAGAATGCATAGCAGCCCAGCAAGAGTGGAAACAGATTCATCATCTCTGTTACTGGGAACTGATGTGGTGCTACACTTTCCAGCAGAACTGGCTTCAAGCATATCGGTATGCAGACCTGCTCAGCAAAGAGAGCAGGTGGTCTAAGGTAAATGGGCAGGTGGACATTGTTATGATATACCAGTAGCCTCTCCACAGCTAAATTTGCATTTAATTTCACACAATAAGTGTACTTTTGCTTTCTTTTGAAACCCATAAGCAAAGGAACAATGGCACCAAAATGGTAGGTTTAACTGGGTGGTTAAAGAGAAATTTTTATTTCATGTTCTGAAGCACCAGAGCCATAACTAACAATGCTTCAGCTCCTTGAAAAACAGAGGTACTTACCAGAGTTGTGAGTAAGAAGAGGGAGAGAAAAACTGATTACTTTCATCTCAAGTCAAGTTCTAACACTCACTAATAAAACTTGGCTGAAGAAACTGTTAGTTAATTAAAGACAGATAAGAGCACACCTACTCAGCAGATGCTTTGCAACATGAAATGAGAAGGCTGCTGGAAACAGGGTCTCATGAGAAAAGTTGGGGTATCTACCTTTTCCTTGTTGAAATGTTTCTCAAAGTATGAATGAAGGACAATGTGCAAATAATTTTTCATACATCATTTCTGTCTGTTGCTTTCTAGATTACTGTTTCATTATGCTTAGTGGAAAAGGGGATATATCCAATTCTTGACAAAAGAGGAAGAGAATAGTATATTCAATGTGAAGTGCAAATGTCTAGAATAGAATTATGGATGTTTATCTTTTTTCTCTGCAAAGTCTCGTTATTGAACTTTTCCTTGAATCAGTACTCAGATATTTTCTTCCGGTTTTATTAGGCATGTCTCAACACATAACAGGTCATATAATAACAATAATAGACTTTAGAATAGTTACGTCATTTAAACTCATCTCTTTATCAGTGATTTGCATAATAAATTGTCCTGTTCTTTGCAGGAGACCCCTGTAGCATTCTAACTTATTTAGAATATTAATAAATATGTTGAAAATAAAATTATAGCATAAATTATGTGACAAAGGAAATGCTAAACTGCTATCCACCTGCCTAAGCATTACTGGAAACACTTCGCTGCAGCAAGTGGGGTGAGAGATTTGAGTCCTTAGTACATTGACAACCCAGCAAATTAGATGTGGTAATATGTTGCTGTTTCTTTTTTGAAATAGGCAATATATGTATTCCAGAAGGCAGCAATTCTATGTATGCTTTCAGAGGATGATTTGAAAAGGACTGATGAGGACATTGTATCTTTATTCAGGTAAATATTTATAAAGCAACTACATGTGCGGTCTTTTTCCCCCGCATAAAAGTTTGTGACTTGAGTATCTTTGTCTTGTGTTATTTACTTCCTACTTATAACCATCAACTTTTCAGGTTTTCTCTTTGCTTTTAGCATCAGAATATTTAAAATGCTGCTTTTGTCAGCAAACATATGTCCTACAGCTCTGGTCTAAGTGGTGTGAAACAATATAAGATGTTATACTTAAGAGGTGAACAGCAAATCTTACTAAATGAAATAAGATGAAATAAAAATTACATAAACCAACTTCTGTTTTCTATTTTCCCTTCTTGTAGACAAGTGGATGGTCTAAAACAGAGAATTGCAGGAAAATCTATCCCAACTGAGAAGTTTGCAGTAAGGAAAGCACGACGCTATGCAAGTTCTCAACCAGTGAAGCTGATATTACCCGCCTTGGTATTTATGCTTGCTTTCTTTTCATCCCTTTAAAACAGAAAAGAGATAAGTATAATACTTTATACAGGGAAAGAATAATATCAGGTAGTATGTGTCTGCGTTTTTTAAATTAGGAACTACTGCATTCATGCAATGGGATTTTTGTGAAATGTACTATGGACTGGATCATGCTACCAATTACTAGTAGTCCAAAACCAGAGCCAGATTTTTCACGTGAAAGTTCAAACATACAGAGAATGTTTGCTGCTGTCACATGAGGCTGAAAGTCACCTTTCAGCTAGAAACCTGCATGGGTTTCTAGCATATGTATTCATGTTATTTAGTTTGGCAGGATTTCAGTCCTTGTCCTCCAGACTCCTTAGGAAGTTAAGGAGTACTTCAGTACTTTCTGTTCTTCTGGTGAAAATGAAGATTGGGGTGGGGTTTTTTTGTTTGTTTGGTTGTTTTTTTTCCCCACTTAGATCAAGTCTGAGTAAAATGTGCAGAAGTTAATGATACTTTACTAATGCTAGTCTAATTTCCCATGCTTTTAACTTCAGAGGCATTAGTAGTGCATGGTCTGTTTATGTGTACACAGCATTGACACTTTGCATATGTGTATGCTAAAATTCTTGTACATGGGTAGGTTAGCAACAACTGAAGATAAAAACAAAATTTGAGAAGGAATTTCGTAATGTTAAAGCTCATTGATATAGAAAGAGGGGTCCAAAGAAAATTAATCCATCATTTTTAAAATTCAACGTATACTCAGTTACATATAGAGACCCAAGTAATAAAGTTGTCTTGGGCTTGTACAGCACAGTGCTATTCAGTTGTGAGTATGTATCTTTTGGTCTTGCTGTCAAATGCAGTATCTTTTAATTTAAGAATTTTTCCATCATGGGTTAGGCAAAAATAGTGTATGGTGTTACAGCAGTAGGTGTAAATTAGACAGGACTACAGAATTGAAAGGAATCTAGCGTAATGTAGTTGATAGTGTCAATAACACTATTTCAGACTTTGATAGAACCAGTTTTTTTCTCCCTCTGAAAACCTACATAGTCACAGCACAATATAAGTGGAATTATTTCAACAATGTATTGTATCAGCTTCAGAATGATGTCAGGCTTCATATTTCAGAGGTGTAATTACAATTCAAATAGAGTAGAACGAATTATACTCTTGTGTTTGCAATAAGTAAGTAAAGATCTTGGCAAAGTTTCACATTGGTTAGCATTAACTCTGTATGTGTATTCTCTCATTCTCTTTATGTGTTACAATGTGATAATATTTAATGCATTGAAACAAGCATATTGCTTACTACTGTACCAAAGCATCTGGGAAGCTTTTTGCCAGGATTTCCCTTGGTTTTGTTTTTTTAAAATAAGATTTTGTAGGAATTATATTGGAAGTGTGTGTTGAATGTGTGTATTGGGACTACATTTTTATCCAGAAAGTTTTATCTGCTTCCAGTGTTGCTCCATATGGAAGGTAACAGCCTATACGTTATAGCATCTATATATAAACACATGCACAAGTGGGTGTTTGGGTGCATGCATATATATGTATACTGTATGTACATGCACACACCCACAGATACACAAATTTATCTATAATCCTTAGAAAGTAACTACTTTCAGCTGCTTCTTTAGTTCATGTGGCAGAGTCCACAAGTTGAACCTAAAATACCCAGTTTTGCTCATGTGTTACATGGATGATGGTAAACTATCACGTGATAAATTCTGTTCAGTTTTGTTTTTAAAGATCTATGAAAATATGCAATAGAACCCAGTAAAAAGTGTCAAAACTTTCAAAACTTAGAAACCCAGGTTAACTTTGCCCACACACATTCAATGTCATTTTGCCTTTCCTATGCATAGATAGATAGCCTTGTGCAATTTTAAGTGATTATTAAGGCAAATGTGATTGTCTTTGTAAACTTGCATGTAACTGACAGAATGTCCTGTACTCATTGTGGGTGGTTATTTGAAGTCATACAGACACATTTTTTCATAGGCTTCTCAACAGTGAGTGTTTTGGCTTTGGAACCTTTCATATTGTTTAAAATAAGTTTTTGTAGGCAGTATTTTTATGTACTCAAAATGTTCCGTAACAGCCTTCCAAGGGATACTCTTTAGTTAAATATTTATGCAATTCCATGAGTTTGTCTTGTTTATTTTTTTTTTTTCAGGAAATGATGTATGTCTGGAATGGCTTTGCAATTGTGGGCCAAAGAGCAGACCTCACTGAAAATTTACTGGTAACAATTGAAAAAGAAGAAACTGCATTACAAAATGAAACTAGTAAGTGATCAGTTAGGATGGAATTAATAAGCTGGTAAGAAATGCTGACATTTTTCTTTGCTTCTGTCTGCTAATGTTCTGTGAGGTAAGTGTTGACTCAGGTGATGTGCTATTAAAGCTGAGTATGGAAATTTTGGAGTTGCATGAAAGTTGACGGTGGTTCTTCAATATGTTCTTTATCCAGCTTGATGGATGCTGTAGAAGAACACAGAAAACTCAAGTATGTAAGGTGATTAGTTACAGAACTTAACTGATTCTTACTAAGACATTCCAGTGTCTGAGGGTGTTCTTGGACCATAATCAGCTAATTTCTTAAATGTCTGAAAAATATTTTTTCTAAACCCACTTATACCACACATTGACGTTACTACAGAGGACATATACTGAGCAGAATATGACTAAGTGTAAAGGAAATAGTAAAGTACTATGCATGAGACTGGTTTTTTACTTTTTGGCAAAATAAAACATGTTTGCTAGTTTTAAAATAAAACATCTTTAACAAATAAACTTTGACCATGGCTTTAGATCTTGAGGTATTGAAGCATAGATGTTCAGGGTAATATTTAGAGAATCAGTCCATAACTTATTTCTAAAGGAGCTTAAGTTCCATGACTACAACAGGTTTACTGCAAAAGTACTGGCTTTATCAGGTTTTATCAGGTGGGTGCTGTCATCTGTCATGTGAACTTCTCGGTGGACTTCTCTTTTGAGTTGTCTAGAATAAATAAATAAATACTATCTTTTCACACACAAAACTTTTAAAAATGGTAATTCCCTAAAAATAATTTCTCTTGAACTTAGATTTTATTCACACTTTATCAACAATTTAGCAAAAGTTAGTTTTGCCACATGATTAAAACATTAATTATGAAATGTAAAAGTACATATAATTATGATTTACATATAAACTGAGGTGATGCATCAGAAGTTATACAAGGACATACGAGAAATGCATAGTGGTAAAATCTGGGTAGTATAATAAACTAAATGAGAGCAACTTGCAAGGCCAAGACTGAACTGGGTCCCTTAATTTTTTTGTGCTGTTCTTCATATTTCTGTGGAATCAGTAGTGTGGCTCTTCAATCTCAAGTGTTTTTCCTTTTTTTATTGTCGTATTAAAACCAAAATGTAGCAATATGCAAGACACCTGCAAATAAAGTAATATTCCCATGAGTTCTGTGTGGAGGGTTCTGGCAGAAGGTGTTGGGGATCTGGTGCTGTATCATGCAGAGGCTTGTACTATAAGTTCTGATCAGTTGTAACAGTGAAATAAATTTCCTGTCAAATTCCTAAGCAGAGATGCACAAGGTACCAAAATAAAAGGAACAGAAGTAAAACCAGTATGTTTTTCTTATGGAAAGATGCAGTTTACAAGCAGAATATAATCTGGAAGCATATGTGGTTTTTATGCTTTCTGTATCTTTTTTAGTAATAACTGCAGCCAAATGTAGTTTTATTCTGGACTTTGCATCTGTGAACGTGATTTGCTTTCAAAAATATGGACTCAGACAAGACAAAGACTCTGATTACCAGAATTGCTGCTGAATTGAGACCCAAAGAAAGTGATTAAGACTATTAGCACAGTGTGGCAAGGACACATTATTTTAAGAGACAGCTGTCTCTCAAAGGACTTTAAAGGACTGCTAAGGTGCTGTAAAAAAGTGTGTTAATTATACACAAAGGTTACTCAGGGATTGAGACTTCTTAGAGAGAGCTGTTGATACTTCACTTGCTTCAACTGAACAGGGACAGCAAGGAATCTGTCAAGGATTGATAGTGGTTTTATATTGTATAGAGCTGAAAATAGAGATGGTAGAAGGAACAGATGAAAGACATGAGAAATTTCCCCCCCCCCCCCCCGGAAAGCTTATTTTTCCACAGTTGTCTCATCTCCAAGACACAAAAAGGAATTTGTAACTTAAAGAAAAATCTTTTTTTTGTTGTTTTTTATAATCCTGATAATAATATTCCCTCTGGTATAGAGGACTGTAGGAAGATGGTTCTCCCACATTTATTGCAAGGTTGTCTGTATTAAATTGGCCTGTGCATTTACTGTCATTTACTGTCAGTGTTTTGGCATAATAGCTTTTCTTCCTGTGGGAAATACCAGGGAGATACTAGTTGAAGTTGTTAAAGACTGGCAAGCTTTTACTGACATCAGTGCTTGCCCCCCGTAATTTCAATGAATGAGTCCTTTAGGAGACAGTCACATGAATGCAATACCTTAGCCTAGCAAAACAGGCTAGAGAGAATGCAAAATACTCACCCACTGTGCTTCTACCTGTCACTAAAAGCACAGTCTGTCAGTTATCTGTAGAGACCTCCTGGGTTTAAACACAGACAGCAATAAGCCTGAATGTAGTGGCAAAACACCTCACTGAATCCTAAGATGCTTTAGTCTTCCATGTTTCAGAACTGTTTACGTAGGATTTTTTTGGCAGACTATTAAGAAGAAAATTAACGTGACCTTAGAGAGCTGGTAATTAGTTGTAAACAACGTGATCTGAAGGGAGAGTGTTTTGCTTCCTGAATTGTTAATGTATGTGCTGCCATCTGTCTATCCATATGTGTTTTCTTTCTTTTCCTTCCCTGCACCAAGCAAATGCTATAAACCAAGGCAACAAAAAAGGACCATACTTGCTAAGGTTATACTTCTGAATCACTTTGCAAAAGCTCTTTAATCTGATATTTTCAGTCTTATTGAACATAAAACTTTCTTGAATTTTCCAAATGTTATACGCTACTAGTAAAGCTTCTTAATCTTTGAAGATGATGGAATACTAATAAACATGCCTTCTTGAATTTGTACTGCCAAATAATGCTTCCGAAAAGTTCTGCAGAACAGAGTCATAGTGTGTTCTTGTGCTTTTCATGTTACTGGTGCTACTGGAGGTCTGCCAGCGCTCTGCAACAGGGGAAGCTATTAAGATAATATACTGTGAAGGAGGTTTCAGTTTCACTGTAGGTTTTGCTTCTTGTATTAGGTGTTAGAAATCTTTAACTGATGCTAGTTTATGCCTGCTTTGTACTGACTTGCAGATACAGAAGACCAGGGAATATCTGAATGTTCCAATTTTTTCTTATTTCTCCTTAGCCTGTATCTTTAAAGAGAAAGATAACAGATCTTATGCACAGATCTTCTTAGACAGTGTTTAAAATTGTGCCTGAAGGTTATGTATGTTTTGAGGTATAAAATCTGAGAAGCAAGGTCCTGAGTCTGAATACATATTCCTTACTGAAAATCTAATTTTCCTTTTCATGATGTCTTCAAATTGTTTGATGTATCTCGCTTTTACTTTTAGATCACAGTGAATACTATATGGATGATGTGTGCATGTTGCAGTTACTGAAGGGCCTCTGCCTGAAACACTTGGGAAGACTCATGCAAGCTGAACTGTGTTTCAGTAAAGTAATTCAAAGGTAAAAATAACATAAACAGACTTCTAACCTTTGTTTTTTGTAGCTTTGGGTGAAATTTCTGATACTCCTATAGAAGCTATCATGTTAGAATTTTGAATAATTAAACTTCAACATCCTGTTAAGGAGCTAGAATTAAAAAAACCTCTGAAAGAACCACAAAACTTTGCTAGTATTTTTCTATAGCAATTTAACATTAATTAGCTTTATATAAATGTGATATTTTAGACCAAATAAATCAAACTGACGGGTAATGCATTTATCTAAATACATTTGGAATAAATATTTATGTATTTGCAGAACTATGATTATAAGTAAAGATAATTCACATGGATTTCCTGGGTTTTTTTCAGAATTTAGTACCTCAGTAGTTAATGCTTCTCTACATAGCTGAGAAGTTGTTGTTGCTAATTGTTTCAATTGAAAACTCGAGTTTCCTGTGTTATGGATTTTTCAAATACTTCAGGTGTCAGATCCATGCCTACTGCAAGGAGTCATGTAATGATTGTAGTTGTAAACTTTTTAGAATTTTTAGAGTAATTAGGCTGAAAAAGCAGTTGTCAGGCATGCAGGTTTTTTAATAAGTAACTTAGAAAAATTAATACTTAAGGAGAATTTGTTATGTATAATTCTATCATTTTCTTGCCATCTTGCTTTCTTTTGCCATTTCTAAGATCACAAGTGTGTTTAGTCGAGCACTTTGCAAGTTATAGGGCAGTGGGTTTTGATTGGTTACGAGTTAAAGGAATGCTGTTTCTGAAAGTCCTGTTCCAAAGCTAGCTGATACAGTGGAGGCTTTTAGAGCTGAGGCATCACAAAAGCCTTCAGACACTTCTTCGTAGAGGGGGTGTTTTGCATGAGGACAAGTTGTCTGGTAAACTAAATGTCTACCTTCTGGTCAGCTTTATACTCTACATTTCTTGGGCTGCTACAGTACACTAAGACTCTTTATCACATAAGCAGTCTCCCTGCTTTAGACATATTTTCTGTGCATCAAGGCTTGTCTTGGTGGATATGGTGCCTCTTTGGAAGTGTTGCTTTCAACATACTGAGAGCTGTTACAGTGCTTGTTGCAAACTTTTTCATTCTGCAATATTGGTTGATGTTATTCTATCCAGATAAGAATCCCAGAGTTGATTGTAAAAGACACAGGAAAGGCCAAGATATGCAGTGCCTTCTTTACCTTGTTCTGTAGTGGCAAGATCAACTTTCAGGAGTTCCAGATCCATGAAACCTGTGGGAAAGTCTGGAACAAGCAGGAATTACCCTTGATGGAGGAGCGTCAGGTTGGAAAAAGCGTGAACAGACTAGACATACATATGGCTATGGCAACTGGATACACCTAAATACATAGGACATTGGCATATATCCATGGGTGCTGAGGGAGCTGGCCAGTGTCATTGTGACACTTCATTAGCTTTGAAAGGTCATGGCAATTAGAGGAAGTTCCTGAGGACCAGAAGAAAGCAGATTTCAGCCCTATCTTCAAGAAGGGCAAGAAGGAGAATCTGGGAAACTGCAGGCCAGTCATCTTCTCATCAGTCTGTGGGAAGGTGGAGTAAATAATTCTGGAAGCCATTTCCAAAAGCATGAAGGTGATCAGGAGTAGTCAGCATGGATTTATGAAGGGGAAATCATGCTTAACCATCCTTATAGTCTTCTACAATGAGATAACTGGCTCAGTAGATGAGGGGACAGCAGTGGATGTTTTTTGTCTTGAGTTTGGAAAGGTTTTTGACACCATCTCCCACAATACCATCACAGACAAACTGATGAGGTCTCAAGTAGATAAGTGGGTAGTGAGCTGGATTGAAAACTGGCTGAACTGCTGGGTTCAGAAGGCTGTGATTAGCAGCATGAAGTCAGCTGGAGGCCAGTCACCAGTAGAATAATGCAGAGTTCGAGGCTAGGGCCAGTAGTTTTTTAACATCTTCATTAAGGACCTGGATGATGGAACAGAATGCAACCTCAGCAACTGTGCAGGTGATACAAAGTGGGAGGAGTGGTTGATAAGCCAGATGGGTGTGCTGCCATTCAGAGCAACCTGGACAGGCTGGAGAAATTGGCTGACAGTAACCTCATGAAGTTCAACAAAGGGAAGTGCTAATCCCCACCCCTGGGGAGGAATAACCCCATGCACCAGCACAGGCTGGGGGCTGGAGAGCAGCTTGTCAGAAAATGCCCTCGGGATCCTGGGCATCACAGTCTACCCCAAGCTGACTGTGAGCCAGCAGTATGCCTTTGCAGCAAAGGCAGCCAACAGTGTCCTGAGTTACAGTCAGAGGAGTGTCATCAGCAAGTAAAGGCTGGTGGTCCTTCCTCCCATCTCAGCACTGGTGAGGCCAAATCTGGAGTACTGTGTCTAGTCTTGGACTCAGTGGTGTAAGAGAGATGTACTGGAACAAGTCTGACAAAGGACCACAAAGCTGATTAAAGGATTGAAGCATCTGTCATACAAGAAGAAGCCGAGAGAGCAGGGAGTGTTCAGCCTGGAGAAGAGATGACCTGAAAGGGTTACCTGAAGGAAGCATGTTTTAAAAAAAAAAAAAAAAGAAACAGAGGGACAAACTCTTCTCAATGGTGCCTAGCGACAGAATCAGAGGTAATGGGCACATACTGAAATACAGGATATACTGTTTAAACATAAGCAGAGTACTGTTTTTATTGTCAAGTTGGTCAAACACTGGCACAGGTTGCCCAGAGAGACTGTGGAGTCTCCATCCATGGAGATGTTTGAAACCTAGGTGGACACAGTCCTGGACAGGTTGCTGCCATTGACCTTGCTTTGAGCAGGGGATTGGACTCGGTGATCTCCAGAGGTGCCTTCCAGCTACAGTGATTCTGAGAATTTCTTGTATTGAGGAAAAGTTGAATTTTCTGACTTCTCTGCTGATTTGTTCAGGCAAGCTAGGGTAAGGGGATCTCAGTGCTGTGTGTGGAAAGAAGTACTTGTATTATACTGCCTAATCCAATGAACGTTTTTATCTCAAGTTATCTTTTTGGATGGTTGGGGTTTTTTTGGACGGTTAAGTCACAAAATAGGATCCCAATCTTGGAATTTTGTTCATGCTAGATTGGGCAATGTACCACAGTACAATAGGAAGTAGGAAAGAATAATTTTTTGTTCCTAGGAGGTCCTATTGGCAGTATTTTACATCCACTCTTTGCAGGTATAATTAATGTGTACGGAATTAATCAGTAAAAAAGGTTCCAGAGTGTTTTCTCTGGCCACGTGCTTTTACATGCAGTGATTGCATTTAAAAGTTAACTGGTCACTTGAGGAAAGGTTGTAATTAACCACTTCTGTATTTTTTTGGTTTTCTAGTGAGAAGCAAATAAAATATGATAGTTATTTGGTGCCCTTCACCCTGTATGAGTTGGGCCTCCTATACAAACAACAGGATGAGAGAGAAAAAGCAATAAGATACATAGAAACTGCAAAGTAAGTGGATTTTTTTTATTTGTATCAGCCTGTAGATTAAGATTAGCTGAGTAACTTTAGCAATGAAGGCATGCAGGAAAAGTGGGGAGGGACTCTTTCTTAGGGGGTGTAGTGATAGGGTGAATGGTAATGGTTTTAAACTGAAAGAGGGTAGATTTAGATAAGGTGCTAAGAAAAAATTCTTCACTGTGAGGGTGGTGAGGCACTGGAAGAGGTTGCCCAGAGAGGCTGTGGATGCCCCATCCCTGGAAGTGTGCAAGGCCAGGCTGGATGGGGCTTTGAGCAACCTGGTCTAGTGGAAGGTGTCCCTGCCCATGGCAGGGGAGTTGGAACGATATGATCTTTAAGGTCCCTTCCAACCCAAACCATTCTATGATTCTATGAGTTTTTATTTCCTCCCAGCCCCTTTGCAAAGTACAAGTAATTACATATCTATGGTCTTGGCTTGGAAAAGTTGTCTGATATAGTTGAATTTTACAGTTTCAAGAAACTCTGTCCTTCAGACACAGTGGAGCCAACAATCTCAAACAAGACACTATGAAGGGAAAGTGTCTTGTTTTCATTTAGGCTTCAGAGATGCTGTGGCTCCACTGCATGCGTGGAGAGAAAGGATCTATACCACCTCTGTCCCAGAGAGCAGCTGTGGGGGGCTTATGTCTGCTGCTGTAAAAGTGTTAGTGGGAGTAGGTTAAAAGCCAGTATACTTCTGACCACCTCCCTTTTTCCTTTCACGTTCTGTCATAGAAGAGCATTAGAGAGCTAAATTTACTGTAAAGGAGCATGTTCGCTTCATCTGTAGATTGTAGTATGGGGTAGAATTTGCTCCTTGTGTGTACAGAGAAGTATACCAATCATGCAGTAGTGTTGTAAATGTGAGTTAGAAACAGCCTCCTAATGCCTTTGTTAGAAACTCAGTCTTTTGGCCTTTTTTTTTTTTAATCATATAATGTGATTTCCCTGGGTTTTATTACTCTGGCTGAGTTGTGGTTTGAAGCTGAACATACTCTTTTAGCTAACAGCCTTTCTTTTCTGTAGTCTTCTAGCTTGTCTTTTCACAGGAAACTTCAGTAATTGGGAGGGCTGTTGAAAGGATCAAAATAAGTGAAAGAGATGCTAAGACATGGATTCAGTTTATCAGGACAGTTGTTAGTACTGGTGTAACTCTCCGCTCAGTTTATGGGTGTAGCTTTAAATGTCTCATAACTCATCTGTGTATCAATCTCTGTTTCCTGTTGAAGGAACGATGGCCGTTAAATTTGGTACTTCCGTGCATGTATGAAGTAGAAACAATTGAGGCCAAAAATGTTTTTCTTAACAATAAAGTTATTTTTGCAGAAACAACTACAAAGACTACTCTATGGAGTCCAGGTTGCACTTCAGAATTCATGCAGCACTTGACAGCTTGAAGGTGTCACCCACTTCAACACCTTGAATGAGGAGGGATGTTTTTCATGCATACAATAGCCTACACAATCTTTTTGCAATCTTTTTTTAATCATGGAAAAGAAACAACCTAATGATTGTTTTCTGTCATCTCTGATTTGATGTATGTCGTTCCTTTAGACTGTTCTTTTTCTGTATAGCATATATACTATATCTACTTGATACTTTAAAGAAGACCTTATATTTTGTTTGATAAAAATAATTTAATATTTGACTTGAATGGGGGATATTTTAAAAAAAAGTTGATGGTGCAATAAAGTTTAATGCAAACACTTTATTTTTTTACGTGAAAACAGATGCTGGTTATGCAGTGGAACTGGTGATAATTCCTGCATTTTTTTGAACGTTTGATTTTCTGCAGTACACTTGAGACCTTTTTGCCTCTGGAACAAAAATGCAATGTCTGCAGATAACCTTACCCACATTTGGCATACCATATTCTGAATTTTGTGTTCCAGAGGAAAAAAATCATCATCTTAGATGTAACTTCATTTTGGGAATAAAATGAACCTGTCTGAAGTACAGTATTTTTACACTGTCAGATAAAGTTAAGCAGGGCTACAAGTATAATGTCTTAGCAGGTCTGTTTCACTCCAAGTGGTTACAGGGGATATTTTTCAGTCATAGAAAAGCAGGGCTACTAGGGACATGAAGAAGTCATGTATTCTGTATTCTTGTCCTAAAGCAGAATCAACAGTCTTACATCGTTCCTGACAGACTTGTTTAACCTGTTGTTTTTTTTAAAAAAAGCTTGCACTGAGAGAAATTTTGTAACTTACACAGGATGTCTTTTCCTATGGGAAAAGACTGGGAAATTTTTCCTGATGTCTACTCCAAATAATTCTTGGCACAACTGAAACTGATTGCTTCCCATCTTTCCTGTCATGGATCTGGAGAAAGGATTGTTCTTTCCTTTTTTTGAAGCAGTCTTCTAATATTTAAGACTAACCCCCTTGTTGGTATTTTGTGTTCTTGGATTCCAACCAAAATAAATAAAAATTTGCAGGATTTATTTATTTTCCTAATAATTGGAATAACTCATTAATGCAAGTTGATTGTGCATCAAAAAATTAATCCACTTCTAAACTTCGAGTTAAGAAAATGTGCATATTCTAATTATAACTTTCTACCAAAAATGTATAGTAAAATTGATACACTTATAAGTGCATGTATTTTTCTTTTCATATTAATATGTGAGCAGCAGTATCCAATTAAGTTTCCCAATTCATTATATATGCAGATTCTGCTAGCTGTCTATTCTTAAAAATAAGAATATACTTTATTTTTATTTAAACTGTTTATTTAACTGTTCTTTCACTAATTGCTGCAAAACTTGCCCATTTCCATATTTTATTAATGCCAGTATATTTAATTCTGCACAGTAAATTCATAGTAACTATGCTCCTGTATGTGATTCTCTGCCTTTAACTCCCATCCAAGAAAAAACAGAACAAAAGAAATAGGCTAAAAACATGTCTTCAGTAAATGAGTTACTGAAAGCTTCTAATTAAACAGTCAATATGATGTAAGTGCTACAGTTATTCTTCTCAGGTGACTGAGAGTACAGCTTTCTTCTATGACTTTATAAATAACTGAGTCATTTAATTGCATATAAATCTGTAATACAGTGGCATACTTACAGGTGAAGTAAGAGTTTAAAAGTATTAGCTAAATAAACATAACTGGTCTTTCAAAGTGGAAGCCTGATCTAAACTCTGTCTTTACCAGTTTGTATTTGTGCCTATTGTAAATGCATAACTAAATTATCCTGTAAAATTATACACATACAGGTTTGAAGCTTAGACACCTGAGATGCTTATTTTAAAATATATTCTGTTGACTGTACCTGTAAAGTACAAAAGATATTTGACTCTTTGTCAGCAGAGATTAGCATATACCACCAACTGACTTCTCTAATTACTTGCCTGTTTATACACATCTGATTATAAGCTGTAGGCAGCAAAAATAAAATTCTGTACATTATATTTTCAGACGATATTTTCAATACCTCTTTGGGTATTTACATGTTCAGTTTAGGATTATTTTGATTTAATCTGATTATTGTATTGTAGCTATTAAATGGGACTATTTCATTTTCTCATGAAAGATTGTGGAAACAGTTGCCAGTAAAACTTCTATAAATTGTGTTTCAAATAGTAATTCACTCTACAGAAGAGTTAGAACTGGGACTACAGACTCAGGATGGAGCATGAAGTAGTCTCTGAGCTCTTGTTCCTGTGGGGAGTGTCTTGCAGTTAGTATTTTATGGGTGATTTGGGATACAAATAAAAATTAACGGAAAGTAAACAATGAGCTTCCTTAGAAGCTGATTTTTTGAAAGTTTAGTACAAAGTGTCATGTAGCAGTGTACTTTTTTCACAGATAATGATATTGACTGCAGAGAGAGTAAAAGAGAACTTTGTTTTCTCTGGTTCAGCCTTCCAAAGTCAATATTAACACCCTGTGTATGTTACACTTTGTCTCTTTTTGGGATCAGCCTTTTTGCACTCATGCAGAGAACAGGCATATCAACACAAACTTGCAATACCCTCTGTAGTGTTTTGATGCCCTGAGGTCCCCAGCGTAAGTACTGTTTACAGCTTGTCTCCTTTTCTATGCTGCTGTTCCAAACTTGTTTGTCAGAATGCCCATTTGATGAAGTTTTTAGCTTTATTCTGAATTTTTTTTCCAGCTTATTAAGGGTCGAAATATAAATGTGTGAGAGTGATTTGTAGCCCTTCACTTAAGGTAGGTCTCAGTAGAGCTGTAGGATGCTTTGTTTTCCCAATGCTGCAGAAGAAGCGCATGTCTCCCGATACAATATGTCATTGATGCAGTATTATTTAGTACTGCAGTATTATGTCTAAGTTAAGTGATTTGTGGGTAAGAGTTAACATGAAAAGTCTATGGCTTTTTTTTTTTAACCTGCTGTATACTGTACTGGGCCTTAAATACAACTCTGGTTTAGTCTTACTGCTGTTTATAATCTTCACCTCACTTGTTCATGTCCCATGAGAGTTTCGAATAATGTGCTGAAACTGTGAGCAAAGCTGAGCGTTTACCTATGATGCTGTAACCTCCATTGATAATATTAGCAATTATAATATATATAAGAGCAAAGCTAAGTCCTTAGTTTAAGTAAGCAAGGCTAAACTTACAGAGTTATGTTATGGCAAAAGGTCATTCTGATCTTTCCGATAATAGATGTATATTTTTTTTTAAGGTGAGGAATAATAAAGTAGCCTGGTTATAAGACAAACCTTCTCTTTGATTAAGAATTGTCTATTTAGAAAATATTGCAAAAATCTTCTTGTCTGTGCATATCATTCAGATGTTTAGTGTTTTGGTGAAAGACTGTTGTGTTATCATTTTTAAGTCCTAGCTCGCACCACTTTTTAACAAAAATTGAAAGAAAATACATGTTAAAAGAAAGCTGATTAAAGTTTGGTTTGTGTCTGTTCTAATTTGCATGGGTAGGAGCTGTAGTTAGCACCTTATGGCCAGAAAAATGTACAATAATCAGATCCTGTTATGTTTCCAAAACACCTTGCCAACTAATGTTTAAAAGAAGGAGTTTCTTGTAACAAATCCAACTTATACTTTGCAATTATTTTATTACTAATCTTAATGTTTAATGTCCTTTTGTTTCTGTATATTCTTACACTGCATAGTTCAACAAAGAATGTTTATATTTGCACTGGTGGTACGGATTATTTGCTTCTAAACTATTGAGGTTTGCACGTGTTCATATCTGGTACTTGAGTAAAAGCAAGGTCAGAATAATGAAGACTGAGGGATGAAGAAGTACATTCTGATTTCAAGAGCATGTAGAAATGTTCATTGTGATGCATTGGAATGATTCTCACTTCAGAGGAATAAATCACACTTTATGCTTGTGCTACCCAGTGCTGAATTTGGCACTGTATTCTAGTTGTGCATAAAGAACCTTCACCTGAGATTTATCAAAACAATATTTAAAAAAAAAGGCCTGATCTCAAGTTTAAACACACTAACTTGGGCATATAGCTCTTTCTATGCAACCTATCTAGGCTGAGAGGTTGTACAAAGCTATCAAGGTCTCGGAGAGAATAAAAGGTCTTTGAAAATGTAGAGAGCAAATATAAAATAAACTACTTTAGTCTTTATTTCTCACCAGAGATCAAATAATAACTTTAAATGGTATAAAATACCAGAGTGATTAATAATTAACTCATTCTGTTATCAGTTATATCACTGAATTTAGTGAGAACTAGACATAATATACCCCTAAGATTGTTTTAAAATCCCAACATTAAAAACAGGGAGAAAATTATTTCTTTACATGTGTGCAGGGCTTGGTTTTAGTAACATTGAACACCTACTTTTCTAAAAGTTATTTTTTAATGTGGCATGGTTAAAAGTTTTCATAGTTGCATGTAATTTTTACCTGATGCTTCCCAGCAAATAGGTCGACTTAATTACCATGGTTTGAATGATATAGTTATCATAAGAACAGACAGTAGAAAACGTAGCTCGCAAAAAGGCCAAAGAATGGAGATGCCTCTGTATACTTGTTGTTCTCTGTAAGACACGAATTACAACATTAGACATACCATAGTCCAGAATAAAACCTTTGTAGCTAGATTAGAGGGCTTGCAGAGCATTGAATAAAGGAAGTACATTGAATAGAAGAAGGAAAAGGAAGACACACTGAAGAAAGATACAGGCACAAAAATAGGAACTACATCTGCATTCTTGAAAGCATTTGGCAGAAGTTGTGTTACATTTCTGAGGCTAAGCTATAGTTACCTCATCAGCTCAACACTTGGACTTCCTGTATTCCAGTCAGGGGAAGGATATCAGCAGTGCTGGGACCTTAGCTCAGTTTGGTTGGTTGTGGGGGTTTTTGTTGTTTTTAAATCTGGTCTTGTCACTTACCCATTTTCGAATAAATTCTGTAAGACAGCTTCATAAAGAAATTTAAGTATTATGGCTCTGAACTTTGCAGTTTGTAGAAGACCAGCCTCTGGAAGAAATTAGAGCCTGTGGTTAGCATAGCAAATCAATGTTTAATGAATGCAAAATTAAATATTCTGCTTTTTCTAGAAACATAAGCATGCAGTTCCAGTCTATGGGGAAGCACCTGTCAGCTAGTAATCGCACCAAGAAATACCTTCTTAGATGTAGTCACTCATTTAAAGAGGTAACTTCTTCAAAGGCATTAGCAGTAGGAGCTGTCTGTTGTCTGTGCCGTGCTTTTGTACCATAAAAACTGTAGTTAGAGCATCCAGGCTGAGTGGGCCAGATTCAATACCTACCTTATCTGAAGCCATAGGATGAAGAATACTCAGTGTTGATGACATGCCACTGTGTGGGAAAACTGTTAAGGTTTTACTGAAATCCCATCTGAGAGGTTAAATCCTTATATATTTGAGCATGTAAATGTGGATCTCAAAGCTTAATTTTCTTACCATGAAGTGGGTGTAAGACTATATTAAGATAACTTTTTTTCGAGATGCTTAAATGACCTGCTCTTATTTCAGTATCTAAAATCAGGGTGGAGGGATATGTAAAATTAGGTTAATGCTACTTATATAGCTTATGTTAGGCTTAACTTGTTTCAGAGCATTAGGAGATCTTCAGAATTAAACTTGATGTAGAAAAGAGGGCAGTATGAATTTAAGTATGGTTTTATTTTTAATACAGTTTTAACTCAAGGGGATAGAGCTTATGTCCAGGCAAAACACAGCGTCTAAATATGCTGAGGTATAGGTATAAAGCTTCCATCCAAAACACCCAACCCATCTTGATTAGCTTATTTCTCTGTCTTCTAAGAGAGGTTCTGTATTGCATGCATTGATGAACCTACTTAAACAATATTCTAAAAAGGAATACAGCTGTAGTTCAAAATTTTATATGTGGTTTAGGATGTGCATGCTCAAGCTTTACTTTGACAAGATGCTTGCCTTAAATCTCTTTACAAACTCTACATTTACATTAATACAATCGTTTCAAATCAATTTGCGTTATTTTTTACATAGGAACATTCAAAACTTCCCATTATTGTTGACAATGAGAAAATGTTAGATGTTTTTTCACCTACTATTCATTGTTTTATACACTTGAAAAGAAGATGAATTGAAAGAAAAGTTTATGCTTGTTTTGTGTGTAATACAAATAAAGTTCAAGATCGATTTCTTTTCACAACCCAGTGGGAAGTCCTCCTCCTGTATTTTACATGAATTTTACTCTACTGTCCATATTTTATGAAAGCAATTTATTTAATTTATTCCAGTCAATAATACAAATAATATGATAATCATTGTGTCTATTTCATAATGAATCTTTGAAGTGGAGGCTGCTTTAAATCAGGTTCTTGTGAGCTTAAAGAAAAGGAAGAGGGCTGAAAGTGGAATGCGTTGTGGGGACTTCAAGATTAACAGAAGATGAACAGTTAAATAGGATGCTATGTAAAATGCAGTATACTCTGGAGGCCAATGGCAATCTGTATGTTTTAGCATCTAGTGAATATGAAACAACTTAGAGAATATGCTGTGGCTGTTTTTCCTCAGACTAAGATTTTAATAATTTAAGCAGAAGAAAATAAACCTTGCCTCAGAACTAGAATCTGCAATTGAAATACTGTATGCTGTTCAGTAGTAACTGTTCTGCTTATTGAACAATTCACCCTCTTTTAAGGAAATCTGAAGAAGAGCCAAATAAGCTAGCTTCACATTCTGGTTGCACGTTGTAAGTGAAAAGTCACTGCATTGATACATGTGCGATTTCTGGAGTCATGCAATCTAATTAAAATAAAATTATATCTTTTCTCATCCAAACAGTTCCAGTGGGTAGTCTGCAGTGCCACTTGGTAAATTGGTGGACCTTATTACGAATGTTCCATTTTCTATCTTTTTCAGTTAACTGAATTAAAACTGCTGTGGTTTTTATTTTATATGCCCCTCAAATAGTATGTTGCAATAGAGATAACAATTGGGTTTGGGTCCACTGCAAAACTGAATTTAAATTTTACTGACTGACATTGACAGGACAAAAATGGAAAGTTTACTCATGCTTTCTGATACAAGCAAGTTTCTTTAACTTCAGGAATCTTACCTATGCACCTAAATGAGATTAGGTCTACCAGTCTGAACGACCTCCATTGTGTCGTCTGGAAATTTTGTCCACGTGGACTTTGAGTACTGTTGCAAAGTGTTTCTGCTGTGTGAAACCCTGTTGGAACAGTGAAGTTTGTCTGTTGGCAGCTCTTTTCCTTCTGGACACTTCTGACGCTAAAAAGGAAAAATGGAGCCATCACTTTGCTTTTATTTTTCTTCATTGAATTTTTCATTACTTGCCTAGGACAGCTGGGTTGGAATGCTATTCTTACCTGTCTGCCTGTCTGAAATGGGTAGCAGAGCCTTCAAAGAAAAATGTTTTGTCTGTCACTAGTACCTGTGCTCTCTGCTTCCCTGGAATAGTGCAGAACCAAGATACCTACTTGTCTTTGCTAGCTGTAGCAGTTGCCCCCATTCAGATGGGAAAGAGGACAGTCCTTAGGAAGGGGTCAAGGGAGAAAATGGAGGGGAAATTGGGTGTGAAGGATAGGAGTGGGGTAGAAGTAGGGATATATTGGCTAGGGATTTCCATAGCACCCAAACCATTGATGTCACATTAGACTGTGGGACCAAACAGAATAATAATGTGAATGGGTAAAGCAATGTGATTGTGATGGAAAAGTGTCAAGTAAGAAAAATTACAGTGCAGAGTAATCACTTGCTGGCTAAAAGGAGGCAATATGATCCAGAGGTAATGCAAAACAAAACCGGTTTTTCTGCTTTAGAAAAGAGCTGATGAGGGTAGACCTCACATCAGGCCAAATTAGGGAGAAGGAGCTATGCTCCTGAGGGGGCTGCCGAGAGTGAATTCTGCTCTTACAGGGACTGTATTCAAAGAAAAAAGGTATGAACTGCAAACCAAGTTGACACAAAGTAGTTATTTTGAAGTCCTTAAATCCCTCCAGCTCCTGAAATCTGGGTGGTTGCTGATCCCATGTGGTTGGAGTTCCCTGTTGGCAACTGCAGAGAAAGGAGGTTTCAAGTTGCCGTATGAAGGCTTTCTCTCTGTCACCAGTACAGCCTGATTGGGATTCTGTGCCTGTGTAAAAACCTTGCAGAGCTATGACTAATGGCCATTTCTGAGGATGACAGATATCTTAAAAAAAAAATACTAATTTGTGGAAAAAACATGGGAGTTTTGCAATGCCAGATCTTAAACATTTAATTGGTTTAGGTTTTTTTCCAAGTTAAATTGAGAAAGTTTGCTTTTATCCTTACGAATTGCTGTTTGACTTGGCAAGACTTTATTTAAAATTAATTGTGTTCATTCTGGGTTAGAACTAGATAGTTGTCCACACACAGGTGTGAACTGGGATTAATATATCCATCGGAACTTTGGGCATCTATTGTAGGTTTCCTCAGGGGACCTCCAGAGAGAAAAGTTTAGGGCAGGTGTCTCAAATGAGGATCAATACTGATCGGACTTAAAGGCTAAATTAGATTAAATTAAATCAACTAATATGAAAATAGTTGGTCTTGAATTGTTACTTGTGTTGTCTTCAGTGTAAAATTAGAGGCTGGGGTGGGCACCTGTCCAGCCCCTTTTAAGGTGCTTCAGCTTCACTGACATTAGCTGTAGTAAGGATCCTAGTATCAGTGAGTTGCTGGCGGCTACGGATGTTCTTAACGGTCTGGAACACTCCTCAGCCTAGTCTAGTTGTGTTATAGACACCAGCTGTAGCCAGGGCCAGCACAAAAGTTTTCCTAGGATAAGCAGCCTTCCCAAGAGCACTGTTCGTAAAACAGGGTTTACATAGACTTCATAGCAACTGTCTGTTCTCCACTATAGCACAGTTTAATACCTGCACTCATTTTGAGGGGATGAAAGAAAGAAATCACTTAGTGAACTAATATCAGCAACAAATTGAGTACAGGATGTAGAGGATAGAGCCTATCATCCTAGTAGAAAAAGTTGAAATGAGTTGATGTTAGAGTACAGATTTCTTCAGATTGCTAATAAAACAGTCTTTTCCAAATTTTGGAACAGCTGTTTTAGTTAATGTGTTGTCGGTGGTCCTACAAGCTCTTGCTGTTGAATTTCCTGTGAAATTGGTTAATGTTTATGGACCTTTACACTTAATTTTGAAGCAGTTCTCCTGTGGCTTGTGGGGTTTTTTGTGACACACAAGCCAATACAACCACAACAATTGTATTTTTCACTACATAATAAACTGTTTCTATCCAAAAGTGTGTGCTATCTATTTGGAGGTGATTGTCTGGCAGTTTGAGGGGGGTAGTTTACCAACACAGTCCAACCAAAGAGACTGGAAGGAAATTTAATTTCTTGTTTCCTGTCTTGGGTAGGAAGTCAAAATTTTGGGAGACCAGGATGCTGTCCATAAGCCACTGAGAAAGAGCTCAAACTCTTTTTATGAAGATATTTATATTTTAGCAGTTGACTTCATGTGCGCTGCTTATGCTAACATGCTTACTGTGACCTGGATGATTTTCAAACTAAGTTCTTTGATTTTAAACCATCAGTGAAACATTGGGTGGGAACAGCATCTCTGAACACTTCTGACAAAATCATACAAATATAAATAGCATAATGGTTACATTACATGTCCAACTACTACATAAAGCTAACTGAATTCTTCAGCATTCAAATTCCCCAAATACCTTATGCTGCTGTGCCAAGACAGCACCTGGCAGGGATGAGTATGTCCATGGGCGGACCTGCTTAGTTTCTCTAGATGGGGCATAAAGGGATGGAGAGGAAGGCAGACCACAGTTTTTTCTTTCTACTTTGCCTGATAAATCTCTGTTTGACCAGCATGTGTGTGCTGGGAGAGTGGGGAGTTGGGTGTCTTCCTTTCCATTAAGTAATTTGTTCTTTGTGGGGGGGTAATACAGTTATGATGGATGGAAAGGTAATAATCTGTGTTACCTATTCTAGGTGTACATTTAAAAAAAAAACACCCCACCCCACCCCACCCCACCCCCCCCGCAACCAACCGGGTAACTTTGCACCGGGGACTCTACAATGAGCAGGGATATTATGCAATTTCGGAAATAACTGAGAGAGCCCCATTCTTCATTGCTATTCATTTAATGAAAGCTCATGTATCTTTAGTCAATTCGTGGTATGGAATAATTTAACTGGATTTCAACTTCAGAAATACATTTTCCAATCCAGTAAATAATTAGCTCCATAATAAAGTACATCATTCAAGGAAGAGACCCTCTTGGATCAATTCAATGGATCAATTTATGTAACAACAGTCACTGTAAAAATTAGATGTAGTAGTGCAATGGTCATATGAAAGTCTTACATTGCAAGATCTCTTCGAATAAAACCATAAAGAGAACACTGATAAGGAGCAGAATGAGAAATGCTAGTGGAAGTAGTTGCCAGTTGAGAGGCAATGTGAAAAATTATATTCTTACTAACTTTTTTTTCTGTGCAATTCTTTGAATTGTTTGGAGCCTAATCCCTGCCCTCTCGATAAGTGTTTTAAAATGCAATGCATTTGTAAAAAAGTATCCCTGAAGAGGTACCCCTAGAGAGAACCTTAGTATTGACTAGTAATCTTGGCAAGAGGAAATCTGGATGTGTTGCAGAAAGATACTGCCTCGTGAGTTTGAAGGTTTTCCTGAAGAACATGTATGCAAATTCATCTCATTCTGTTCTAAGCTTTAATTGTAGCTTGTGGTATATTCAGAAGGAATCTAGCTCTTTCATCTGAAACTTCTTAAATTACAAGATTGTTTTTGTAGCATGGATCTGACAGCTCTGCCAATAGGTGAACATTTTTAGCAATGATTAAATCCATTAGACTTTCATAAACTGTTTGTTTACATGCAGTTTTTAACTCTCAGACTTCTCAACTTTCAGTCACAAGATCTGAATAAGTACATTACATTAACAGAGGATTATTTCCAGGGAGAGACAGTAGAACCTTTGAGCAAAATCTTAAGTCTAAAGTTGGATTTCATTTGTAATAGAAAAACATTGTTTTGACCAATTTAAAGCATGCCATTATAACACTGAAATAACAGCTTGGGGGCAAATATTTAGCTGGCATGTGTTGCTGTGACACCATTGAAGGAGCTGATGATTTCTGTTAAAAGACTGAGTGGCCTTGGACTATGCTATTTCTAGTCCAGTAGTCTTTCTGCCAGGGAGTCTGCCATGTGTCTGCGGAACCAGAAGCAATGCTGAGAGACAGGCAGAAGACCTGATCTACCACCTGAAATTATGTTCATCCATAAGCCAAGCATGTTTCGAACATGTTATTCTCTCATCTTGTTCCCCCAGTGCATGCACATTCTGCATTTAATACCTTGCATACTGGCCTAAGGTTGTCATAAACGTGCAGTTAAGGCATCTTGGATGAATGGAGTACTTAAATAGTTTTTTAGCTAGGGACAGGTCGATTAACATATGTATCTTTGTTTATATGTAGGAGTATGTTCAAGGAGTTTTCACAACTACAAAAAAGAAAAAAACAGATGATGTTCCAATACACTTTTGAGTGAGAAGTTAATGAGATCAGTATTAGCCTTTGTTAATCCTGTTTACTGCTGCAATACAGCTAGGCAAGGTAAAAGTTGTAACGGGCTGACTGCAAAAGCGCGAGGACTCAGCTTGTATGTATAGATAGTTTACGGTAGGCAAATGCAGGAGTTCCCTGGACATGAATCCAATGTGTTGTTAATTATTATAATGAAAAACATTGTTTCTTAGAAAATAAGTTGCTTAGATAAGTGTAGCTGTAGGCTCAGTCTCCCATGTATTTCTGGGTGAACACTCAAGTAATGTTTAAACTGTTCTGCCTAAATAATGGCAGCTGCCACCCAAATTGCATAGCAGCAGACTGGGGCAGTAGCCCCGCTGGATCTCACAAGAAAGACTTTGCGTTGTAACTCCTACTTCAAATGCCAAATAATCCACCATTACCCACCCAGCGCATCCATATAGATTCCAGTGTGCTTGGTGTGGTGTGACTATCTGATTGTACTAATTGGTCCGCTATGGCCAGCTGCTACTGTAGCACTGTAAAACACTTCTGTGGTTTACATTACTGAAGAGCCTTTAAAAGTGTCTTGCAACATCTTGTGAAGAAACCAGGAGTTTCTAGTGCTGCAGCGGCACCATCTGGAGTTTCACACCATGCTGCTGTGCCATTAGCAGGGTTTCTTGGGACAGTTTATTCTTAACCCTGCTAGCACCGTGCTGACATTTTTGAGGGACCTGATGTTGGCTACCAGCATGTACCTGAGGCACTAGAAGACAATATACCATCAGTAAAAGCTTGTTTAGATCAGCTCAAACAATACTGTTTTTAAAAACAAAAAAAAACCCCAACATCTCTCAAATCTTTCTGGAGACCTGGGCTTCCAGGGGAGCTGGCAACCAGAGACAACAGAGGCAGTTTCACCCAGAAAAGGCTGATTTTTTTAAGGCATAAAAAGCTAGTGGTGGTTCAAGACTGTGAATTACTTTTGAATGTTTTCAAGTATTTTCTCATCAAAGTCTCCACTTCATGTAATGTGCCCATGAAGGGGCTGTGAACATTTTTTGTTAAAGAGCCTGGATGAAGCTGTCTTCTCAGAAGTTCAGGAGGCCTTGTGGGAAAATTCCAGTTAACAAATATGAAGCCACAGTCACCCCAGAATACCAGTTTCTGGGTGTTGGAGAATAATCAGGAAAATGTTTTATGGTATAAAACTAGCTGACAGTAAAACAGAAACTGATTACCTGAACCTGTTTGTTTGTACTTCAGGCTTTTTGAAAGGTCTGTTCAATCTCTTAATTCACTAAGTAGCTGATTTGTCAAAGGATAAGCTTTGAAGAAAGCCAGATGGAAGGGCATTGAACTCCTTATTTTTGAAAGAAAATGGATTGTTTTGTTGCAGCATGAGATTTTTTTGTTGCTGATGTTCTGGAAATTCAGACGTTTTAAGCTCTATTACTTCCTTTCAGTTCGTGTTGTTAGTAGCTTGCACAAGCTACATATTATTAAATTGCAGTGTCATTAGAGAGTATTAGATGAGGAGAACATGATTACAAAACCCAGAGGCTGGACACCTGAGAACAAACAGGCTGGGCCCTGTTCCCATGACAAAAGCTGACATGTGCTTGGCTTACACGAGGCTGCTTGCTGCTTTGTCTCATCACAGCAGTTCGAAACAGTAGGAAGAACTGCTAGGAGTACGAGCAGCATATTAGTGAATCTGCAAAATTAAAAGAAATGTAACACAAAATGGAGCTTTAACTAATAAATGTTTTTTTGAGTTAGGAAAAAAAATCCTGCTCCTTCTCCTGATGCATTTCTTCCTTCCTTCCTATTCCTGTGGACATTCATAAGATTTTGATTTAAGAAAATTTATTGAAGTACATTTTTTAGTAGACTTTAACTTCAGTCTATAACAGACTTGCTTAGGGAAGTGTTTGTCCTTTAAGCACCTAAGATATTCTGCATATGATTTTAGGCCTGTAATGATACCTAGCATTGCTATAAAAAGCATTTCCTGTTAATGATCTCACTGGTCCAGTCTTCTACTGATTGAGCCTTACAGTGCAGCCTTTCATGTCACCTCAGGTTTGGCTTTTAGGTTTTTTTTAACCAAGATTTCCAACTCTATTAGCCTGTGTTTAATTTCTGTTTTGTTTAAGATTGCACTTGTTGGTCAGCTAGGATTCCAGAGCGTTTAACGTTTTCTTGCTTTTTCCGTATACCTCCTTTGCTCTTTGATATTTCTGTTTTGTCTATTTTACATCATATGATTTTTTTTTTAAGAGCAGTTATGAAAGCAGCTGTTTGCTAACAATCACAATACTGTGTCTGAGCCTTTTAGTTGCCAAATTCCAGTCTTGGATATATGCATTTTGGTTCCTTCAACAAAGTAGGATAAAACACCCAGCAGTGGGGAAGAGTGTTCACTGCTTCTTATTTAATTACAAAGTGAGTATACCTTAGTGACAGCTGACCCTGAATATGTGCCACTTGAAATCACTTCTTTTGAGGCTTGGAGGTAGGGCTTTAAGCGCTATGCAATTCAATCCAAGCAGAAAGCTCAGGGAACAGAAGTATCTGGCAGTAAAATAATAGTTACAGAACAAATTTTTGTTTCCTCAGTCTTATTCTGTAGGCACCTTCTCCAACCTCTGTAGCGGACAAGAGGCCCTTCATCACTAGTAGACTTCACCCTTCTTGGACTGATGCCTTCTGTGGCTCTGGACCATCCTGCGGTTCATATCTGGAAGAAAGAAGCTGGGAGAAGTGGTGGTGGGGTGTGGTCTTGCTGAATGATAATTTCCTGCCCCCCTCCTCCACATACTTTGCCCACCCTCAGCAAGACCCAGGTAGCTTCTCTTTTCTCCCAACTCCATGAAGACTCAAGCCTAAATCAGCTGGTTTCTGCACAGCCCTCCTCCTCTGCTAGGCATAATGGAGGCAGCAGATGGTGTACCTACAGTCCAGCAACTCTCAATGCAGGGAAAGAGCACTCTGTGTTGAAGACAGAAGCACCAGGGGTACTGTGTACAGCAGGGGGAGCAGCCTATGTCCTGGGCACCCAGCTTTGCCTGCTGTAGGTTCACGTTCCCTCCAGGGCGGCTGTGTGTTGAAGTGGCCCTGGTTAATTGCAGGGATACATTGTGAGCATAAGCAGGGACAGGTGACAAAACAAAGAAGATGCCAAACACTGCAAGATGTCCCCGTTAAAGAAAAAAACTCAGGAACCCTATGTTCTCTATCCCAGACCTGCTTTTAGCAGCAACACATTTGCAGTAGACCTCTGGCTCATGAGACCTTGGACTTAGTCTGTCAGGTAGGTTGCTGTACACAGGTAGTATGGAGTGAGCCTCCTCACAGCTGGCCAGTCGCGATCATGTCTGGTGGCCGGGGAGCTCACACTGGGAACTGGGGAAGTGGAGGAACTACCCAAGGGGTTTCCCTGTTGAGGCTTTCCTCTAAGCAGAGCACCCCAGTATTTCCAGGCTTGAACTGCATGCAGCGTTGGCACCTGGCTGGACATGAGGTGTTCTGCCAGCAGGCATCACGTCAGTCATCTCTTATGTACTCAGAGCATTTGAGCTGAGACAGCAGTAGCAAAAATGACATTGTGAGCCTGCCCAGCTGCAGAGCAAGAGATAAAGGATGGCCAGAACCAACCGCACGGGCAGCAGAGAAAGCCAGCTTTTCTGTTGAATGTGGGGTAAGCCACCACCAGTGAGAATAACCTAGTCACAGTCCCCCACCTCTGTGTCCAGGCCAGGGAAACCCAGCAGCAGAGCCTGGGGCTGTCCCAGTCCCAGAGAGTGGCCAGGGCCAGCAACGACATGATGTTCCTTCCCACTGTTCCCTGATCAAAGCTTTGCAGGTGGAGCTGGTTGTGATCAGGATGTTTACTGCCCTTCATGTGAAATTAACAAGCACACCCACCACGTGTGTAAAAACAGGGCCTTGACTCTCTTCCATAAATTTCCAGACCTCTCAACATGCTGCAGGCATTCTTCATACAGGTGGTATGGATGCCAGCCTGCACTTCCTGAACAGGGAAATTAAACACGGTAGATGATGTAAAGGAAATTACAGCTTTAAACTTTCCTACTTAAAAAACCTGCACAGCAAGTACTGTTTCTAATATGTGAGAGGGTATTCCTGGTACGGCTTGTGGGTGATGTGTCACTTTTCCAGTGACAGATGTAGGTGTTGAAATTGGACTCATTAGTAATTAGGCTTGATCTTAGTCTTGAAACTGCTCTGTCTTCCAGTCGGTCACCAAAAAGAAATCAGAGGTGAGGAGGCTGATTTGTCTCCTACATGGGGGTGCGGATGGTTGCATCTGTACCAAAGGTTAGGCCTTGCATGGGAAGGCAACTTCAAAACCAGTTAAATCATTTATTTTAAGCTTTATAAAAGTGGTCTATCATTATTGGTCAGAGAGAAGAAAACACATGAATAATATGTTTCTAAAAGGAAGGAAGCATTTTGATCCAGAGGGGCTTTAGGACAGTTTTACGACCAGTCAGACAAAATCTGAACAAGCTCCTGGAAGAGCCACCAGCAATGCTCCTGCTGCAGGATGCTGGGGGAGAGGCAGTGCCACATGGTACTCACCAGCTGGTCCCCTGCCGGGGCTGGGAGGGTGCTGCCTGGGCTCCCTCAGCGATACCAGGGAAAACACCCCAGTCTCCCTGGCACTGGCAGAAGCAAGGTTGACATGAGTACAGCAGAAAGTGCAGCCTTATTGCGCTGCCCCAAACTGCAGTGGTGGGGAGCAGCTCCTGAGTAGTGACCCTGAAACAACGCCAATCACGTGACTTGCAACCTCTCACGTTTGCTTTTTCTTTCCCTCTTCTAAGTTCATTCCCTCTACTATCCTTATCTCATCCTGAGTAAATAACCTAAATGACCAGGTAAGCACTTCCCAGAAGGGAAAGACTGCTCCACAGGGAGAGCGACAGCTGCCAGGAGCTATCCTCACCCTGATCCACACAAACAACAAAGAAGGCACTCTGAAACTGCAGGGAAAAAAGGGGTTGCTCTTTACAGGAGCTAATTGGAATTGGGAATACAAGATGCTATGGGAGTTATTTCTCTGGATATGAAAGAAATGGTTGTAGTCCTAACAAGATTAGCAGAAGTGGAGAAATGTGTGCAATGTTATTGAGGACAATGTTCTGATTGTTGGAGAAGCAGTTGGAGGACTGAATGCAGACAGCTGCAGGTTATAGGGAAATGCTATTCACAGAGGAAACAGCAGTCTCAAAAGCAGAAAGCAAGATCTGGAGACTAAAGGCGTAATAAAAATCCTATCAGTATCACCAAGATAAAACATCTTTAAAAACTGATGTCATGGGTTCATGTTTCCACAGCTGTAAACTGGTCATTGCCTTGTTGGCTGTGTTAGCTGCAGATGCACAAGGACATGACAGGGGGGACAGCCAAAATACTAGCTGAGAGAGCACTTTGACATGGAGGTCTGTAGCCCTGTAGACATGGTATGTGGCACATCCAAAGCACAGAGCTGCCATATAGGGCTGGACAAACTTCTTCAGACATTTAGGATGTGAAAGGTAACGACATATCTGAAATTACATCAGAGGGGGTGGTTGAGACAGATGGAGATTGTTTTCAAACTTCTCAGACTGTCTTGTGCATTGCTCATTTGAAGCTAATGCAAATCTTGCTTGGGGTCTGTGCCCATTTTGGAGCAGAGCAGGAGTAGAAATGAGGTGGGCATGTAGAGGCTGGGCGAGATGCTGGGACTGGGCTTAGGGTCCTGATGCATTGATGTCCCAGTCCACCCACAGGAGAGAAAGCAGGTGTTGCAAAACTTTGAAAATCTGTCATTTTCCTACCAGGGGATTCCAGGTACGTGCTCAAAATGAGAAAGGAATTTAAAACTGGGGCTACTGAGAAAATAGCTTTGCATGCTATCATCACAGAGGGCAGCATAGCAGAACCCAGAGAGGCTACGTCTTGACTGCCAGTGCCTTGCTGTGTGCACGAGAGCCAAGAGAGTTAACAGAGCCATGTGATGTGGAAGAGATAAAGAAGACCTGCAAGAAATATTAGATAATAAAGCACCATGAGCAGATGGGTATGCAGCTGATTTTCTGGGACATTCTGAGACAAATTACTTCTGATTGTAAATGAAGTTTGTTAATGCACTCAAGAAACAAAATGTTTTCCCCTAACTTAATTGAGCCCACCAGAAAGAAAGCCAAAGAAATGCAGAGTGTACAAATCTATTTCATTATCTTGCATTGACTACAATAATTTTAAAATTCATTGCTATTAGATTAGGGGCCAACATTATAGGATTTTCTCAGGACAAGTGTGCTAGAAGCCACTGCTCTCTTAATCACAGCACAAAGTGAGTATACCAGCTTTGCTGCAGCATTATAGTTTGATTGACCAGGAGTAAGCTACTCATCCAGGCAGTCACTCTCTCAACCTATACATTGGAAGAGCAGTGACTGCCCTTTTCCACTGCTGCTCTGGGAAGTGGAGCACGCTTGCTTTGTGTGTCGGAGCTGCCTGGCACCTTGCACTGCTGGCCCCACAGCTTCTGCACAGCCTCGATAAGTGCTGCTGTGGCGCTCTGAAAGCACTGACGCAGCAGTTCACAGCAGTGGACACCAGCTCAGTGTGTAGTGAATTATGCTTTTGTGTGAAGCTGAAAGTATACTGCGCATGCAGTAATTTGGGTAGTGTATGCCATTCTCGGTGCCTTGCAATAATAATCACGATTTATTGCCAAGAAGTATTTCTGGTTTTTAGGTTGTGCCAGTCAAACCCTGATCTTATGTCTGTGCAAGATGCAATATATATGCATATATATCCATGTGAGTGGCATATATATCTATGTGGGTGATAGACTGCAGAACCACTTCTGTCAGAGGTGATGTTTTTGAATGACACTACCGAGTTAGCAGAATTTGGGTCATTGTTCAGCATCTTTGTTGTACATGTATTTCATATACATCTCTATTGACATTTATTTATATGGTATCAGTTGCTGTGGTGTATATATATATATACATTCATGCAGATACATACATATAAATACATATGCATATATGTATATATGCTATTTAAACATCTATTTAAAATAAATTAATATTTCCACTTAGACATGATTTCATATAACGTCAACCTTAGAACAATGGATTTCTGGCTGCTTGAAGAACACTTCTTCTCCCCTGTTAGTGCTTGCTTTGTAGCTGCAGCGCAGGCACTAACACAGAGAGGTTTATTGCAGTAAGGGAGTACAGCTGACTGTGGAGTCCGAGCGTCCCTGCCCTCAGATGGCCACAGGGCCACTGCCGTATGCTTGGGCAGAGGTACTCATCTGCTACAGATGTAGTGCAATTGCTTTTGGTGCAAGATGTGGTAGCTCTGATGGTCTTTAGGCTTTCCAAGTTCAAATGGGAACCCACCTGGGCGCAGCCAGGGCTGATGATTTCTGCTCTGAAGAGAGGGAGATGAGCTCTGCGGTGGAGCTGTTGGTCTCTGCTGTGGCAGGCAGCAATCTCATCTGCAGAAGGGGAGTATTATTTTGATGCCGCTTTATTTATACCCTGATGACTAGATGCTAGGAAACACCAGCCTGGGCTCTAAGTCATCTGAAGGTTTTACACTCGGATTTATTTTTATTATTCATGGCTCTGTTAAAGGTTTTAATAGCATTTTCAGTTTTATACGTATTTTACCTATGTGAATTTGAAATGAGGGCAACCCTCTCATGTTCAGTGATGTCTCCATGACCTGTGTGAGGACTGTATGCCTTGCTCTGAGGCTGTGTAAATGCCATGCGTTTCACATGAAAGCATACTGAGAGGTTTTCTAAACCGCAACAGATATTTCTAAACTTTAACAGGTAGTATTTCTCATATGTCTCCTGTTGTAAAGACAGAGTCTTAGTTTTTTAATAGTACTTATTATAGGCCTTGGAGGTGAATAAAAATGACCAATATAGTTTTAGAAATGGCTACAGCGTGACTTTTTATAACCTAGCAGTTTCTGACTTGGGACATCTCAACACCTTGGATCTTTATGAAATTATATGTTCCCTGCAGAAGCTGGGAGTCTTTTTTTTCAGTCATTTCTAGGTTTGTAAGACAAAATCTAGAACTGATTCAGGATAAAACACTGTCTCTAAGGCTTTGTGTATAAAGGAGGAGGAGGAGCAGTATTTCTGTTGTTTAATCGATCCGTTGTTGGCTGTCTAGAGGTTTCTAGAAGCCTTTATGGCCATGGTCTCCAATAGCCAATATGGCTTTATCCTGTACCAGCTTCAGCACAATCGTTTTTCTTTCTTCCCTTTTCTGGCCTTGCTGTGCTGTGCTTTCCTCAGTAGGTGGCAAACTTCACAAGCTGTAGCTGGCTGGATTTTTTTTTGCAGGCCTTTATACCTCAAATAAAATAGCATGTGCTGGGAAAGCTTTGCTTGGACCTCATCCAAATAATATTTGCTTTCTTTCACTTGCAAAAAAGGAGACATTATTGCTCCTAATTCAATCATTTTCTTTTCTGGGCTGATCTGTGAAAAGCCTATAGTTGCTGCAATGGAGTATTTACTTTCTGTGTGTAGTGCTCTTTGAGATTGTTGAGTAAACAACAGAGAAAATGCCCCTTTTTTGCTATTTAAAAAAGAAACACCTCACATCAACTCCATCTATGGAACACAGGCCTGGTTTGTTGATACCATAGAACAATCATTAGTTAAAATAAGAAAAAGTACTGCCATTTATTTCTGTATAATAAATATCTTCTGGTGCTACCTTTTGTTTAGTATCATTATTAAGTGCAGGGAGAGCACTTAGCATTCTTCATACCATAGCAACAAGGGTGACCTTCAAGAAACTTTAGAGGTCTCTTCAGCATATAACTAAAATGAATCCTGTGTTTCAGCAACCGTATAATGTAATTTCAAGTAGTTACACAGAGTAAGTAGCTGAGTGGTACAGAGAGCAGGATCTACCTTTGGATCCCAGAATGTTTTCTTTTCACTCATGGACCAGTGGCATTTCTACTAAGCATCAGTGGGCTTTGCAGAGGAACTGATGTCTCAGGAGGCATTTGGAAGGAAACAAAATGGTTGTCTGATGCACAAGGGCATTAAGAATAAGGGGCTGTTGCAGGTTGGCCTGACTCTTATCAGAGTCTCTAGAAGTATTTGTCATCACATTTACAATATAAGAAATTTTGCACTTGATTTGCATATTATTTTGTATAGGTGCATGTTCTGTAGCGTTTCTCACAGTAGGAAGAGAAAGTGAAGAAAACTGGAGAAACAAATATAAGGAGCAACAGAGAAATTTTAATATAAGATTTGAAAAGAACTGGACAGCTTCAGTAGCTGAGAGGACAGTCCAGTTGAAAGTGTTGTTGCAGCTGTTAGGCTTACTTTTAATGATACTGAATTTAGACAAAGAACAAAGGCTCTCTATTCCACAGCAAGTAAGTCCTCTATGGGAATGTTTCTGCGTCTGTGAAGGAGAGATTGCTTGCTCATTAGCAAGAAAGAAGTGTGTTGGGGGGGAAGATTGAAACCAGTTGGACTGGTAAGGTGCTGTGGTCCGAATTGGAATTCACTCTTCCGAGTGGTCATGGTGACAAGCTGTGCATCCAGGGGCAGGCCACTTCATTACTCTGTGCCTCTGTTTATTTGCACTGCCAACTGTGAGGTCCTGAAACAATAATAAGGATTGTTTTAAAATCTGACATCTGCTTTTTGAGCTGGAGGGCCCAATCCTGGGGGGTTCATATAAACTGAGGAAAGTATATTGGCTTTCTGTGGAAGAACTCTGTTAATCCTCTCCTCATCCTTGTGCCAAGTCTTTACTCTCCTTTGCAAACCCTGCCTCCCCTTGTATTTCTTCATCCTCTTACCTGCATCCTCAGTAAATCTGTTAACATAACCACCTGGTGCGATAAGTGTCACAGTACAATACGCTGTTTCCTATCACCTCATTTCTGCTGTCCCTCTGCTTTTGCCCTGCATGTTCTCCATATGTCCTGTTGAGCCTGTCTGAACTTGTGTTCCTCTTAATCTTGTTATCCCCCAGGTTTAAGGTGAGATTTCCTCTCCATACTCTGGCCCTGTTGTTTCCTCCTCTTTTTTTCCATGTGCTTTCTGCATGCACCCACCTCCTCATTTTTTCATCGATGCTCCCAGTTTATGATGTGGCAGACATCTTTCCTGGGGAAAACTGGCTCCTAACAAAGCAAAGCAAAACAGTAGGAGCTCGTAGCCTCCCTGAGTAGGCACAGGCATCTTTATCTGAGCCCCATTTGGGCTAAAATGGGAGACTAAGGCTCATTTCAGTAAGGAAAAACATTACTGTATGTGGGAAGACAAGACCAGTGTAGCACTGGGAGGAAAATGTGCCTCTCCTAATCAATAAGAGGTACTCAAAGCATAGCAATGGAGAAAGGTTTTGAAATGGTGGTCCTCCAGGTCTGCCTCTGACTGTCCTTATAGGAAGAAAGAAAAGGCTTGAACTGTGTAATTCACCAGCTGGGGGAAAAGTGGAGAGCAGAGATGGTGCCTGCATATCATGGTTTGTCATGTCTGCAAGGATCTGGGACAACAAGCCAGAAGGGAGACTGTGTCCTTCCAGGGTGATCCCTTGCAGCCAGCTGTGGAAGAAGGAGGAAGAAGGGTAGCCATATTGCTCTGACCTGGCTAATGCAGTCAGGTTGTCAGGCAAAATGAAGCAGATACTTAAGGGCATGAGGAAAATGGACATCAAAGCCAGAGAGTTGCTGAAATATTGGGGATAAAATGCAGGGAAGGGTGGAAGCAGACTGAGGTGCGTGTGCCGAGCTGAGTGCAGGGAAAGAAGGCAGTAAGGAGGCACACGCGTTGCGTAGCTTGTGCTGAGGAGTCCCTCGGGAAGCCAAGCAGTGAGTGTCTTGGGAAACAGAGTATGGTTTACAGGGTGGAAGGGGATGGTGGGGACAGTGGGAGGGAGAGAGACTGAACATAGCTCAAAATACTTTCCTGAGGGTTTAGCTGATATAGACTTGCCCTTCCATTTATGTCCAGCCAAAAGTGCCTGGTTTCTTTCCCTCTTGGCTCCTTGCTGGCACCACCTGAGGCCTGGCCCAGGGTCGCTCTGAGAGGGCTCAGCCGAGGGCCACGCTGACCGGCTACCGCACAGAGGGCTACCCCAGCGTAGCCGCCATCCCCGCCTGTGCCTGCCCTGGGCTGGGCAGGCAGGTATTGCTGGGCGGTGGGCGGGAGCGAGGAGGGGTGCGCAGGGCAGAGGCTGCAGCCTCGGCTCCTCACGGCGTAGCGCCAAAGCTGCCGGAGGCGTCAGCCCTCCCAGGCTGGCCCAGCGCTGGAGTCCCTCATCCCCTGCCATAGGGGAGTATCATCAGGCTCCAAGGGTTTAGGTCTGCCTCCTCCTCTCCCATTAAAGCTGCTGGAGAAACCTCAGAAGTCGAAAAAAGGGGAGAGGAAGTAAAAATCCTCTTGGAAGGTGACTTTTATTAGAAGTGTTGTAGTTCCTTCTTGCCTTTGCTATAGAGAGGATGGATTTTTCTCCACCTGCTACCCCGAGACCAGGCAAACGGCTGGTCTCAGTGCAGGTCAAATGTCTTTGCATGGTTACACAGCCTGGACACCTGTGATCTCTAGCAGCACACATACCCTGTGCTTTTAAGAAGTCGCTGATCAATGAGTGCCTCTGCAGAAAAAGGGCTTTTAAATAGTCCTAAAGGGGCAACGTGGCGTCAAAAACATCTCGGGAGCAAAAGGATTACTTTCCCCCCTGCTTCATTTTAACTGTGCAACGAAATGTTTAAAAAAATCCAACATGGGCAAATTTTTAAGGAAAGTGCAAAGTCCCACTGAGGTACATTCCTCAGGGATATATGGTACCAATGAAAAGGAAAAGAAGAAAGACCACGATCTGCTCTGCTGGCCAAGACAACCAAGAGCTTCACAAGGGGATGGCTCGGCTGGGCCTCCCATCCCCTGTTGCACAGGCTTTGGGTTGACTTTTACAGCTAACATCAATAGTGCGGTTCCTCCACTTTCACAGCCTGTGCCTGTTGGTGGAACAAATTGAAGCAATCCACACTGCCCTCATAGGTCAGGATCTCCTTCCTTTGCATCCTGCCCTGGCTAAACCAGCTTGTTTACCAAATGCAAGAAAGTCTGGGAGAAACAGATGTGTGTTTACCCACGTCCTGTGCAATCTGACAGGCTCCCTGCTGGAAAAAGGAGAAGCTTAGCCTGGGCTCCACGGGGACTGAAGACAAAAATTGCAACTAGCAGTGCAGTGGAGACTTTCTTTGCCTTTTTGCAGCCATATGGTTTTCAGTATGTAATGTCACACACAGTTGAAAAATACTCTAATACACATTGAGGCTGTGTGATCTTTCTGGATTTTGGCGGACATGTTTTTTTCAGAACAGGTGGTCAGGTTAAAAGCACATGTTGTGTTTGACACATGTGGCTCAGCCTGCGTGCAGAAAACATGAAGTCCAGCAAAACCCACTCTGCTTTGTGCCTTTCCTGAAGCTACATACCAAATTGCTATTTGTGATTTTTATTACCTGTAACTCTTTACAGTCCTACCATGACCACCTTTTCTGGCCTGTATGCTTAGAAATGTTAGAAACAAAACCTGTTAAAGGGAATTTTGTTAAAGAACCTGTTAAAACCTTTTTTGTTAAAAAACCTGTTAAAGTGCTTTTCAGTGGAATTATGAAGACTCAAATTGTTTACAAATTCATGTTTTGGCACAAAAAGGGAAAGCATTTGTAAAACCTGTAATAATCCTTCCCTCATTTCACTAGCTGCTTGGCCTCATGCTTGCATCTGCTACACTGTTTTAACAGTATAGCTTTGCAGAAGAAAAAGGACCTTAAGCAGATGCAATAGGAAAACAGACTTCGTCTTTTCTTTTAACTGTCATTTTCTGTAATTTTTTATTTACTTATCCAGTCACTTTGGCTTCAAACTGTTCGAAAACGTCTAGGATTTGCAGTTCCTCCTGGGAATCAGCAATCCATGTGAATTAAAAGAACTTCTGCAAAAAGACCCTATTTTGCTGCCAGAACGGCCGTATGAATTCCCTACTGACTGGGATTTTGCAGGATGCAACAGTTAGGCAAGATTGACAAGAGTCTCTCCTGATAGTATGTGTGACATCTCCCTGGCCTCCAGCCCCTGCCTTCAGCTATTGCCTTTTCTTGGGATGGCCTGCTGGTAGTGGTCGCTGTGCTGTGGGGGACATTATGTGTGAGTTGAAGTTGAGTGATGGTGGGTGGAAATGTAGCAGTTATCATACCAGGATTATTCATTGTTAATCATGGCAATGTAAAAAAACCAAACATTAAGGTCTAATACCAACTGTAATTTTGGAGCAATTAAGGTGTCACAACACCAGCAAATGAGATAAAATAAGTACGAACAGAGTCAAGCTAGGCACAGAAATAATGAAGGTAGCTTAGCCAAGGAGAGTGCATTTCACATTTCTAGTTTTCTGTCAGGGAAACTTGATTGTTGGCTTTTTGAAAGCATTGGTTTGGAGGCAGTTCATAGCCTAGTAGTCCAGCTATCCCCTCACCTTCTTCCTGATGTGCAGCATGAGGGGAAATAAATGGAAAAGATGAAAATAGAAGGCAAACCATTAGTTCCTCCTGCAGTCTTACAAAGAAATGAGGAAGAAAACTCAGCTCGCTAAGGTCACTCTTGCTAAGGCTTCTTTTCACAAAAGCAACCTGTCCTGCTAGGCAGATGGATCAGGTCCCTGCAGTTCTTTTGCACAGCACAGCTGAGACCAAAACTTAGCTGAAGCTGAAACATTTTGTTGCTTTTCTGTGCAGAATCATGAAGTTTCCAGGAGCTGCATTCAACAAATGCATTTGAAGACTGGACAAATTCTGGGTTTGCAGTGTCCATGAGGAAGCACCTCTCACACTGCTGTGCAAAGTGCAGTGGAAGTTGCATAAAGTTTTGTTCTGAAAGACTGAAATCCCAATGTCATGCAGGGAATTTTACTGTTAGTGAATGCCTATCTGTGAGATGAAGGCAAACTGTCGATAACTTCTTGTGATGTTTCGCTCATTAGTTGCACCAGTCAGTACATGCAGGTATGGCAGGACCAGCAAATCCTGCATGAAAACAAGTGAGAAGACAGAAAAAGAGCTTTGTTCTGATTTGTCTGAAATGCAGAGAAGACTAAAATGAGAAGATATACAGCCCAGTTTGGATTATTGCATCACTAAGGCATTCCTATGAGGACTAGTTTCATAATTGCACCTTCTCTGCCCCTCATGGAGTTATACCTTGAGTGGATTCAGCCTGTCATGACTATTTGGAACTATTTCCCTTGGTTGTTCTGGTGCATCAGTAGAACAGCAGCTGTGCTAGCTCTTTCCCTGGATAATCTGCATATTTTTATGTCAGTCCCCAGGAAGTGAGGCAGAGGATGCTGGTACATACAATCTCATTTCTACAATGAAAGGCAGCTTCTGGCAAAAGCCACAGAAGCTTTTTCCAGGGATCAAAAGTGGTGCACCGATGTTTTTAGATACTGTCCATCCAATCCCTAGATCTTGCCTACTATTTTTTCCATCTTGCTGTTTTACAGGAACAAAGGTTAAGGCTCAGTAAAGTGCAGAGATTCTAGGGACTGGAATAAAAACCCTAGATATAAAAGAATCTGGAAATTCGAAAACAGATAATCAGAGACAGAAGTCTTCCACCTCTCTATATGCCCTGTTTGAACTTGGGCAAGTCAGAGCTCACCTTTCTATTCCCGTGCGTCTCTAAATGGGGAGATATGTAATCCATCCGTGGTGTTACTTGTTGAAATATTTACACAAACTAAAGAGATATTTTCTTGGTTTAGGTCAACCACACCCACATCTAGAGATCTACTCCTATCCTAAGCTCTCATCAGTAAAATCAGAGTAAACTACTATATTATTTGAAGCCACTGATTCCCTTCAAAGAAACATAACCTGCTCCTTCTTTTCATGGTGTAAATCCTTCATTAGAAGTTGCCCAATATAGAATGCGGACAAACCCTGGTGCTGTGAAGTAATTGTCTTAGGATGGACCAGATTCCAATTTGCTCTATGGTAATAGAGTATAATAAGAATGATTGCCTGATTGCCTTAAGAAGATACCTCTAGGAACTTGGGTTCCCACTCTTTAACTCATCACCTTTTCTCCTGTTGTACCTCCAGAATTAATCTTTTTTTCTGATAATTTCTTTCTTACTTCAGTGCACTAGAAAGGGAATCTGTAGAAAATGACCTGGATTGTTTATGTACTCAGATGCCTCCTCAGGTTCCTGAAATTATTCTTGATTGTATCAGTCTTTTCTCCACAAAAATCTTCTGTCCTTGTGGTAACGAGTCGGTGTTTTACCCCTTCTGATCACATCGCTGCCTCTCAGCGTCGGTGGGACGGAAAGCACATGCTCACTCTGCTTTGCTGAAAACTCTCTAAACTGCTAAACTGTACTTTGAAAAACCGCCCACACTTCCTATCTAATTGCTCCTTTTGACAACTTACCTTGCAGCTATTGTCTGCTCTGTTTGATCTTCTGGTATCTATTTCTGACCCTAAAATTGAACTAGTATGTACAAATCATAGCTCTATCTTGCTCCCCCTGAAGCTGGTAGCTATGTAAAAGAGCTGGTGGCTCAAAGGCAGGAAGAGCAGCCACCAGTTCTGTCCTTTCCAGTGCCATGCTCCTCAACATGCCTGTGGCTTGTTGGTCAGGGAAGTGAGACTTGTAAATATGCCATTGTATTGTGGGCTCTACTTGCTCTGTCAGATCAGTTTTGCTCCCAGAAATGCAAGATCTCCCACCTTTTGTCTTGCTAGACTAGGGAGGGCTTCTGACTTCATCCTCTTTTGTCCTTTACATTCTTTTTTGCTCCAAGGCATCTCAAAGTACTGACTGGATCTCAAACATCATTCATGACTCCTTCACCACCATCATGATCACTCTAGCTTTGTCTTTGGCCATGCTGGCATCTGCAAATGTTGCCTTCTTATCCCCTCTCACCCTAACTACATTGCTATACTTTTTATCCCTCATCTTCACTAGTTTTCCTCTTCACTGCATTGAATTCAACCATGTCCCTCAATTTTAAGGCTCTCCAGCAGTGCTCTCGGCTTTCTTTCAATGCCATCAGCTCCCGAGCAGAGCCTACAGGCTTGCCTGAGTACCTCTTTCATATGTTTTTTTGCACAATTTTGTCTGCATGCTTAATAATGCCAATCTTATGCACAGAACACCTTCCTACTTTAATTTTTAATTATCCCTTCATTCTCCAAAAGCTCATTGATGAATACTATCACAAATCATTGCCTTCCTTAGTTAACAAACTGAAATGTGGTAAAAAACATTAAGGGAACCCCCATTGTCTTTCTCTGCTTTGACTACTGAATTGCTATGGGCTTTTTCAGCTTTTGCTTGGCCCTCTTCTAATCCTTTCCCCCTGACCATTCTGTTTCAGCTTTTGGGGACGCTAAAATATCTGATAACAGCAGTGATGTGTCTGCTCTGTAAGAGGATCCTAGTCTCAGGAGTAGAAAAAAGCTCAAATATCCTCTTTGCAGAGCTCATAAAAAACTGTCCTTTTTGTGGAGCATTTTGTCTGGAATGTCTGAACAACGGTGCCTGGCTCCAGACATTTTTAAATCTATTGCTGTATTCTTTGGTTCATCACTGTGATTTTAACTTTGTATAATTCCTTGGGCTTCAGTCCCACAAGGTACTGATTATTCTGACTCCTCTTCAAAATATATTTTCTTGCTGCTTGAGTATGGCTTTTTCTTTTCACTACTAATGAGTTACATCACTACATTCCTCTTTAAATCCTTCTCATTTGGCACATACATGAAATTAATGGCTTTTTATTAATAAAAACAGATTATGTTCCTTTATTTTTGTAATATGTGGATTTATATGCAATATCTTCTTTCCTGACTTTTAGTGTGTCTTAAATTCTTTATGTTAGTGCAATAGAAGAAAGACTTCTGTACTTGCATGCATCAAACTGTTGGAGTCTTTCAGTGGAATTAACCATGTGGACTAAATGCTCTAATGTACCCAGAGTGTGTTTAAGGGCTTGACCCTGAAAAAGCCTTTAATTTCATCCTCACTTCAGGGATAGTTATGGCCATGGAACAGCTTTCAGGTTGGTGCCCCAGTCAGTGTGACCATTTCATGGGCTTTTAACCCCCAGTTTCATGTTCTTGTGGTTTTGACATTTGCTTCTGTATGGTTATCCTAGATGTGCACCACCCACTCTCAGACCTGGATATTTCCCCTTCATCTAGGAAATCTCTCTAACACCTTCTTGTCTCCAAACCTTTCAAGGAAATATGTAAGTGTCTGCAAAAATGAACCCAAATGCTGCTGTATTGAAACACATTTTCGGTTGCCTTTCACAGGACTGATTCTGCTGCCACTCCTGAGTGCAAAACCTGTAAACTTTGTCTTTGGTGTCCTGAGGTGTGATAACACAGCTGTACAAAGCCTGGCATGGAAGTCCAAGGAGGCTAACTTTACCTTTTTATTTCCCCAATAAATATTTTAGGCTAAAAGGGAAGACAATAAGGACAGGAATGTGCCATATGAAAGGATATGTGCAATGAGCTACAATCTTGTTTTCTAAAAAGTGACCTCCTTAAGAGTTACTGTGTCTCACTAAATTGCAGACACTATTTGCAAGGCACCTGGCCAACCATGTGTAAGCTGAAAATGTGGCAAATTACAGCTTTAGCATTGTAAGCAAATGTACTTGCTTGCAAAGTAAGAAAGAGTTGCTGACTCATCTGGTGTCCTTTCTCCCACGTCCTCAGTTTCAATAAATATTTTCTGGTTAGTTTTGAATGAAAATACACAACTATTGACAAAGAAAACCACTGAGCTTTACAACCTGTGCTGATACAAGGTCCTAGTTTTCACAGCTTGCTCTTTCTTCTGTAGGTGGTGAAGCACTGCAGTGAAAAATACTAGTCTTCTCATTTCACAGGTAGAGAAACAGGTATAAGAAGGAATGAGGTGAGCTGGTTAGGACTGACATGATTACTTTCTAGTCATGCCTGCACCACACAGCAGAGTACAGGGCAGTCACAGTGAAAAGAAAGACGGCTCAGGAGCCCAGACTGAACAAAGCCAGCTTAGCAAAGCTAGGCTGCTCCTCGGTTTTTAGCTTCTTCATGCAATGTCATATTTTCACGCTCTGTAACCTTTTGGATTCATGCCCAAGAAAAAGCACAGCTTTCCAGCTTCAGTCAGAGCTCAACCACTGCTGTAATCTCTTACAGCTGTAGTGAGAGGAATGGAGTACCTACCATAAACTGGAGAGTCAGCCTATATATTTGGCTAAAATCCTTAGCAAAGCTTCTCCACTGCCTGCAAGTTGTTTTGTTTCAGCATGATGTAAGTGCAAATTCATTAAAAAATACGAAAAAATCTGGCCTTTATCACTTTAAATCTTACTGAAAAAGTTGCAAAGTCTTATTCTGTGAGTTCCCCCATACGTTCTGCAGCTTTCATGAACCAAAACCACTTTACAAAGGCATGTTCTTTAAAAGTTAATTCTGGCCATATTTTTTTAATCAAGCATCTAGCAGAAGACCACACAGGGAGCTGAGCAATGCAATTTAAAGGGCAAGCCCTTAGCGATCAGGGCCCCCTAAAAGCCAATGAGGCCTCAGAAATGAAAGCTGGCTGGAAAAAGATCTTGATAGCCCTTAATTGGCAGAGATGTCAGCTTGGGCCTAATTCCCCATCTGCTTGCAGATGTAAAATTTGAAACTGAGATCATCTTGCTGCTGTGCTGTCATCTTTTTGCATCAGCAACCCAAGTGTGGCTCCAAGTGTGGCTCAGCATCGAGGACAGGCCTGTGGCAGCAGCAGGATTAGAAACCCACAGTCAGGGTGGAGGGAGTGGACAGTGGCCACTTGCAATGAGCTGCTCTGGTGTGGCCCCATCTGTTACCTGAATGTTGACTGTGATGCAAATACTGAGTATTTTCATGTGTGTCTTAGTGATATCCCAGGTATTTGAGTCTCTCTTCCACAGTATATGTTACTGTTGGAGAGAATTAATTGAGGTTAGTACTCTCATAAGCCTTCACCTGTGACTGCCTTTCACCAGCTGTGCTGTTGATTTGAATATATGTCAAAGTAACATTCTTATTTTAGATGTCTTTCAGAAGCTCTGATATGTTTTGTTTGGCTTGTTGTGCTCTTTTTTTTTTTTTTTAGTGGATAATGCTCATTCTTCAGTTTATCTATTAGCTGTGCAATCTCTGCAAATTCAGAGTAGCAATTAACTGATTGCCAATTTCCCTTGTGAAAATTTAGTACGCCTCCTGTCCTTTGCTGTGACATTCCTGGGATTTCACGATACTGTTCCCTCTCTCACTTGGATATCTGATCTGGCTATGTTGTTGGAATTTAAAGAATGAAAGCACAATTGCAAGCAACTTATTGCTAGTCTGGTTGTAATTTCTCTTGTGCTTTGTAGTTATTATTCATGGCTCAGTTGGCTGCTCTTCATCCATTAGTAACAGAGATGCATCTTTCAGGTAATGAAACTGTTCACAAGGCACCTGGCCAGTCATTTATAAGCTGGAAGGCTAGCAAACAACGTTTTTAGCTGCCTGAGGGATTTGATTATTGAATTCTCTCCTCCAAAAACCAGAAAAAGAAGCTTTGCAGAAAATCTGTAGAGGAATTGGGAATCCTGTATAGGTCTGGAAGGAAAGTCACTGAATAGGTTTATATTCCCATGAATGCCAGTAATTTCTCCATCAGGAAGAGGTGTTCTAGCAACTGTTTTTAATTTCTCTAGAATGGCTTTGTTCAACACAAATTCTGTAAAAAACCCTCAGCTTTCCACTGCTGAGTGGCATTCTTTGGTGTTCAGCTTTGTGGGAGTTCTCTTCATCAGTTGTTGTGTCCTTTCTTAGGATTATTTAGACCATTTGAAATAATAATTTTATAATTAGTAATTCTTCAAAATATATACTTATTCATTGAAACACCCAAGGAGCAGAGTCAATGTTACTTTTATAATAAGAGGTAGATTAGGGGTCACTACTGGAAAGGCAAACTTGTACAGATCCTTTTCTGGGGCAAACTACAAAACTTGTGTTAGTGCCTTATGGTATTTGTTTGATTGACCTTGTTTCACTCAATTCTGATAAGTTATTGCAAGAAGCACCTTCACAATTGCAGTTTCACAAATTAACACTTGATACATGAGGTCTTTTTTGGAGATTTTAACCTGTACACCTTGGTGACATAAAATGTTTTGGTATTATTCATGTTCCTGATTTTGGCCAGTGTATTTTACTCTAAATTTGCCATGGAGAAAAAACATGCACCCGGTTGCCACAGTTAAAATGCAGGATAACAACTTTGTAAGGTTTGACCGCTTATAGTTTTCTGACCTCCTGCCATTGTGTTGCCTTAATGCTTCCTGGGATCTGACATGAAAGAGAAAACTTACAGCCTACAAGCCCTGTATTTAGCCAGGGTTTGTCCTGTTCACCCATCAGTCTTCGGTTTCTTCTTGTCAGAATTGCATTTTCTATTAAGCAGTCACAGCTCAGTCATCCAGGAAGACTGGCAACATCACCTTGCAGCTTTCACTCCCTCAGCTCCCACTATCTGGAGGTCTTGCTGGTTAGCTAGTAAAATACCTTTTACTCTGCAGAGTGGAGGAGGCGGTCTCGTTGGTATTGTTCTTTCATTAGAGCATGTAGATGTTATTCTTTCACACATTTTCCCAATTCCAGTGTTAGGCGGGAATTGCTGCCCTCTCTGTGGGAGTTCTAGCTTTGTTCATTGCATGCCTCTAGCAAGCACTGCAATTGGACTGTAATCTTGTTTGGATTTGTTCCTGAGCTGATGAAGTCCATGCTGTATAGTGCAGTTTAGCCTTCCAATGGAGATACTTTTGCAGAAATTGTTATTGGGCCTGTCAAAATTCATAGCATCTATAACCCAAGTAAAACATATCAAGGTCTGTCACAAATGGGTGCTCTTTTTATGGCAGATACTTTCACTGTGCATTAATGACTTAAGAAGATAATGTGACAACTGGAGTTTTCATGCAGAAATTTTCAGAACAAGATTTCCAGTGGTAATTTCTTCATTGTCTCTGAGCAAGGCTGAGATTGGACTTTTGGAGGTATTTTTGCACTAATTATTATTCACAGCCTGGCCTGTGATACGCATCTGGAAAAGTTCAGAAGTATTTAAGGCAATAACATTTCTACTTATTACAAAAATAGAGGTTTGTTGAATCTATTATAGGAAAAATATCACCCATAACTAGTACTGAGCTCTATTTACAGCCAGGTCTGGACCTGCCCACAAAACATTCAACAAGAGTGGAGTGGCATTGACATTCCAGGAATCTTCTCTTCCACTTACTTCCTGCATCCTTCTTGTTTCAAAGAAGCATCAGTCCAATGTCCGTGGCTCTGGCAGATGTACATGCCCTCAGAGAGATTACATGATGGGCAGAGAAAAGACATGGTACTCTGGTTGGTATGCAAAAGCGTAATTTTCTCCTGTTATTTTTTAGCTGTGATTTTTGTCTAACTGTTTTTGCTTATGATTACCTTTAATGCATATCTTTTGAAACTAAACAGGAGCTGGAGAATGAAGGCAAGCAGGTTAACAAGAAATGGAGAAGAAACTGTTGTTTCTTTCTAAAAGCAACTTGAAAATGGGGGTGATCAGATGAACACTGGCAAGAACAGCTATATTTTCTGGTTTAAGTAATCCAGCTGCAATTTATTTGAGTTGTTTTAATTTCAGAGAGTAGAGAAGGTTCCTAAGTGCTGTGATGGAAATTTACTGCAACTGGATAATGATATGTTTATGTGACTTTGCCTTTTTTTTTTTTTTACTATCTCCAGATGTAAAATGTCCACATAAAAATGAAAAGATTTATTCAGAAAAGGCACTGGCTAAAGCTGCTCTTTCTACAAAAGAGTAAACACTGGCACTAATAAAAAAAGGAATTAAACCCTTGTTATTAATGGCTTTATGGGGAGCTACTTTTTCTTCTCATTTTCATCTTAAAAACATATTTTTCAAAAGACTGCAAAAATATAATGAATCTACATTGAATCTATGCAGGGTCTCCATCCCAGGCTCCGCCTCCCACAGTGCCAAAAGTGGATGCTGAGGAAAGCGGGTGGAAACAGAGAGATGACTACACAACATTTCAGCATTTTGTTTCCCTTCCTGCCCTCTGTGCTGTCCAAACCTTTGGTCACATCTTGCTGAGCCAGAAGTGGTTTCTGTGTACTTTGTAGCTCAGTGGATTTCTTCTCCATTAACCTGCATGGACTTCCTTCAATGCATATAAAACGTTACGGTCCATATTGCTCTGCCGCGAGGAGTTCTGCAGCGTAACTACCTGGGTTTGCCACAACCCCCCCACCTGCCAGCTTTACTTGCTGATTCCTGGTTCTTTCTGAAGGTGGTAGGGACTGACCTTTCTTCTCAGATGTACATCTCGAACAAACTGGGTTTATTAGGATCTGCATCAGTTTGTGAATCATTACTTCACCTTGTAAAACACTATTGATCAAACTGAATTTTGTGTTTCTGTGAAGGGGTATATGTATATGATAGACATACCTGATAGCAATATTTACTGAAGGGAAAGCCTAAAAAAGGACCTGTTATCTTTTGCTGAAAACTTTGAAATATTTTAGCCACTGAGTTTGAAATTTCGATAAATGTTACCTAAGTTGGACTAAAGTTTTGTTAGGGTGGTGAGCTCCATCCACTGTGTCTTAGCCATTTCTTGTTATGAGTTTAGGTCAAGTGCATTGTTTTAGCAGGGCTTCTTGCTTTGAGGAGCTCTGGTTGATCTGTTTCTTTGAGAAAAAACACTAAAAAGGACAATTGTCAGTATGCTCAAATGCTGGTTATGGAGTTATATCGCAGTGGTGTGTTTTCTTAAGGTTGATTTAAACTAAAACTACTCTCTTATTGCCTATGCTGCTTCTCTCTTTAACATCAGATAGGAGATGAAGACTGGTTCCTACCAGAGTGTGTTTACAGGCTGTATGTACATGGACAATTGATGACTACAAATTCGAGGCTAATATCTAGCAGCTCCCAAAGACAATGCGGCTATGTACTGCTTCTAAACAATCATTGTATGCCCTGGAGTCCTTTTTCCCCAGATACAACAGGTTGGGGAGGTGTGGAAACCCACCAAAGGGTATTTGGGGGTGGGCACATAGGTGGGTTCTTTCTGTCAGCTGGGTGACTCTGGAACAATTTCTCCACTGATGGGAGCGTATGACTCACTGCAATAACATTTTTTTCCTATAAGCTGTAATTTTCAGTTTCCAGATCCAGTAAGAAATTCTGGGGTTGGTTTAGCTCTTGCCAGGTAAGATATTGCCTTTGCATCCCTTTGCCCGTCACTGAATGAAGCTGCCTGAGGTTTAATGTTCCCTTCTCTGATACGCTTTTTCGAGAACTTTTTTAACTGTGAAAGCCATATGTTCTTTGTCACACAGAAGACCATTAGCCAAGTCAAGCTGACTGCCAAGTGCCCTGGAGACTGTGAGGTGCCATGTCTCTGGAGATGTTTTTCTTTTTCATCCTCTCAGTATCTCCCTGCCTTTTGCAGGGATCTGGCTGTAACTTACAGCTGTTTAATGAAGAGAATGTAACACAGCTGGAATTTCATCTTCAGCTGCTCTAGGAATAAATCACATCCTAGGTCCCCTTATCAGCACAATGCCATAAATGCTGTTACTGACACAGAACAAATTGCTTTACCACTGCACCAGACAAGATGTGGGCAGCGATGTGAACATGATATGCCCTTGCACAGTCCATGCTTGAAATCTCTCGAGTATGTATATATAGATTCATCTGAATGGGGAAGAAAAGACAACCCTTTAAGATAGTTTACTACTACTAGGTTGGGTTCGCTCTGTGGTGTTCTTAATGTTTTCTTTAGTCTAAGTTTGCTAAAAAGAGGAATGAAATGCATCAGTTCACAGGATTTATTTAATGACCTTCAGAATCATTAAACATAGAATGTAGTAGGGTGCTTACTCAGGATTTTTTGTTATTAATGAGAGGCCTGTGTTAAATTTTTTTTTTTGAATGGTGATGAATTTTAGTATTAGAATGGATAGTATTTGTTATTGTCCATTTTAGAAGAAGGTAATTCTGTGTCAGAATGAACTGGACTACTAAAATTCTCTGGCAACATCCCTCCTATTTTGTTTCAAGAAAAATTGCGTTTCTATAGAAGCAGAAACTTTCTCTAACCATTTGACAAAGACTATATGTAGTACTACATAAAACCCTTGGGCAGGAGACCCACTAAGGACAATGAGACCCCACATGAGCAAAATAGATTAGCAGATTTTGATGGAAAAGCATGGCCTTTGTGCTTGCTCCTGAATGGCAGCCTCCTCAGGGCAGGAACATATCAGGTACTTAAAAACACATCTCTGGTATTGATATTCTCTGATTTTACAAATTTTGAAGTCTCTTCAATACATTTCCCAGTGATGAGTGAAAAGCTTCTGTTGCATTTCTTTTCTCCCCCTTTAAAGCTTTAGTGGGCTAAAAATGTGATGCATGGAGGTAAAGTGCAAATCTTTCCATGTGAATGGATTTCTCCATTGGCATGGAAAGCAACTATTACCCCTAGAATTGATATGAAGCTCCCAAGGAGACAAGACCAGACAATTAATTCCCTGTTTTGCTGCCTTTCTGAAGATGTGCCCTGTAAGTCAGAGACTGCTGGGGGGCAGCATCCCAGGAACTTTGCATTTCTCCAAACCCAGAGTCAGATCCAAACTCCATGACTTGGACTTGTCACTGCCAGGAGCTTCTGGTATATCCATAGGAGCAAAGTCCCAAGACTAAGAAAATAATCCTTATGTCTGCGTGCTAAAAATATTGACGTTTCAGAAGTGAGAGCAGTGAATTTAGTAGAAAACCCACTAGCCACTGTAGCAGAGAGGCATATATACCATATGCGAGAGAGGTTTGAGAAGAGACACAATCATCCATGTAGGCTGATGGAGTCTAAGGATCCTCTTCCTGAGAGTGTCTGAGCACTGATATGATTGCAACATGTATTGAAGAGCATGTGTATTGGCATTCAGTACCTATTGAATAGCACCTTCTGGCAACTCGTAAGGTTGCAGCTTTGTCTGTTACCTGTGGCTTACTTTTAATAAATAACCGTTTACACAGGTATGAGTTCTATATTAACATACACATATCCCTAATTCTATTCTGTAAGTCTGCCAAATATTTACTTGTAGTTATTTTAATCACTGTTGGCTTGTCCTTCCGTTCAGTATTTCATTAATGTAGGATTAAAGACCAAGCTAATGCTGCCTGCTTAATGTCTAGCTGAGAGCACAGAATGTGGCTTACTTTAGTACCTGTTGGGCCTTATTTTAACTTTATTCTGTGCACAAAGCTCAGAATAAATACTGTTAAGCCTTATAGAACGTGCACGTTTTTTGCAGCACTTAAATGCTTGTCGAGGGCAGAACATTAATTAATGAAGTGTAATGCACTGGAAATGATTAATGGAGCCTTTACTTGGTATGTTTTCTGGCTATCTTGGGGTCTTAAACATCTGTCAGAAGAAACACAGGAATTTTATTTTTTTTATTCTCCTAAGCCTCCGTATGCTGAGAGTTAGACCAGAGGTCCTAATACTGTTTCTTTGTCACTGTTACCAAACGCATGCCTTTGCATCTACCTCTGCAGAAAATGGTGAATGAGCAGCATGGTAAAAATGATGGAGGGAAGTCAGATGCTTTGAGAACCTGCACGGTTGGTCATCCTGAGAAAACTGCTAGTTTTCACTAAAACACTTAAAGTATGTTAAGTTATGATCTGAGGGAAATGTGCCTGATATTTCATGGTTATCTGTGATTTCAGAATAGTCTGGGACACACTGTAATTATACTCTACTAGCTGTCTGTGGTGAGAGGAGGACTCTCTGCAGTTTGTGTAAATCTGCCTGTCTCTGGCTATACTAATCACAGAGTAGTTTTATTAGCTCAGGCTACATAACGTGACTTTTCCATGGTTTGATCTTCTGGCAAGGTAAGTCATGTAACATGTTTAGACTTCATTTCTAAGAAGACATCTCACAAGAGGTGGGTATTGCAACCAGTACAATGTGTGAAGACCACAGTCCTGGAAAGGACTAGCTATGGCCATCATACCAACCGGGTGTGATTGAAAAAATGGGAGAACTTTTTTTGTGCAACAGGAACCTAATGTTCCAGTCACAGGAAACTGATTCAGAAAACTGCGAGGATTAATAACATAGCTGCAAGTGAAAGGTATGTGGTTTTCTGCCTCCGTTTAGGTTTGCCCCCCCTGCTTATTTTGCTCTAACTTCCAGGGCTACTGTAGAAATGATGAACTGAATCTGGTGACTCCTTCAACTCTGGAAAAAAAATCTACTAGTGATTTTGAAAAAAGAGACAAAACCATGAAAGTACTTTGTTGAATGTTTTTTAAAGGCAGAATATGGTTGGGATGATTAGTTTGTGTGAAACTTAAACTGGATATCCTATTAACAAGTGCTTTTTCTTCAAGAGAATACTATGCATCTGTGTTGAATTAGCAGAACTGTCCTTCTTATTCTGTGGGAAAAGAGATCCATCCACTGCTCATGAATATGAAGGAGGACTATAAACATGTTTACTTTATCATGCCACATTATCAACATGTCACTTTATTAACATACGTTCTTCTTGCTCCAAACCAAACATCTTCCAGTCAAATGAATTTTTGTATGTTCATGAGCAGCCGTGTGCTGAAAGGAGTTTATGCAGTGAAATCTGAGTAGTAAACATTAAATTGTTTTGCATAGGAAACAAAAGCTTTGATACTATCATTATTACAGTATTTTGCGGTGGACCGAAATATAACCCATAAAAGAGCTTTCAAATCAGGTTTTTAATCTATTTTTCAGCTTTTCTGGTGTTTAAAAAGAGCTGACCTCTTCTTCTCAACCTACCCCTCTGTTTTTAAGAAGAGTCTCTTTGGTTGTTCTCTTTCCTAAGAAGCATCAAGAGTAGCTGCTCAGCTCTGCTCTGTGCTTGCTTTGGTGAAGGATTTCCTGGCCTAGGAAAGGGCTCACGTGTGTTGTCAGCATGTATTCTTTGATTGACAGGAAGACATTGCAAAGTGTTAGCCAAACCATTATTACAAACCAGGATAAAAAGCTGTTAACAAAAGCCTAAAAAAAAGCTGAAAATTTCCCAAAAGTCTGGTTTTAATATCCCTTTTGCTTGGATTTTCAGTTTCTTGACTCTAGTGAGAAAATAATTTTGCTAGTGCCCTATATACCATAAAGCAATTTGTAGCAGCTAAGACCTGATGTTCTGACCAAAGAGGAAAAGAGTTTCTGCTGCAGTAGACCTCTTTCACCCCCAGTTTCTCTCTCTTGTACACTTACATCTTTGCAGAATTCTTTGAAGGAAATTAAAAAATTTGAACTTCCTATTCTTTTCCTTTTTTTTCACATCCCCCTAAAGGAAATGGGAGGGGAAAGATTAGAACAAAGAAGCAGGGAAAATAAGACTGCAAGCTAACAAACAAAACACTACTTTGGCATTCCTACAAAAAATATTCATGGCTGGCACCTGACCCCTGAACTCCCTCTGCTCATGGCAAAAATTATGGGAAACGCTTTTCTCATGGGGAAGAGGTAAATTTCTTCCAAAGTAAGCAAATGCTTCAGCAGTGTAACCAGCAAAGGGTTATGAAGCAGCATGAACAAAAGAAATGTGTTTCTTTGTAGTAAGTAGTGTTAAGTTTAATTTCCTAAACAATCAATTTCTTTTGCTGTTAAACTGTAAATGATGCCACAGATGTCAACTCTGTTAACACTTGCAGTTTGTTTTTTTAGGGAGCTTTCCTGTCCTTCTCCTCCCCTCCCCACCCCCCCATCTTTCAGAAATACACTTTTCAGTATACTAGTATCTCATTTTAGCAAGGCTGAGAAAGGCATGCTAATTAGTCATATGGATGGTAACACAGGCCTCCTAATCTTACAAATATATTTGCTACAGGGAGTGAAGAGAGGTTGTTCTCATTATAGAATCAAAATATATTGTGCAAAGCCAGCATGAATAGTTACTCTGGCAGTTACTTTGTTTATGGAGGGTGATATACATGCTCCATATCCTGTCATCTCCAGTATCTGGCAGTGCTCTTAGCAAGAACTGGTTTGGTTAATCCAGCAAGATGCAAACTCGGGGCCCCTTGAACTGTGGATATTCGAGAAGTCATGCTCTCAGTTTCAGAGAGGAATGTTGAAATAGAAGTGGTCATTTCTTACATGCAATTTACTTCTGTTTACTTGAGATATTATCTAGAGGATGCTAAGAATTTAAACATCACTGTTCATTTGTGCTTACCGGTAAAAGCTGATTGTAACCATCTGTCGTAAAACAGACTCAAAAAGGGATGACCTTTCTGGTTTCTAGTTCTTGCTTGCCCGAGCTCAGCCTAGCAAAATGAGAGTTGTGTTGCTGGGTCCTGGCTGAATGCTAGATAGCCCAGGGGGGATCCCTCAACACACAGTGCAGAATGAAAGTAGGCATTTCTGTACTGTGCATTTGCACCTAATTTTTAAATGCAATTAACAAGCCACTTGGCAGGGTTTGTGGCACTGGTAGATTTCTACTTTGCTTGCAAAACAACATACTGCTAATAATATTCCTACTGGCTTGTCGATAAATGGCAAGGCTTGGATCCCCTGATAAACTCTGAATGGGCAGAACTAGGTATATTTCAGTGAGGCTCCATGTGAGTGCAAAGATCCACCTAAACAATGATAATTCATTGCAGGACTCTGGTCTTGTTGTCAAGTCTCTGTTGGTGTAACATTGTCACCTGGAACTCTTAACACCTCATGCCAACACTTTGGAGATGCCAGATGCTCAGCACCTCTGCAAATCACAGTATCTTATGATGCCATCCAAATGCAGGACTGCAAATGGCCATATGCATGGGAGTTTCATGGCCCTGTCTGGTACTGATGAGACTGAGGGAGATGCACTGTGTGAGACCGCTGCAAAGAGGAAGGTGCTAAAAATTGTTAGGAGATGGGTTCAGAATTGATAGCAATGAGACTGCAGAGGATTACATCTATGACTTGTATGAGGATTGGGAAAGAGAAAACGTGGGCTGAACATGGTGCAGATCCCCGGGCCACATTGCAATGTTAGGACCAGCCAACGTTGTGCTCCTGTTTTGGATACAAGTGCAGTGAGTTGGGACAATCTGGTACTTTCTTATCCTGGCTATGGTACAGTGAGTTAGGATGATTAGGCACTTCCTAACCATACCTGAAACTCCTGTTGCCTGGAACCGTACCTGAAACTCCTGCTGCCTGGATCATGGCCCACCTTGGAGGGTGCCAGAATTACCTGACAAGAATTATGGCCAGAATGGAAATATAGTGACCCAAGTCAATCATCTTGTGATCCTGTAAACAGTGATCCTAAGTGAGATCCTTTGAGCTCTCCAGGATCACAGCAGGCTGTGACCCAGTATCTCCCCCGGAGTTGGAACACCTCTCAGGGTAGATTTTGTGAGGATTTTAAGTAGCAGATGTTGTGAGGATTTCAAAGAATAGATTTTGTGAGGATTTCCAAGATTGTCAGCTGGTAGATGCTGACAAAGAAGAAGGGGTCAAAGACTGACAAAGGAGAAAAGTGAGTAATTCACTACAATCAGAGTTTGTGAGGTTTTAAACATCATTTGGTACCAATAACTTATTACAATTGGCAAAGAGAGAAACATCTTGATCACAGGTTAACCTCTATATCTGTGTGTGTGTATTTGTATGTGTGATTTGATTTATGAAACTTTGTAGTGCTGATAGCAAACTTTATTAAATCACACTGATAATTGACTGATGATTGTTAAAAATCATATAACCTAATTTTGTAATCACAAAATATAACACTGTAACAGTGCTAATAAATCTTAAATTGCTGCTACCTCAAAGTCATGTAGGATCCATAATCACACATTCACTGACAAATTGGCATAGTAATTCAATGGGAGATTTTCCTTATGCTTTATATCCTTTGCATTAGGCATAAATGGTTGTACAAGTTTGAGATTAAGTTTGCATCCAGCCACATCTAGACTTGTCTCTGAGAAGGAGTTTAGAAAGCAAAGGGATCCATTCTGAACCTTGTGACTCAATGGGACATTTTTCTTACCCTTGTACTAATTCCATTAGACATAAACCATACATAGACCAAGTCTGGAACTAAGATTGGATCTAGCTGCACCTAGGCTCCATCAGGAGTTTAGGGGATCCACTCTGAACCTTTTCACTCAATGGGAGGGTCTCCCTTAGCCTTTTGCATCTCCAGTCTCTGTGTAAATTATTCTAAATTGATTCTAACTCCATTTTCCTTTGTATGTTTCTTCCATGTAGTAACAGAGTGAACCTTGTCATTGAGCTTCGTTAAGCCGCACTTCTACAAATTCACATTAAAAGATCACTTTTGCTAATATCTTTGAAGGCGATTCTTTGAGTGATCTAAACCACTTCCTTTCATGACACACAGTAATACAGAAGAGACAGGACATCAGTTTGGGTTAAGAATTTTTTTTATTATAACTTCAGTGACACCTTCCCCCTCTCCTTTTTGCTTGAAACACAGTAACTTTCTGTTATTGGTACAACCTGTTTGGGCTACTCAAAATAAAAACTCTGGAAATAGCAGTCTAAAATGTGTTTTGGCTGAGGCTGTTGGTTTATAAACAGATTTTTAAAAAAGGGGTATTTAACAAAATGTCTTTTTCGGGTTTTGAAGTCTCCTTAAGTATCCCATGATGCTGCTATGGGTGATGACAGGCTAAACTGTTAGGAAGTAAGACTTGTCAATTCTGATGCCTGGAGTGGAAAGGATTCTCTCTCCTCAAAACCCATAAAAAGTTCAGTTTTGCAGAACTTCCATCTCACTGGGCACTGTCTTTGGTCTGGATGTCTAAAGACCAAATATTTCTGGAAATGAACCAACAATCTGCCATTGGAAAACTCTGTATATGGTCACAATACAACTTGTTTTGTTTTGCTTTGGTTTTTTGTTGGGTTTTTTTTGGTAAAGATTTTAATCATGTCAGATCAAAGCCCTATTTTTGTGGATTAATGTAGAACTGCCTACTTTGAATAAAAGCTCAATTCATACTGGTTTTCAGTTCTAAACCCTCAGCTGTTTTTATCTGCATCCTGAAAATAGCCTGGTGGCTATCTTGGTTCTTGTGCTGAAGTTGCTGGAGAGTACTGAGGCCATCTCCTTCTGCTGATCCTGCTTCAGGGCCAGTGACTTTTGGACAAGGGTAGTCACAAGCTACAGGGAGGTGGGGACAACTGGATACCACTGCAGCTCTCAGTGAGTGTTAGCATAATGCCTCAGCTCATTTCTGCTTAAAGCAGCGTATATACTCCAGGGCAAAGCTCCATGTTGACATGGCTGCCCATCAGCGGGTGCCCAGTGAGCTCATTCAGCACCAGACAGGGAGTATTTGCTCAGCACGGTGGTGCCCTGCAGGTAAAGCTTCCTTTGGGCTTGTGGACACAGGTCTCTCCAAATAACTGTGCAGTCTTGACCTTTAGGTAGGTTATTTTTTTGAGATTGTTGCCGAAATCCAGAATAAAACTCCTTAACAGCAATGTGAAGTTAAGAAGCAGGCACTTAGTTTATTGCAGCGCTGGATGTACAGGGGATAGTTCCACCTAGCGTGCATACCACAGCTTTAGCACTAACAGGTTATATAGAATGACTAATTGCATATTAATCAGATTAGCATACATATACATAAAATGATTGCAACTGATTATCCTAGTAATGCCTACATCTGATCACGCACAACGAAGGATCCATTTCAGTCGAAGGGCTGCTTTTGTGACTACCGACCCATTTGAAGTTCTTGTTGGCTGTCCTTGAAGTCCTCGTTCTTGTCCTTCTTCTTTGATCTTGAAGCTGAGCGCAATTTCAGTCACATGTGATCAATTTCAACATTGTTCTCCTCTAGTGTACAGGAACATCTAGTCATAAGACCAAAGAACTGCAAAACTTATGAGTAAATACTAGTTAATCACTTAACTACACTCTTATAATTATCTCTATTAGCTAGTGCCCCGGCTACACTTTTGTCTATTGTTTCAATCATAATGTTAGTTCTTAAACACAAAATTTTGGCAGAAAATCTACGAGGTTTCTATGGTTATACCCATCCTGATTCATTGTACCTAACACAATTCCAGTTCCCTATAGTTACAATTTTAACCCGTAAGTACAAAACTGATTTTTGTATTGTAACAAGATCATTCAGTTTGACTCTGAACTCAGTCTGGAAAGTGCCATTTGCAAAAGCTGTGAAGGACTGAGATGGGCAATTAACTTAGGTGCATACATCCTTCACTTTCATAGCTGCGTCCCTGCACACTGTACTACTGTTAAGGCTGAATAGGTTTCTAATCACTCTGCCCAGACTCTGGGGGAGATGCTTCCTCTTCTCTCTGTCTATATGGATGGATGAATAAAGTAATTGGATATTTCAGTCTAACACTGACACTTGAGATGATATGCCCACAACCCGTCCTGTGAAATCCATACCAAGACAAGGTTGGATGAGACTTTGAGCAACCTGATCTAGTAAAAGATGTCCCTGCCCATGGCATAGGGGTTGGGCTAGATGATCTTTAAAGGTCCCTTCCAAACCAAACTATTCTGTGGTTCTACGATTCCATGAGGTTTGTTGGTGGTCTTGAAATTTCACAGCTGGCTCAATTTCTGTGATCTAGTGCTCTTGCTATTTGGATCTAACTTTGATTTTTGGGAGAGGACGGTCAGAAAATGGGAGAATTTTCTTTGTCACTCATTCATATTTCTGTTCGTCCACAACACCCAGCTCTCTCTGGAAACACCAGTGTTTCTGGCCAACACACTGTGCAGTCCTCAAGAGACTTCCTTTGTGCTTTTTCACTCACACCTAGTCTGGCTAATTTCAAATTCTGTTTGGACAAACTTCCAAGTGAAAAGACACCTCATGCTATCATTCACTGGTAGTCTGTAAATAACCTTAGCTGGAAAGAGGTTTTAAATGAAGTAGATTTATTTCCTTTAATTTTATTTTTTTTACTGGGCTCACCCTTTGGCCAGTGCAGGGAGAAAGCTGAATGAGTTTTGACTCCTTCTGTAGTTGAAATTTTGAAAAAGAGGAACTAAGAAAGAAACGAGAACTAGCAGTAGATGTTGATCCAATTCAAGGAGAAAGCATGTGAGCATCCAAATCTTAGCACAGAGGTTTAGGAAACCAAGATATTAGCTAACCGGTTTACAAAGTAAAAACCCAGGAGTGGCTCAAGTAAGAAAGAGACACTAAGAATAAAAACTAGGCACTTCCAGGAGAAACTGAAATGGAGCTACATCTGGTCATTTAAAGACTTAGAAAAACAAAGACTTGAAAAAAGCACTGAAAAGGGAAGAGAAGGATGAGACAGCTTTATTTAAAAAAAAAAAAAAAAAAAAGATGCCAGCTACACATGTGACTACATGCTGAATTTTTAGAAAAGTCTGCTCTTGGTAACTTGTCCAGGTGTTTTGTGATGTGTGTTTTACAGTTTCCCTTTCTAGAGATGGAAGATCATGAAGTTAACACAGCTCAGAACACTTACTCAAGGCCCAATACCCTTTCTCAGGCATTCAGAAGTTCTTGCTTGAGAACTTTCTCTTTTTTGCTTGTATTATCTACTGTCATCCTAAGTGCTGCTCAAAAATTAAAAAAAGAGGAAAAAATCATTCCTTGCTTCCACTGACCTGACTTAATTGCATTACTTGCATAATTTCTTATCAAATTCTTGCTGGGTTTTATCTATCTGTACATCTGTGTCAGGGAAGTATTTCTTTGGCCTCAGCAGATCATAGCTTAACACTAACATGTTATTCACTAAGAATACCAAAACAAAGGTGTGCCTTGGGCTGTATGAGATGGAGCCGTAGGCCATACCTGGTGCCTGGGTTTCAGCCTCTCCTTTTCTAACGTAGCCTTTGTTCTGCACTCCTCTTCTTTTCTTTTTGGCTTTATCTTTCAAACCGCCCAGTTAGCCCATTCTCTCCTACCTTCCTGTGTACTTCCAATCCTTAGGTCTGTATCTGCCCAGACAACAGTGGATACTGCTTGGGCCACAGCTGGGCTTTGGTGTTAAAGTAGAAAGATGACAGGAATACCCACATGAGCAGTGGGATTTTTCCAGAGAAATCTGAACCTCACTTTTCCAGTTGATAATTTCATTCGTTGCAAGCAAGGGTCAGACCTGGTACTGCTGTAATTAAAGTAACACACCTTCCTAGATTTCTCCAAGCCCTCTCCAGGTGCATACAAGTCGGGTTTCTTTTCTTCCTGTATCTCAGAGGGCTCCTTCAATTTTCTCTAATTAAACTCTCATCTTAATAATACCTTGGCTGAATGCCAAGATATGAAAATTCTTCAGAAAATAATCTTTTTAGAGGATTATATAAGATTAAAGCACCATCCTGTGCTTAAAGACTTCAGCATACCTTCCAAACAGTTAAGGGTTGTGATAGTTTCAGAATATTGTTGTCACACTTATTAAAGCATTGCTGTAAGTAAAAAAAATGTCGACTTCAGAGGGAAGGGAAGTTCTTTGTGAAGATTAGCATTCTTGGTTTTCAGTCTGGATGCTGTGTGTAGCATGTGCAAGGATAAGCACAGGATAATTTCAATATTCTAAAATGTATGGGTTTACTGGAGCTACCGGTTGAGGTCAGAAGTGGTATCAATTATGTGTTAGTCCTATCTGATTATGCTTTCAAGGAGCATTCTGCCTTTGCAGAACTTGCAACTTTCTGCAGAAAATGAAATAAAATGGATGATATTGTTTGGAAAACTTTCTTTGCAGATCTTTCATAGTCAGTGGCAGTGTGAGCTAAACAAGGAAAGTCAGTGAAACTTCAGAAGCATTAACTGAGATGAAAATCCAGTTGTACCAGCTGTGGTCTAAATCCATGTGAGCAAAAATAAAGGCCCTGCCCCCCCAGAAGTTCAGTTTTCAAAGTCTCTGGGTAAAAAATGTTCAGAGCCTCATTAATTTCACTTTGCTTGACCTCAATTAAAACAACTAAGGAACCTTTTCTGAGTGCACTGTTATTATTTTAATGGCAATAAAGTACTATTCCTAAAAGCCTTTTGGTTTGTAGTAAATTGGATAGTAGTTTAGCTATGAGAACAATTCCCCATCTGCATTAACAGGGCCATGTGGTCCACAAGGGTTTGGTGGAATGATTGGAGCAGGAGCAACAGACTTTAAAGAAAAGGACAAAAAACATGGGCATTTTGAACATGCATTTTGAAGCCTAGTTGTGAGCATTGTTACAAGCAGCGGGCAGACTGCCAGCATGCAACAGTCCTTCATGTCGTTTGGGTGTTTTTAGCCTGTGGTGTCTGACTACCTTTTGAACTTTTAGTCTTCACCCTTTCTCCCCTGTGCTTCTTGATGTGAAAAAAAATTGCTTTTTCTATCCCTTGTTAGGTACATTAAAGAATAGGGCAACTCTTCACAAGCTGGAATCTAATTATTTCCTCAATTATGGGGACATCACTGCTCCTCCAGTGCCTTCATTGAGTTACTGTCTCCAACTGTGCCAAATTCATTACTTTTGTGTTGCTTGAGACCTCTCTATGCCCTCTGTGAGCATACTGGTCGTCTCAGGAAGGGATGGAAAAGGGTTCATCCTGAGCATCATATGTGACACCTGTGTGACAGACCAGACCATTCCCACCCTCAAAAGTTAGAAATGCTGGTCGTCATCTTAGCTGCTGCCAACCATTTCATACTATGCTACCTGAAGATTTGAAAAACCAAACTTCTATCTTTTTACCCTAGATAAGCAGTGTATGGCAGCAGCCTGGAATGGAAATGGGAAGAATCAATACCTTTATAGATGCTGGAAGCCCAAGTACAAATATTTGTAACTACAATTTCTAGAACTGAAATTCTGTGCTGAAGCTTAAACATGCAAGCATGCCTTTTAATGCTGCAGAAAATGCTCTGCAAGAACAGTGGTAGCCTGAGTTTCTCTTCCTACTGCATTGTTATGTATCTCTACTGTCCTGATCCAATGAAGGACAGGCAACCTCTGATGGTCACATAGTCCCATAACCCCATTGAGAATGGACCCCGTGGTGAGGCTGCCCTGGAGGGCATGGAGAGAGGGTTCTGCTGCTGTGTGGCCTGCTGTGCCTAGTCCCTCTCACATCTCTGAAAAGAAAGCCATGGCTATGAAGTGGTGTTTTGCTGATTTGCAGTATGTATGCTGATCCTTACGGCATTTGAAGAAACCTTAGAAGTGGTGATGTGCTCTAGGTGTATCCAGGCCAAGGACTGCAGGGACTGCCAAGATGTTCAAGTCTTTAAAGATCTCCATTCACTGTTCCTCTGCAACAGCTGAGGGTCTAGCCCAAGATATGAAGAATTTTGAGAAAAATAAAACTGTTTAAAAATAGAGAGAATAGCATCAAGTATGGATTTTTCAATGAAGCTCCTCATTTTACTAAAAACGCTACTCACCTTTGTCTCAAACTTCCATTTCAGACAATGTTCTGATTTTTGGATCTGCTTGGCGCAAAGCAAATGTTTGTGTGTTGCCTTTGGGTAGGGCTTGTTATTTGTCTGATTTTCCAGAATGCCATTCATAACTTTATGTTTAGTGCCTCTTCTGTAGTCAAAAACTTGAATATTTTGTCTTTGTGATCAAGGGCTTTGCTATTATACAAACTCTGCATGTATTTTCCAGTGAAGCAGTTGGCAGTGACACAGAGCATTTGATCTCCTGTCAGCTATGCTCCATGTAAGACATTAATGCGTTAATTTCTTTAAAAGTTGTGTGAGATTAATAAAGACTATAATGCTAACACTTGTTGCATTGCAATACATGTCTTTACTCCCTGGATCTTTATCCAAACCTGAAGTGGATTATTTTTAGACTCATTTCTTGACATTACATGAGGCTCAATTAATAGTTATTTCCTTTCTTTATCATCTGTGACACAATGCTTTGTTTGCTTTTAATTGAAATATCAGACAATCTTTTTTCACAAACACCTAGTGCATATATTGAGTTGCCATTACTAAAAATAGAGAAGATTTCAAACAATTATGTCAATTACTGACTATGGATTCAGCATGCATTCGATTTTTATTCCTCATGCCCTTTCCTTTTGTATCTGAATACATAATGAGTGATCACAATTCCCAGCCCTCTTGCCTGCAGGGCACCATTATAGAGCTGTGCTCCATTTTTCTTATGGAGAAGCAAAGGGAACCACAAAGTGACTGCCTGAGAGAATTAACACTCTTGATGAGCATTACATTATTTCAGTGAATATTGGTTTGGACTAGATAATCTTTGAAGGTCCCTTCCAGCCCAAACTGTTCTGTGATTCTGTGATTTTAAACAAATACAGAAAGAGCTCCTATGAGCCTACCTGCACCAAATGATGAGAAATGTTAATTATGCCAGAATATATGGCATATAATTTTAGAATAAACTCCGCAAAAGTAAGTGATGTGTTCTCACTTGATCATGCAGGGCTTACTGTAAAGATGAGTTACATGCTGTACCAGAATTCCTGTAATAATCTCAGATATTAAGGACACAGCTATAGACATTTTGGGAGAGGAAGTCTTTGCAGGTATAAGTTAGATTTTGTAGAAATGCTGGCTTTACCCAAAGAATTGTTCATGTATATTTCCAGCTTTATAAAAAAGCCCATTTATTTGCTGTAACATAAATGAAACCAGCACCTTCACTCGCTCTCTTTTGTTCTTTGCCAGAAGACTACGCGGTTTTAATCAAAAGACTACACTATTTTAGAGAGCAATCTTAGTAAGCATAAACAAACCATTTTCTATGATATGTGAAATAAATAACATTGTTGTTCTCTATAATATGTTCCAGTTGAGAATCTCAGTGTTTTACAAGCATACACCCTGACTCCTTAAGAGCAATCATGCCTTCAAATACCTCTGATACAACTTGGGCATCAATGGATCAGGTCATTTAACATGACTGAGGTGAGTGGAGTTTTCATTTGATAGGAAAACTGAGACACAAAATGCTTTCCAGGAAGTGGGACTGAAGCTTTTGCGCTGAAACCAGTATCCAGAATTTCTAACTTTAGATGTTATGCTCAATCTGATGAGCATTTTGACGTGCTGATATGTCTCTGCCCTGTTCATTACCTGTTAGAAGTAAGTTGAAGGGCATCTGTGCTTGCAGAGAGATTGTCCCTGCTACTTAACCCAAACTAAACCTCTAAATGCAATCTGAAGTAAATAACAGTAATTTTTCTGCTGGTTTGAAGCTTTGCAGTAGTGTAAATACAGGCTTCCTTGTATTCAGTAAGCGGCTGTTGTCAGTGGATAGGATCTGGGTAATGTCCCTCATTCCCTGAAGATTAACAGCTTGCCTTTCTATTACTTTAGTGGAAGTGTATGCAGGTTAAAACTCCCTTTAGGTCACAGCTTCTTTTTTCAGACAACACACAATGTCATGCTTCATAAATTAAGAGGTCAATTGTTTGTCATTGGAGCTGAAAATATCTCCCTAAAGGTTAGGCCTCTGAGAGATTTTTTAAAGTGCTGGCAAGTTTCTATGACAATGGTTCTTTGAAAAGAATGTTTTCTGATACTTATCAGGAAAGAAACGTCAACAGTACGATGCCTTATCATTTTGGACTCCACAACATAGAAACCTTTGCCACACTGTTCGCAGTGTCACTTGACATTCTTATTGTTGATTAAAGGGAGAGTTAAACCTATGTCACGTAAAACTCAGTAGCACTGATAAAATGTAATTTCCAGTCTTTTTCTTTCCCAAGGACAAGAATGGTTTTGTGGAATACAGCCCAAACCAATGCTCTTCACTCACACAGCCGTACTACCAAATCTCAAGGGCTGCTTTGTTGCATGTCCATGCTTGTAAGAGGGTAGGTGTCATCTGAATCCAGATCTCCTGACTGCCAGGCCACAAACCATTGGGTTCTTTATGAAAGTCACTAAAACTGCTCAGGACTATGTTCCAAACTATGAAGATATGTAGGACCTGTGTTACAAGGAGCCTGCAGACCGTAATGTCTCTGCATAGGCATCTCTCTCTATTCAGCTTGCTACTGCAGCAACCTTTCCAGAGCATCACTGTCGCTCAGTGACTGTGGGTGAGTGAGGGTTTAACCAAACAGAGCTTTTTCTAGTGTCTTGGTCTTGGATGAGGCTTTTCAGTGCCTCGGAAGTGGAAGAGGAAACGGATGTACTCCCTGCAGCAAAGACCATCTCCTCTGTTGTGTTATATATGTTAGTTGCTTTATACTATGAAAATTAACCATGTTTCTTGCTTGGCTGTACCTGATAACCAACAGATCCTCAGTCTCCTATGGGAGAGCTCAAAGGAATATCTTGTATAGTACTTGCTTGGTAATGCTCCAGCAAATACCTTTGGATAAAGAGGGGAAATAACCGGCAGACCTTTTCATTGTGAATTTCAATATTAAATTCTTGTTTGTAATCTCTGGGTTATTGTGGATGAAGACGACAGGCTGGAGCAGCAGCATTACCCTCCTAGTTGTGGTGGTGGTGCACAGTGCTGCAAAGAAGCCCCAGCCAGTGACTCCAGCCACAAACATGCAGGAGTCCCAGATGATCCTTGTTTCTTCTACAGGAAGTGTGCTGTTTCTTTAATGGCATGAACATGATTATCATTGTACTTATGAACTTGATCATGGGAGCCACTAGGCAAGTCTCCATGCAAGCCTAGCAGATTGACAGCACCTTGCAGGATCAGCTCTCTGTCAACATATCTACCCTTATTTTCCTGTTCACCATCTGACCTTGCGTGGCTGATCCGGCATTTTTACGTTTAGGCAGAACATATCTTAGTGCACTCAGGGGCCTTCCCACATTTGCGATAGCCAGGAGGACAGTGAATCTTTATGGACAGAGTATATATAGGCTGGGGAAGGAGAGGAAAGTAGGTTTAATACTTCCCCTTTTAAACATGAAATTTCACCCTGTTCTTGTCAGCCTGTGTTAGAGACTGAAGAGTGCACTGCTGCAGCCAGGTGCTGCAGCTCACAGATTAAAATTTCTGCCATGTAGTAAATACCTGGGAAATAATTGTATCCTTTTCCCCCCACAGTTCAGCAGATATTCCCGTGTACAGCGCTCAGGTTTGGGATGAGCATGGACTTTTGTTACTTTGAGAACCTCATCCTCCTTACAGGAGTGTTGACTGAATGTGCAGATGACAGGCAATGTGTGGTTTAGGCCATTGCTTACCAATGCAAGTCAAAATGAAAGAGAAGAGATGGGGAGGGGGGCCGGGGGGTGCAGGATGTGTGTGTGTATGGGAGGGGTTGTGTTCTTGTGTGTTTTGTGCCTTAGTTACACTTTTTTTCTTTTCCAAATAAAGTCTGGAAGGAAAGTGACTGATTACATCTATACCTTGTTAAAGAAAGCTCACAGAAAACAGTTGACAATACCTTCATATCAACAGTCTGGGCTGCATAATTTTAGCTAGTAATTAAGAAGGAATATATACTGTGCATAAGTTTCATTCACAGGAAATGGAACTATTCTCTTTCCTGTGTGGACAAATGTTGAAATAAGAAGAGTGAGTACGTGTACCAAAGACATGTCTTGTCTTCAATGTTCTGGCATTTCTCAAGAAAAGCTTTGGTAATTTTAGGCTATCCTTCAGACAATGTGACCTTGATAGATGGCAAAAATTAATTGCAGTTAAGGAGTACAATAAGAAATAAGATGCCAAGTTCATTGCTGGAGTAATCAAACTGGTTTGAAAAGAGCTTCTGCAATTATGTTATGGATTAATGGGTCAGAGAAATTATACTTTAAAATAAGCTGCCACCTTTTTAATCAGTGTGTAAGTACAGTTATGTTGATGATCCTAACCAGACCACTGTACAATACAAACAGGTCATTCATCATGGTGAATTAGAAGCTATGTTCCAGCAAGCACAAACACAAACACACAAGCTAACCCACAGCCACCTACATGACTCAGAGGAGATAAATACTCTGATTTCAAAGTTTTTCTGAAACTTGAAAAAATCTGAGGATTACTACAGATCTGAAACTCAGGACAGTATAGCACTCTGATGTTAGTATTGTACCTCAAGGAAATTTTTTTTCTCCCAGTGTTTTTTCATAAACAAATATAGCTTAGATTGTATCATATTACACATGGTGTAGATTTGAGTTCATTTTAATTTTTAACAGCCATCTGTTTTCTTCATCTGCCTTTAAGTCAAGCCACAGGAACATCTGCTGGTTCTTTTCTTTCATACTATTGACTTTAGTTTTGCATTTTTATGGTGCGGTTCTGTTTCCATATGAGGGTCAAAATCAGCTTGCTTTTTCAAAAAGGGGCAAGGGGAGACAACATGCTACAGAGTTACAGTCATGCTGGATTTGGCCCCTGCTTATACAGGGAATCTGAGAGTCAGTAGCTTTTCCCCATGCTGTCCCTCTTCCACTCGTAACAAAGCCCTGTGGCCGGGCTGACAATCTGTTTGTCCCTTACGCTTAGAAGTGCTTTTGGTCCTTGTGCTGAGACAGGGGTAGGGTGGTCTGTCCCTGGTAATTCTGTCCCTGTATTACAACTTTGTAGTACAGCCTCTGTGCTCTGAAAATGTGAGCTGTCAAGTTTACTCCTTAGGATGCACCAACAAGTCACTGTGGGGTAGCAAATTTTACTTAGACTCCCACTAGCCAGTCAAATCTGCAAATCTGATGTGAATCTTGTGACAGAAGGCTGGAGAGATATCTTGAATTCTACAAGATTTAAATAATTGGTGGGATTTGGCCTATAGTCTTCCTCTTTCCTGCTGTCCTGAATGAAAACAAACAAACAAACAAACAACAAAAAAACCCCCAACCCAAAATTGGAATACTCCTGGATTTTCCTTCATTGCAACCGCAGTTAGTCAGTAAATGAAAATATGTTAATTTGAATACTTAATACTTTAACATGCAACAGGATTTTGAACAGCAGTCAATTGAACATTTCATCTTGTAAAATATATCACATTTATAAATAGGCAATATGCATTACTGGCAAATTGATAACTCACTTGATCTTAATTTCATCAAACTTGCTTTGCTATTATCTTATGGAGGAAATTAATCATGTCTGTATTTCAGTAAAGACTCTCCCTTCTTGTGGGGGGAAACTGATTTTAGGTCACCTCTTTGTCTATGAATCTTTAATACATAAATGAGTGTGTGTGTGCACACGCACGCGTTGAAGGAGATAAACTAGCAGAAGTGGGGAGAAAAAAATGAGCAAACCTTATTAACAGGAGCTCAGTTTTTAGTCCCGACAGACTTAACTAGCAGAAGGGGAAAGGAAGATCTGGGGCTGGCTGCCAGAGAAGCATTGCTGAGTGTAAACACTCCGAGGCATCTCAGAATGCCCTTATCATAGGGAGCCCCAAAGTGTTCGTGCTTGGGACACTGCAGTTAGGAGCAGTCTTGCAAGCAGAGAGTGTTTATTGTGGATTTTTAGCACAGAGAAAACTACAGCCAAGCTGACCAGAAAGACTGAAATTTCATCTATCTCTCCCCCCCCTACCCCCCCCC
>NW_010972590.1:923321-1016173 GCF_000737465.1 Haliaeetus leucocephalus
CCACCCCCCCCCCCCCCCCCCCCCCCCCCCCCCCCCGTCTTTCTCTCTGTCGCTCACTCATTGGATTTCTTTCTCTGCCAGCCTTTTAAACCAGAGATTACTGGGGCAGTGACATTCATTATTCCTTTTATTCTAGTATGATCTCCCGTTCAGCCTCCTGGAGAAACACTGCTATCTGTAAGTATCTGCTTCGAGTTTGTCGTGTACACCCAATGCTGTGTGTTTGTGGCTGTAACAGTGTTTAATAGCTTGCAACATTCAGTTTGCTGCTGAATGTTGCAGCAAAGCAGTAATTTTTATACTCAGGATGGATGAAAGCTCAGTTCTAACTTTGGAGGAAAACAGCCACTGGCTCTTGCCAGTAGTTTAGTAGAAGTTAACTTGGAAGTTAAGCATTCCAAGCAACTTAGTTTGTCCTAATGTTCAAGTTGATAACAGATTCCTCAATCATGCTGCCTTTCTTCCATCAGCTCTAATAAAACTTTCTGGTTTTATCTTTTATAAAAGCTTGGAAGCACTAAGCAAGATTTCTTTTCTTAAAATTGTCTTTTTAGTAACATACACACTGGGAGAGAGAAATGTGATAAAAAGCACTGAAAAACATCGTGAAAACTTTCAATATTAGTAAGTCTTTCCAAAAGATACATTTCATTTAGCTGGGAGAACTTGTTTCTTAACTGCATGCTTTAAAATTGTAGACTTTTATTTTGCAGTAGGGATCTGTGAGAGTTTTCACATTTTCATGTACATTCAGACAGCTGACTTAATTCATCTGAATTAGACAGATGTTCATTGGTCATATGTACGTGTAAATGTTTATGTGTGTTTCTGAACAGACTCTTAAATGCTTACACATTTCCTGCTGATTTCTATGCGTTTGTCTAGAACCAAACTCTAAACCATCACCTTTTACAGATTAGTTGCTGTCACTTTATGTTGTGGTGAGACACTTCAACAAATCCTGTAGATAATTATACATAGTTTCTTGAAATGGTTATTAAAAGGGGATTTTGCAAGTTATGTTTTTGCTAGTTAAAGAATTCTACTAGTTCATCATCTCAGCTAACTCAGGACTACACATTACCTTAGGCAAAATGCATCTCTGCTGTTGACATGTGTCCAAGATGTCTGTGGGAAGCATTGGTACTGTAAATCACCAGTTGCTTTCACAGTAGAAGAGCACACATATCAGTAGAAGCTGTCCCGTCTCTTTTCTCTTACTTGGGTGTTACTGCTGTGGGCCTGCCAGCACTTTCTTCATGATTCTTCCCTAGGGTTTATTCTGCATACAACACGACTGCATGCAGATCGTTTTGACCTAGAGAATGAGTTGGTTTGGGTCTGGGCACCTTTAGATTTTGAACATTTCCCCCAGCATAGATCCCTGCTCTGAGAAGAATTAGGCAAGTATAAGGACAAGTGATTAAACAAGTCCCTGGACAATGACTTGATTTTTTAAATTAAAGTACTTCATGCCTGTTCATTCACTACAGTTATTTTCTGCAGTCCTTGAAGTAGTCTTGATAATATTAGTCTATGATAATATTGGTTACAGTACAACTGGTCTTGATAATACATGTCTATGATAATATTAGTTACAGTACAAGAGGAATTAATTAATTCATGATGAAAATAAATGATCACTGCCTTCATCAATCTAACAGTGAATTTAGATGGCAACAATAGTATGTGTAGTAAAAACATCACAGTACAATAGCACATGCTAGTCAAATAACGATACATTAAAAGTGCAATCTGCTTGACTGTACCTGTTGAGCATAAAGTGAGACTGAGCAGATCATTTGTCATCAACACTTTAACTTTGCTTCTTTCATTTTTTGAGATTCTGTGGCAGTGATTTGCGAAGCCAGATTAATTTATCTCATGCTAATGGCTGTGTGGGCTAAAATTACTCTAGCTAGGGTGTCCGTGCACAACTTCATGTCTTCACAACTTGCAACACCAGATCCTCGGGATAATTCAGCTGCTTTTTGTGCAGTTGGGTAAAAAAAACTGAATATACTACATTTGGGAAGCTGTTAAACATTCCCTAATGAAATGTGTTACTTCCGTCTCTAGTTGCTATCATTGTGAAGCTTGCAACAGTATTTCAAAGAACTCTGATAACTGGCTGTGAAGATAAACTGTAGCTGGATAGTATTTGATTTTCTGACAAATGTTGTCTAAAACCATTATGGGACTACATGAGCTGACAGGTTGTAGCTGTGCTGTGCTGGTATCCTGAATGCATAAGATTATACCTTTAGCAATGAAAATTGTTAACAAAAGAGGAACTATGGTTTGGGTTGGGTTTTTTTTAGTGCATCTAGATTAATTTTTATGAGCTGTGTAACTGTTTCATCTGGTGCATACTCCTTGTTTATAAAAAATAATTTGAAAGAAATCATACCACATCTAAGTAACTTACAGATTTCACAGAAGAACCTCAAATAATTTTTGATTTGTATGTAGGGAACATCAAATTCCCAGTGGAGTCCCCTCATACACCTTTGGAAACCTAAATTTGTGTCTGGGCTAAATCTATCCTCTTTACCTTAGATAGCTATATAAACAGGAGGGAATTGCTCTTTGGAAGCACATCTTTTGCTCCCAGAATATAGCAGTAATCCTGGAAAAAAGCTCAAACAAGCATCTAAGTTTCACATATCTAAGGTGCAAAGAGGTGAAACAAGCCACTGTGTTTGTGGGAAAGTGTAAACCACACCATCTACAAGCTGTTAAAATGTAAGCATTAAAAATAATAATAATAAAAAAAATAATAATAATAATAAATCCTCTGTGTAGCATGTGCAGCAGATTGCAAGTCTTCTTTTGTTTAACACTGTGAGATGCGGCATACCCTCCAGTGATCTTGTTTTTGTGAAGAACAGTCTGCAAAGTTGTCCTTCTCAAAAATTCAGAACCTTTGCCGTTACCTTTAAGGCTCATCAGCTGAAAGCTCAGTTAAGCCCACACTCAGTTAGCCAGCTAACCAATAGCAGTGCATAAAGAAATTTTTCTAAGAACACCAAAACCACATGCTGTGCTTCAGGTAGATTTCTACTTGTAAGAGGAAGTCTGCCAGAGATGGAAGTCCACTGCTATTTCATTGCTCTGTACTACCATGTGGAACAGAGTTCGGTGTTATCACATACAACTTACTGAGTGCATGAGCAGATGCATAACACCATGGAGAGGTGCAATGTTAGTGCTACTGCATTTCACCACCACTGCCCGATGGTTGTCTTGCAGAAGTATCAGACCTTGCAGTTCATGGTGTAATGAAACAGTGTCATTGTTGGACAGCTGGTCACAGGTTCCTTGTGCCTGCTTCCTCACCTTGCTATTTGCTGTGCAGGAGGCTTTTTCTGCTCCTTTTCTATGGGTTTTGACACCCTCACACTTGTGGGTCAGAGATGCATTCAATCTCTGGTGGAGCTGCTCTGAGGTAAGTCAAGCTCATCTAGCACCTCACTCGTGAGATCTGACCAATAGCTTGCAAAGGTCATGGATAAGCATGGGGCTCCAGAGCTAGAAGCCTTTTGTTGCCATGTTAAGTACCGAATGCAATGCTGTCATTTCTGTCTTCACTCACCAAAGTTACGGATCAAGGTGAAGTTAACAATTGTGTCCTTATAACACAAGCACGATGGTCATTGACTAATCCTAGGTTGTTTGCTGAGTTTCACTATTTTCTTTTCTATCCGTTGCTGGTTACTTGCTAAAATGAAATGCCTTTTCAAAGTCAATGGTTGTGGGAGATTTTCTCTATCCACTACAGTCCCTTCACCCACCCACACTTTCCATTACTAGGGGTAGTTTTAATTTTTATTTTTGGTGGAATCTGGGTGGATTAGGGGAAGCCATTCCACTACTCACATGTCGTTATAGACTGCTCTTGTCTTAAGAGTAGGTCTTATTCCCTCTGCAGTGCATATGATTATACATGAAATAAAAAGGATGCTAATCTAGCCTTTTACTTTACTGTTTTCACTAGTTTCCCCCTAGTTTATATCTGTCCATCCCCCCATAACTAGGAATCTCCAGGATCCCTCTCTCCCTTCTTGTACAGGAAAAGGAGAAAAAAAGAGAGATTAAATATGGCCCTGGTCTTTACAATTGTGTCATGCTCTTAGGAGAGTACCAGCATGACATTAAACTACAAAACAATGACAAGTTCCAAATACACGTTCATGCCTGGTAGAGAATGGGTTGTCAGATTTGTGTAATGATCTTAAAAACCCATAAGGGGCAACTAAGAGAAAATCAAAATCACTTTGTCTTTATCTTCTGAACTTCTGTTATGCGAGACAGTTTTCTGGGCTTAAAACAATAGAGGGCAAAGACGTTTTCACTGGTCTTTTGAGGAGAAAATATTTACCTGTTCAGAAAATGCAGTTAGCTGTTAGTCCCTTATCTTTATTAAAACAAAAGCCCAAGACTTGATTTTATTTGCTTTTGCGGTTGTCTTCATTATAATAGGCATCTGCTAACAATGCGATCTCGATTTCTATCCCAAAATTTAAAGTAGTTCTAACAATATAAGCAGATCTATTTAACACTTAAAAGGGAACAATGCATTGTCTTCAAGATGGTCTTTAAGGGGCAACCACAATCAATAGCTCCTTTTTGTTAGTCTCAGTCTGGGACTCTGACCTTCTCTGCCCTTTTAAAAGTATGCTGTGTAATGGTTGAAGGCCAAGCTGTTAAGTATCCCTGCTCTTGACTGATTGAAAGTCTTCCTCCCAATGTTTCTCTTTCGCTTTATTTTCTTGTCCATCACAGTCTGAGCACCTGCCCCCCCGCGGCTTAGCTCTGTTTAAGGGGAACGAGCAGAGCACTGCTCCTTAGACAGAAAATCCTCTGACCTTGCAGCTACTGATTGATGGAGAAGGGGGTTTCATAAGGAATGGAAATTAAAAGGGTTTAGCAAGGGCTACAGAGGAACCCTGTGGAAAAGAATAATTCAGTTTTCAGCCTTGTCTTAAGCTGCAATACTTGGCATTACAGTGCAATAATGTTTATGGTGTTATATTCAATTTTTTCTCCTCTACTACCTGTCTGCCTTTGTGTAATATCAAATATGCTTTCAGCCTTATATTGGCCCATCAGCATATGGAGATACTTGTGCACTCAGTTTCCTCCATCTAATATCCTAAGCTTGGGTGAGTTGTAACTTGGCGTACAGCAGCGACAATATCACACTGAGTATGAAGTCAGAAATAATGTCTGTAAACTGAAACTGTATTAGATTTTAATCTGACAATCACTGTTAAAATATCTGTAATGTGAAAGAGGGTAAAACGAAGAAAAACAGGTGGTTTTTTTTTCCCTACCATATAGTATTCTGCTTTAATACACCAAGAAACAATGAAAAAGAGAAATGTCAAGAACCTGGATATACCTGATGTGCTTCACATCCTTCAGCTGTTTTCCCTGATGAAGAAAGGTCTATTCATTGACCGTGCCATGAAACACTTCTTGTTTCCTTACTTTGCTAAAAAGTGTATAGGATTTGTCAAAAAGTGCACAGGACTTCCGTTCGCAGACCAAAACTGAGGGGGGAAAAAAAAAGAGAAGGGAACTGTTATCTACCATTCCTTAACTCAGCAAATAGCTTGCTGAATACTTAGTTTTTATGTGACCTATAATCCCTGTTTTTAGTGCATGGAACAAAAACATTAAATAGCAAACAGTCCAAGGGGCACATGTGTTAATTACACATTCTGAAGTGACAACCCCCTAATTTAATAGCTCAGGATCCTTTCATTGCCCTGGGCTAAGTTTTAATTGCTGTAATAATATTCGTCTTGTTTCCTAGAAATAGTGGAAGGCTGCTATTTGTTTTCTTTAATCCCATCCTCAAAAAAAAAAAAAAAAAAAAAATCCTATGTTCTTTCTGTTTCCTGTAAACTTTTTCTGGTGTTCATTAAAATAAATCAGTCCAACTCCCAGCCCACAACAGTCATACTCCATAATCCCCTTCAAGCTTTGCAAAAGAAGAGGGCAATTTTGGATCCAATTGTTCAGTGAAATCTCCGTGGCAACCAGAGATTTCATCACAAACAGAGAAACTCTTAAGGTCTCATCCAAATCCCATTGAAGACTTTGGGTGTCACTGAGACTTGGCTTAGAGTCACTAGTGATTACAGATTTTGCAGTCAGTTTTTAGGTGTTACAACTGAGAAGTATTGGTGCTGTTTCTGATCTTATTTTCAGTTGTTTTGCACTGGTAGATAGCTATCTAAATCCTTGGGATTAGTCTTTACTTACATCACATTAGCCCTCATCAGAATCAAACTCAGGAATCTATACCTTTATAATTTCTAAATAAAGAAGAAGTGCTGGAAACTTCCCACCAATGTATTCATATTTGCATTCTTTGAAGTAAGTTTCATTCATGCAGGAGTTGTAATGACCCAAAAAATTTTTCAAAAATTATCTAAAATAGCAGATCTACTTGACATGGATCTAGAGACACACAGCTGAGTGTTTCTATGTGTACCTCTGGATGGGTCCTGCACAAATATGTGTTTTCTCCAGAGTCTGCTGTTGGAGGGACATCTAGCTTTCAGTAACACATGGATGCTCTTAGGGACTTAACACAGTTCTCCAGTTTCCTGAAGCCAATGAACACTTGACAAATTGGGAAGTGTTTTTCAGATATTTTGTGACGATGATAAGTCTACAGCAGTCTTTGAGTCCCTTTTTTGCAGTGTTTCTTTAGTCGTCTTTTTTTTTTTTTTCCTCTTTAAGAATCTTGAAAACCAGTTGTATTTGGTAATGAGAATGCTAATGTTTGTAATTAGCTATTGCATCATTTCTCACGTGTGCTTCAGCAGCCCTGAGGGAAAACTAGTTCTTCTGGCATTTGGAGGAAATTTCTAACAAACCACATCTGAAGTTCTCAGTAACCCTCCCCTACATTGTCCCCAGTCTGGTCTGTCTGTGTCTGTTAACTCTACAGAGTCATATCCACCACCTCTTCAGAGGTGACTTCTCCCTATGCCTTCTCCCCTGGGCTCTTCTGCAGAGCAGGACAGGGGTCTGCCAGCAGATGAGGAGCTCATCAGAATTCCCCTTGCTGAGTGTCTCTCACACAATGCCTTGGACACGTCTTTGGGACTCCTTTTCCAGGCTCCCTTATCTCAGGGTCAGCTTGGCCACTGTAACTCTATTTATAGGAAGGGAGATCTCTTTCTTTGTTGCCACATTTTTTATACCAGTATGGTTTTATATTGGATCTCATGGGAATTACTGGACAGTTTGAGGGGTACAATACAGTGTTTTGCAAAAATACCCCAGGTAATTAAATTGGGTCCTGAGAATCAGAGAGCTCTGTCATTTCAGATTAGAGTCATCACATGATTTAGGGTGTAAAAGACCTCTGCAGGTAACTGCTCCCACTCCTTGCTCTCAGCACAGCCAGCTTTTACGGCAAATCCAGCTTCAGAGTTACATCAGGCTACTCAGGCACTGATTAATTTTTTTTTAATATCTCTGAGGATGGAGACTCCACAACCCCTCTGGGAAACATGTTCTGCTGACCATGCTCACTGTGGCTTTTTTTTTTCCTAATATCTAATGTGAATTTCCCTTGTTGTGAATTTTGTGGGTTCCATCTTGTCCCTTCACTATGCACCTCAAGGCTCTCTGCACTCTTATGTTAGATGTCTAAAACCAACAATAAGCCCTCTCTTCTTCAGGCTGAACAAACCCAGCTGTCTTGGCCTCTCTTCATAAAACATGTGCTCCATCCCCACTGAGGGATAACAACTGATACATGATATATCACTGAACTGACATGGCTATTTTACTTCTGGGACTGAAGCAGGTAGCTTTCTGTGAGCTTGTAGGCACACAGTGCACCTGGAGCTGGTTCAGGTGTTTTGCCATATAGACAGACCCTTAGAAAGTCAATGAGGAAACAGCTTAGTTTAAAAATACTGATTCTCCTAATGTGTTGTTCATGAACACCATTATTTCATTAAGCCTCTAAGTATATCTGAAATATTGAGGTGCGTTTGGAATTACATAGTGCCTCAGTCATTTGTTCATTCTGCACACACAGGTAACAAGCCAAGGAACAGCATGGATCAATCAGGCTCAGCTGTGATATTAAGGGCAGAATAGTAAGGAGACTGTAAGGAAGTCCAAAGCAGCCACAAAATATGGCAGTGGCATCACCAGCAGTAGTAGAGATGCCAGAGAGCAACACGCTGTCACGGTGGATCAGCACAAGTACTGTGCAGCACACACATGACTTTGCTGAAGCAATGGCCTTCTTCACACAGAGGGGAGAATCTCATGGCATTCACTCCAAAACCTTCTCATTTTATTGCCATTATATACTGAAAGGATCTCTTGTCATTTCATTTTGCTATCATTAGATAAGTGATTGAGAAAGTGAAGTTATGCTTCTCAAGATCTTCACTTGGCCACAAAAGGAGACAGCCCTGCAGCTGACAAGTAGGGCCCAATTGCTGGAACATATGGGGCAAATGCGTATAGTGATAGAAGAGCAGTGCCTGCAAGCAAAAGCAGTCAAAGCGTGACTGTAACACACAGTGATAACATGGGACCAATTTTGTAGCAGCGAACGGCTCACACATCCACCATGGAACTGGCCAAAATGCTCCTGGCTCCTCTTGGAGCCTTTCTGCTCTTAGTGTTTGATGCAGGGTAAGAAAAAGCAGCAAAGATACTACCGCCTGTGCCTGGGGTTTATACATGCACCCAGTGCTGGGGTTTATGGGGCAGACACCAGAAACAGATTGCCATGGGCTTCGTCAGAGTCAAGGTGCAGATGTCTCTGCGTGAACTACTCTGGCAGTGCCTGTTGGAGAGACACAGCTGGCTTTCCCTTCTTGAAAGAACATATGTAAGGTGTAAAGAGAACAATAACATTTCCCAACCAGTGCCATTCCTGAACTGGTAATTAGGTGGCCTCTGAACTATAACATGATTTTGTGGTAGCTATCCAGGTGGGAGTGGAGAAAGTCAAAACTGTCCAGGCTTTAACTTTATCATTTCTCATAAGGTACCTAGTGCCCTGTGAATAAAAGTATTTTGCACTGTAAATCAGTGCCCTTGCCACAAAGTTACCGGTATTGTCATGAGCTGTAAACAGCTTGGTCTATGCTTGAGAGTCATTGACTGCCTCTTAGCACTTTGCCAGGTCCGAGTCCGAGTCTAAAATTCCTAATTATTTTCTTCTTATCTGAGCCCCTCTAAGGCTTAAGAAACTGGGTCTTCTCTGAAACTAGCTGAGACTTACTCACGCATTGCTTCGTCAGAGGCTAGAGTCCAAGGACTTAAAATCCATTTTAAAATCCAGCTTCCCACTGGCCAAGGATCCTGGCATGCGGAAAGTCAGAGGAGACATTAGGCAGAGCATCTTCTTGAGACACATGCTAAGGAAGTTATTTCACTTCCCTCAGCCCTATCTTCACTTTGTTTGATGCAGGAAGTAGGGAGAGGGCACAGCAATAGAGAAAGCTTTCACTCAGAACATCTTTCCATGCTTTGCAGCTGGTATTTTAAGGAAACACAGATTGTATTTGATAAATTCTAGCAATCCATGCATTATGCGATAAATACCGGTCAGATATCCAGGTTAAAAGGGTGTACTTGCTGCAAACCATACTTTCTCAATTGGAGGCTGAAGTGTAATCTGTTTTCCTCCCCCTTTTTCCAAGTTGTCCTTATAGGATTGCAGACTGTGTTTCAAAAATGTGAATTTTAGGAAGTGGAGTGCTGTCTCAGATGTGCTCATTTCAATGAAGTGCTACGCATAGCTATCCCACTAGGAAGAAACAAAAATTTGCAAGTACTTTGGGCATGTTTACATACCCGGATTTTAGTAAAAGGTTTCTGTGTAAGTAAATTTTTTTGAAATTAATTGAGATTTTTATTTGTTTCTGGAACACATTAAAAATTTTTCAACCATTAATTTCATTCCCTTTCCTCTGGCTAGAATTCTACATTTTCTCTCAGATTTTGTTCAGACTGATGTGGCTGCATAATTTTAGACCAAAATGGAAAGATTTTTAGATAAAAAGCTAGAAAACCAGAGTTAATGTTTGCAGCCCAGACTACACAGTCAACATTCATCTAACTTTAAACATATGTTAGTCCCAATGTCTTCAGTTTGAATCTGAGCTGAAGGGAGTGGATCTGCCTTGTGTTACTTTAGGAAGTGATTAATTTTAAAGAAATTCTTAACTGCTGATCATTTTTCAGTGAAATTTTAAACTGGGTGGATATGTGCATAAAACTGTAGGCTGTTTAGAAGGTCATCCTGCTGGGAACAGTAGAGTGAACACTTACCTGTTAATAAAGAAAATAAAGAGATACATGGATCTGTTTTTTTATTCACTTTCAGGAAAGCTGACTGTTGGTGGTAGGGTTGTGGTTATATTAGACTGTGCAAATAAGTAGTCAGGGCACTAAAAATCTACAAGAACTTGAAGGAATGTGGATGCTTTACTAGCTTGAAATCCTTATGATCTTATCAAATTTAATTAAATCATTATCATTGCCTATTCTTTGGGCCATAGATTCAATTACTTTGAAGGGCTGTAGATACTCGGCTCTTACAAGGATTTCAATAGTGCTTGTTCAATGTCAGAAGAACTATGCTTTTCTTATGAGTTTATAAACATGAAAGATGAAGAGTAACTGTGGGGACATGAGAAGATTGTGTAATTTTTTTTTCCATATTACCTTTTGTTCCCACTGAATTTGCCTCAGAATAACTACTTTTTTGTGTGTGAAAAATTAAAAATCCAGCTTTGTCATGCCACACCATGTTTCTATGCTGAAGTCCTGGCACAGTTACTTGCTAGAGCAGGAAGAGTAGAGAGGCACTGGCAAGGTGTTTTCAACTAAAGGTTGAATTTTTTCCCCCCACATGCAATGGCAAAGCAAAAAAAGATTTAACAAAATGCCACTCTCCCTTTATCCCACTTTCAGATATATTTGATCTGGACGAATGCCTACTCCTGCACTTTCAAATTACTTGGATGCTCATATCCTTTTATTAATATCTACTTGGTCCAGCAGTAAAAAAAGCCAGTAACAAAGGATCCTACACAGCAAGCGTTTGCATGTGCATACGGATTAAAGGTGCCTGGAATTCATATTGAGAGGTGATCAGTTAAGGGAGAAGTCTCGCCGGTACATAGCTAATTTTCTGAGCATGTGTGCACTTAATAGTATTCAAAGGTGAAGTTAAGCTGCTGCTCGAAACGAACTGCAATTGTAAGAAATGGGGGGAGTTTTTTGCGTGGTTATTTTTTTTTCCCCAGTAGTTGCTCAATGCCTTATACGAATTTTCTTTCTTTTTTTTCAGGATTAACGAACCTTAAAAATGCTCTGAGAACATATTCATCATTTTGTCAGGCTTGACCAATGAATTTTATAAAAACCCAAGGATATTTTGAAAGGCCCCTGTCCAAATTTCAGTCAAGGCGTCCATCTTAATAGAAAACATGTGGTACATTGTTACCTGCGACTAACATTTTGGTCCTTCATTATATGGTGAAAATCTGCTGGCAAAGAAAGAGAAGACTTCTTTTGTTGAGAACATTTTCACTGGTGGAAAAGACCGGGCATCCCCTCATAATATGAAGCCCTTTGAGAAAAGCTGGTTCTTTCTACTGCTGCCTGTCGCACTAAGAGTTGTATGCTCCTCCTATATTAGTGTCAACCTTGGGGTGAAAGTGATGAAGGGACAGTCTGTCTTCCTGTCAGAAGATGACCTCAAGTTTTCCATCCCCAGAGAGAAGGATGTCTGCAAAGTAGAAGTGGTGACTAATGAGCCAATAACACAGAGGGTTGGGAAACTAACTCCACAGGTATTTGGGCTCTGTTGTGCTGCTTTGAGTGTCCACGTGTGCACAGGTGTGGGAGAAATTAGAAAGAGCTGCTTTATTGAATTTATTTTTTCTTTGGGTACTGACTAAGAGGCATGAAACTGAATGGTCTGTGAGATTCAGCCTTTTGCTAAAAGTAGTCAGCTGACAGTGCACCCCTGAAATCCAAAAGCTGAGCTCAGTAACACAAGTGCATAAAAGTGAGTTCTGTCAGAGTCTCCTTTCACAAGTGGAGAACGGGTATTTCAAAACTTTCAGTTAGGAGATATCCTCCAGTCTCTCAGCTGCTTGTTTTTCTACTGTGAGGGTAACCAGTGCCCCTCGGGTAATGCATAGCCTGCTAGACCATTTTGCATTTTAGTCACGCAGCCACTACTTAGGGAGCAATTAAGAAAAAAAAAATCATCACATACAATAAGCACATTGTGTACACCATTGTTTGCTCTGCTCTGCAATAGCTAAATTGCTAGCAGATGGCAAATACATTAAAAAAAAATGTTTTCTGTTAAAATTTCAAGCTTGTAGGAATAATGAAATGTGTTCCACATATCGCCGTTCTGCTATGCATTTGACTTACAAATCTCCCCACACCTTAGTCATAGCAGGAAGGAGTTGGAAGAAACTGACATGAAGGTGTAGTGGTAGAGATAGAAGAAGAATGGTTTTAATGAACCATAACCAAACAGGTTTTGTCTGTTTTGAAAAGTTTTGTTTATTGTACCATATTGCATACGCTTCTATATATTTGTTTATGTATATTATTTTAAACATCTTCTCTGAGGCTTCTGGTGGTCTCTGAGAAGGCTGATGCAGGAGCACCAGTCTCAACAGATTTTTCAAAGCTTCTGGTTTGGTCATCATCATTATTTTCACGGACCACTGACAAGTACTTCAGCCGAACCAGCGCTCGGAAGGAGCAGTGGTATGCCAGGGCAAACCCGAGGCGATGAGCAGGGCACTGTGTGGTCTTCTCCAGAGACTGGCCCCAAGAGGTGTAGTGGCTCTGCTGAGACTTCCCCAGGGCTTGCTCTCTGTCAGCACCGGGGCTCTGACCGTAGTCCCCCCTCTCTGCTTCCCCCGCTTAGTTTGGCCCATGAGGAGAAAAAGAGAGATGTCTTAACGTGTCTTGCTGCTGGCAAAACCGTAGGCAAGCTGGCCGGCTGAGGGAACGACTTTGCTTTCGATTACCTGCCTCAGCCTCTACGTGCAGTAGGACCCAGGTATTTTGAGAAAGCCACTTTGTCCTTTGTAACCTGACACGCTTCAAGCACAGGGTCAGAGGCAATTTTCCAGAGACCCCAGAAGATGTGTACTCGCCGTACCGTATTTTCCAAAATGTCTAGGGTCCTTGACTTTCCCCACTCCCAACCCCGCCTCCATTAAGTGCCTGTCCTTTCACGGCCCCGACGTGAGCCCGGGTGGCCAAGCGTGGCTCTCGGAGACCACAGGCACACCTCGTCTGGAGGGGTGAGCCCTGCGGGCCAGGTGGCCCTGGCGTACCGGGCTGGAAAGGGGCTGTGGCTGCTGGCTGTGACCGGGATACTTCCCGTGGACGGCTCCTGGCCTGAGTGCCACCCTGCTAGGAAAGGTGCCTTCTCCTCCTCCCCGCAGCCACGGGGAGGGGGGAGTGCCAGAGACACACCACCACGTGGGGTCCCCCTGGGAGACGGCCGGCAAGATAGGCAGTCTGGCTATCTCAAGTCATACTTCCTTCCCGGGAAAGAACAAGATGGCATTTGTAAGTTGGGGGCTTCTGTTCTAAATGACAAAATCCTGAGCCAGACACTGAAAAGTGCTGCCTGAGGTCTCACCATTCCTGAAAAAAAGGTGCCAGAGTCCGGCCCTCCCAGTGCCACTCATGCTCTTTCTACCAGGAAATTCTGCAGCCAGAAAACGTCTCTGGTCTGATCTGTTTTGCTGCCATTAAAGTGAGTAATGTCCTAGGAATGTATGACAATTTAATTATAAATTGTAATTGAAAAGCAGTTGAAGTAGAAAAAAACAAAGCTCGACAGTAATTAGGAAAAGATTTAGATCTCCTTTGTCTTACCCAGCGAATTTATAGACAATTAGAGTTGCCTGTTCATATAAAAGGAAAACATATTAGGAAACATAAAACAGATGTTTCTTTTTGCAAAGCAGATTGTGTCTTACACATATATAAAATGACTGTCAGCCAGTGGTAACAGACCTTTGTGGAAAGGTCCTTCATTTTCCATCCCCTTGTTATCAATTAACAGATGGAACTAATGATGTCTTAGAAAGAAAGAAATTAATTCTTTGATATGTTAAACCATCTCCTCTGCTGTCGGCAGTTCCCTCTGATATGAACAGGGTTGCATCATCTGGGCAGTACCTCCTTGTCAGGTGCACACCAGACCTACATGTCACCAAAAATCCTACTGACTTTGAGGGCTGTACGCTGATTTAAATCAGTGAAGAATCTCACCTTCAGTGTACAACATTAAACTGCTGGAAGCTGTAATATGAGTGACTTTTGTACTTTTTTTTTTCTTTAAGGTAACACCCCCCCTAACTCCTTTTTTTTTTTTTTTTTTTTTTTTTTTAGGATATCACTTAGGACTATCTGATTAATTAATCACCTTCTTTTGCATTAGTTTGTGCTAAGAAAGAAAATGCATTAAGGGAGAAAAAGACATATTTGTTGTTTGTTAAATATTGAAAAATAGTGAAACAGGTATTTCTGTGACATTGAAAACAATACACAACAGAACAGCCACAACATAGTCAAAACCTTCATCACAGGAAAGCAATTTTGTTTTTCACAAACGGTTCTTGTCCTTCCTTTCTAAGCAGTCCAACAAATAAAATCCATACTTTCCATAACACCATATATTATGGATTATTCCAAGATTATTTTTAGCCAATAGGAAGAGTGGTAAGTCCATGTATGTGTGGCAGATAATCAACTAACTCATTACTTAAAAAAAAAAAAGAAGAAAAAAAGACTTTGTACAATGTGCTTCTTGATGACAGTTAAAAGCAGGCAATACATTTTAAAATCACTACAAATATAGAACAATTACTACCTAGCTTGAGCATCTGAGAATAACTTCTGTGGAAGTGGACACTGCCAGTAATAACGACAGCTGATAAGAGCTAATTATTTTTCCATTATAGAAAGATGCAAGTTCTAATTCTGTGTAATAGCTAGAAAGAAGCAAATGTCATTAGTTCTTATATCCTTTAGTGTAAATTTATGAAGTGGTCATGATGTGCTTCAGTTAACTATGCATTAACAACTAATTTAGGAATTAAAGTATTACTTTATTTTTACAATGAAAGTCAGAGCACCCAGAGACTTTCTCTATGCACCGCACTTCCAGTCAATATTTCAGAACCTCACCAAAACCCCCCTTCCATTTCACTTTCCTCCAAAGTGGTTGGGGACATGTAGGTAATTCGGGCAAGACGTTTCATTTTCATGATTCTTTTGCTGTATTTTAAGAAATGACTGGTAGTAAGAAATGACCTCTTCTTTCTGCAAAAAGATGTGGTTTGTTAGTCAGCCACATGTGTATATTAAACCTTATTAGTTATGGCCTCATCAGGTGTATTAGTGAATACTAAACAGATTTTACTTTAGTCCATAGAAGAACTAGTCATGTATGAATACTGCCCATAAAAACTGAATCAAAACCACATTTAGTTTCACAGTGACACTCTCAGGAAATGCAATGATTAGCTTTTGGCTTCTTGCTGACAACAATGTGCCCTGTCTCTCTGTAGATATGTGTCGTGGTTTAACCCCAGCCAGCAACTAAGCACCACGCAGCTGCTCACTCACTCCCCCCCATCCAGTGGGATGGGGGAGAAAATCGGGAAAAGAAGTAAAACTCATGGGTTGAGATAAGAATGATTTAATAGAACAGAAAAGAAGAAATTAATAATGATAATGACAACACTAATAAAATGACAACAGTAGTAATAAAAGGATTGAAATGTACAAATGATGCGCAGGGCAATTGCTCACCACCCGCCGACCGACACCCAGCCAGTCCCCCAGCGGCGAATCCCTGCCCCCCACTTCCCAGTTCCTAAACTAGATGGGACATCCCATGGTATGGAATACACTGTTGGCCAGTTTGGGTCAGGTGCCCTGGCTGGGCATGAGAAGCTGAAAAATCCTTGACTCTAGTCTAAACACTACTGAGCGACAACTGAAAACATCAGTGTTATCAACATTCTTCACATACTGAACTCAAAACATAGCACTGTACCAGCTACTAGGAAGACAGTTAACTACATCCCAGCTGAAACCAGGACAATATGAAACATGTGTATCCTCCATCTACGCACGGGCAGTGTAGGGGTACCCTGTTATCACAAGGATAACACAGACATGGTCTTATCAATGCTAGGAGCTTTCAGCTGTTAAACTCTATGAAGAAATATAGCTACATGGGAATTGTAATTGGCCAGACTTGGAAATTGGCATATGTGAGGACATGAAAATCCTATGCCTCAGAATCCAAATCTTTGTTCCAAAGAATGGGTGTGTCACAACTCTCCAAAGCAATCTTTTTTCCATTTGGGTCAGGCATTTTTCCTCATTGCCTTACTTTCATAAGTCAACAAATCATTAAATAGAACAATCAGTCTGAAATAAGTGTCTGTCTTAGATGGTTAAACTGTGGCCAACCATCTCTGCAAATTTGACCTGTATCAGGTGTGTCATAAGAATTAGTCTCTTTTGAATTAGCTGGTGGGCACAATATAGGAATTCTGCTTGCTTTTATGCTGTGGCATTACACTGATATTGGGGCTGGGTGTTGGTATGGCACAGAGATGACAACTTATCCGGTAAAAACCTACTGGTAGGAAGTCAGTGTTCCAAAATCATGTAACAAATCTGAGCTAGCAAAGTTTCCAACAGCAAAATTTCACAGGATCATACTTTTGTGGTCCAGTAATAGTGGCCATAAAGCAGGATTTACTGTATAATTAAGCTACCTCCACAAGCAACTTTAAAAGCTAATAAATCTAACATTATACTGCAGGAACTGCTGGCTTTTCAGATACACTGCAGTTCTTCCACTGAATCCAACCGCATCCATAAGTCCACAGGCTGCATTGGTAAAGAAGTGTGGGCTCAAACTATTTGTTGCACTGGAGGAGGGACTTGGCACCCTGAAACAATCACATTTATATGCCCATTTGCTTGTGGAGTGCCAGCAGCCCCACACTGAAGTGGTTGCTCTGGCTCTCACTGGGAGACCACAGAACAGGTGAATACCTGTTCATAGAAATAAACTACAGATTAAAAATTTCCTTAGTCTGATGCATGCCTGACAGTCAGGGAGAAGTGGAACAGAAGTCGTGAAGTTAACATTCTTGACAGTGTTGTACTTGTCTATTCTTTCTCCTTCATAGGTTTTTGACTGTCACTTCCGTCCTAATGAAGTCAAATATACCCACAATGGCTGTCCAATTTTAGATGAAGACACGGTCATACTTAGGCTGTACAGGTAAGCAGTGGTGGGAGATCAACACTTCGCTGTTACCAGGAGAACAGTGGCCCTCAGGAAGAGCAAGCAGTCCATTTTTCATGGTAAAAGTATGTTCTGCTGCACATATAGTAACTACTTAGATCCAGTAGCAGCATCATTAGTCAACAAGTGACCATCTGTTTACAGAAACGTTTGTTACTATGTATGTCAGATATGCTCAAATAATGTGTTTGTTGGTATCAGTAAGTATTATATATTGCTTGTTTATTACAGAAAATGAGTGATTTTTCTTTTTGTTACTGAAAGTGACAACAGTACTTTCGGAGCACTGTATGCTTTGTGCTGTCCTGCTGATAGGGACACAGATACTTGCATATACACAGAGAGTAACCCCTTCCTTCACACGAACACCCTTTTTACAAGTATGAGGAGGTGGGCGGTGGTGTCTGGTACCTCATGGTCTCTGGCGATCTGGGGTTTGAGACCACATGAGAGGAAGGGGTTCAAGTAATTCAATTTAGAAGGTGAGGCCAATGCCAAACTCACAGAGCAACAGCACATGGGATGAGGCATAATTAAAATTTCCTTCTATCACCTGCAGGTTTACAGAAACCGAAACATTTGTAGAAACATTCACCCTCCATGTGCAGTTACTTGAGCCAGACTGTAACATCATCAAAATGCGCACTCATGCCCTGGAGGTCCCTGAGTACTATGGTCTATCCAGGGTGATTGACAAGAATGTCCTCGCTTTTGACTATGACAGGAAGATAAATCTGGATTGCACCATTTCCATAGCCTCTTTGGAAACCCACCTGCCTGCTCACGGCCAGCTCATCACTGGGGAAGTGCAGCAAGAGCATCTTCGTGGAGATCAGCCACAGAGCTTCTTCCCTGGCCCTAGTATGATGTGTTTTAGTTGTTTGTATTAGCAGTTTCAAAGAGATCCAGCAGATTAAGTCTGCAGCAGTGGGTTGCTTCAGACATGCTGGGTAAGAGTGGGTCATCTGAAGTTTAATGAACAGCTTGAGCTATCATGAAAACTGAAAGGGACATGAAGTTTGTGTGGGGCACAATGCAGATCGTGGATCAGCGTCAGTAATCCCACAGCTGGAGTCTGGTTTTGGCCCCTAGATATGTGGGCCAGTGTGACAGCTTTGGGAGTGCCAAGACTCAGTAGAAACAGCACAGGGAGTTGTTGGAGGCAGCACCTACCCAAGTGACCAAGGGAGGTTGGAGTTGGAAGATGTCAGCTGAAAACAAACTCCTGTAGGAAAAGTTAAGTGAGGAAAGGAGTCCTCATTCTCATGACACTGGCTTTTTATCAGGGTTAGTTTAGCTGTATGGACAGGCTTCCTATGTTGATTTCTGCTCTGGTAACTGTTTAATATTGCTTCTATTGGGTTACAGAGTACAGCCTGGGCCAGCAGTGCAGAGACAGGAGCTGCATGCTGGGACTGGGAGTTGTTCACAATACGAAAATGAGCTGTGAGGAATTTCTAAGGCTGGGGATTCGATACCAGCACCTTGACCCTCCTTCACCTGACACCGATTATATTCCTGTGAGGTTGGATCTCACAGACAGCAGAAGCAAAACTCTGCACAAGGTAGACTTTTACGCAACCTTACAATGTCTGATTGTCTTCCTGGTTTCCAAAAAATTTAAATTCATTGCTTCTTTTTACATTTGAAGACAGATAGTGATCCTGAAATGTTTTTCAGTTCTTACAATGTTGCCAGCTGGGCAAATGAAACACATTATCTCCATGTCTCTATGCTTAGACAATTACGGCTACAGAGAAATACCTCTGGTTGTTTACTGGCACACATAAGCAGTTTAGCCTGAGAGCAAAATTAATTCTAGCATAATTCCACCTTTTTTGTAGAGCATGAGCTGCACTGACTTCAACATACATAGTAATTAATAAGTTAAGAGCTGTTCGAACGTATTCAGTTAATAATAATTAATGGCTTGTGCATGTTTCTGTCAGGTAAAGTTATTCATTAAACTCACATCAAATTAAGCAAGTTGTTTCAGCCCAAAATTAAGGACACAAATAAGACTCATGAACCTGGAAGAACTTTTCATGAGGTCTAAATATTTACTTTATTTCTCATTAAAATGTTTCAATTTTTCTTTTCAAAATAGTTATTGCTTTAACATGTACCCCAATTAGCTATGTGAAAGTAATGGAATTTGTTTTGTTTGCTTCACTTTGCCCTTTCAGTTGTCTCATTTTTTCCTGTTGTAGACTGAGTATGCATGGCTCCCTGTTCAGATTAAAGGTGCTGTTCCCAACCAAATACCCAAAGTGGCCCCAATGGCAAAGTTCATCCTGGAAGTAGATCAATTTATTTTAACCCCCATTACAACTACAACCATTGATGCTGAAGACAACGAAACTCCAAAGTCCCTGCTTGTATTCAACATTACCAAGCCACCTCCACAGGGCTTCATCACTCACCTATCTGACCATACAAAAGCTGTTGGCTCCTTCACATGGAAAGATCTCAGTGACATGCTCATCGCTTATCAGCCTCCAAATAACAGCCACACAGAGAGGAAGAATTATGAGGTAACAGTGTAATGCATGAGCATTTGCTGGTTTTCATCTCCTTAAGATTCAGTAAGCTATAGATAAATGCATTAATTTGTAATGGGTACTTTTCAGGAAAAAAAAAAAAGTTTCTTTAACCATATGCAATGCAGGAGCAGAGGTAAAATCTTTTACCACTTTCTCCTATGACTCATCAGCTTAACTGTCTTAATACAAATCAGGTATTTGTTGCTTACTACTTAAGAATTTCTTTGCACTGAAAGATTTTTATCCTCTGTGACTGACAGTATCTAAACAGGATTTTTTATTTTTATTTTTTTATTTTTTTATGAAGGGAGCAGGGGAATAACACTACTTGTAGATCTAACTAAGAGCCTTTGGAAGGATCAGTGGTACCTTTTCCACACAGCTTTTATCTCTGTGCAACAGTACTGATCCCTGTGACCTGTGGACAGGTGACATATATAAAGCTATGAAAGATGGACCAACTATGTCAGGATTGCCATTTGATCTTGCACCCTCCCTACTGCTGCAATGGATGTATAGGGATAACAAAAAGGAACTCCAAACAGTTCCCACTGGGAGGAGTAAAAGCATGTCACTAACATAGAGAACATGATGCAAATGATGAGAGCAGGCTTCTATCTGCAGGGTCTGGAGTAAGTGAGTAAATAAACAGTACAGAGCTATGAGACCAAGGCTGCAGGAATACGTTTATATTTTACGGGAGCAAAGAAAGCTCCACTTCTACCATTTCCATGTTGGCTCCTAGTGATGTTTCTCCCTCCAGATCTGCAACAGAATGCTGACAGTGAATGTCTCCTACTTTGGGTACAGTGTTACTTTATTTTCTCAGTAATCAGCACTGCTAGATATTTTGCGTAATTCAGTAGTGTGCCAGCACTCTGAGAAACAGTCTTAAAAAGGAGATATAAAAGGAAGACGAACGAGTTGAAGGAGTATATAAATATGCTGATAGTTATAAAATAACTAACTAGTAAGATTGTTAAGCAATAACCCAAACAAAACAAAATGGTTGGTACTAAATGAAACCGAAGAGACAGAAAATCAGAGCCAGGTAAGCTGAAGAAAGGGTGGACTGGAAAGCAGAGGAACAGTAACTTCAGCACCTGATGCTGACAAGGCTTGTCTTTTTTTAACCTTGGCTATCACAGGAACCTCTTTTCTTTCTGTTTCCTTAGCATGAGGATCAGTCATCTTACCAAACCAGCTGCTCCTTAAGTGCCTCTTCTCTATTCTGCTTTCAGCATTGTTTGATCATAGGTTCAAGAATTTGACAGTTCAAGGGTTTCTTTTCTTTTTTTTTTTTTTTAATTTTTTTATTCTTCCTGTGTTAGTCCGTATCTTTTGTTTCATATTTTTTTTGGCCCTACATATGTTAAAAGAGTGGGAAGTGCCCCTTACCCCAGGTACTATTACTATAAAAATTATTATGTTAATCACTGAGTTAATTGTACCCCAAACAACTGTGAAAATGCTTATCTTTCCTATTAATTTCCATGCATTGCAAATTAACTTTCCCAGCACTCACTTTGAAGAGCACAGAAGGCAGATACTTAATTTAGTGCAGAATCTCAAAGGCTCTTTTTAGAAGCTAAATCAAGTTTCATTTGTCAATATATTATCAGAAGACTTTAAGATCTCTCAGGTAAGAACACACTATATGTGTTTTGAGGTACAGCTGGTCTTCAGCCTCTTTTTTTTTTAAATAAACAGTTTGTCTGTTTTCATACCAGGTGGAGTTTGAGGTTCATGACTTCTACTTTGAAAGGAGTTTACCGATCACTGTGCATATTTCTATTAGAACAACAGATACAAACGCTCCTCGGGTTTCATGGAATACAGGTGAGATCTCTTTTCATCAGTTTATTTTGTTACAGAACTTATAATGTTTTGACACAGGCATTTGACAAAGCTCTAAAATTCAGATTTATACCTGGAGTTTAAGGAACATTAAAATGAGGGAGTGTAAATCTATTTTTTCCCTTTATCCATTTTGGGGGGAACACATTACAACAATTTGAAAAAAATCTTAAGTTTTAACTGGAATGAAAAATAAAGAAAAAAGGGAGGCACAGGAAAATCGGGATTTCTGTATATAGCATTTTCTTCAAGAACGAACTGGGCATAAAAAAGTATAAATAGTAAAGACAAATAGGTGATGGAATAGGAGTAGTAGGGTAGTGTGTGGGAAAGACCAAGGCTTGTTGGTATTGTTTAAAGTGGAAGTCTGCAAAAATCAACAACTATAAAAAAAGGGCATGATACACAACCAGCCATTTGAAGCCTGGAAACCTTTACAGGTTTAAGGCTAATTCAAATAGATTTATAATGCCTGCACTGGAGAGCAGACAGGCTCTCCCATCTAGAGTGAAATGTACATTGATATTTAATCATCAAAAGGCAAAGGTATAAGATCAAACAAGTCTTGAAGTTAACACCAGAGAAAGAGCAGTCTCCTCACAGTAGAAGAGGGAAGGAGCTGAGAAGGAGAGGCCTCATGTGTCCCAGAGAAGCCCCATCTGGAATGACTGTCTGCATAAAAAGAACAGATACTGTCCTCCGTCATGAAGATCAATATATGTTTTTAAATGCAGACTCACTAGGGAAGCTCAGTGCCCAGTTTCAGTTGTGAGATTGCAAGTGCAATGCTCCGGTTTGTGCAAATGTCCAGAAATGGGCCTAGCTAGTTTATCAGATCATTGGGAACCAGAATATGTTATTTCTCTGAAAAAAGTTCCTTGGAGACAGTTGACTAAGGCAACATATGTCAGAATAAAAGCTGCTATCAAGCTTTTAATCTGGCCTTGAAATGTCTGGCACAGGTAGGTATGTAGGTGGAATGAAACATGCTTTTTTTCCTGACTGCAAAAACCTTTAGAAAGGTTAGATGCTGACAGCCCTGAATGTTGCAGATGCTTCAGTGAAATAACACTCGGCTCTTTGCAGGCCTCAATCTCCTGGAAGGGCAATCCCGACCGATCACATGGCAACACTTCCAAATTGTAGACAACGATGACATCCAAAATGTTCGCTTGGTCACTGTCGATGGCTTACAGCATGGGCGGCTCACAGTGAGAGGTAAATCACTTTGACTTGAGGGTCTGGAAACATGTTCTCTAGTGACAACTGGCTATGATAACGCAACAGTCAGTAAGACATTGAGTCTGTCGTATGTCGCTCCCTGCTGAGGGCTGCCAGCATAAGAGCCAGATTTACAAGGGAATGTAGGTGTGGAAGGAAATACCGGGATGCACAGTAAGAAATTAAAAAATTCACAAGCTCATAAAGACAGTTGCATAGCTTAGATACTTTTGCAAATCATGTATTTATGCTGTCCACATCCTTAAATGGGAGATACTTGTAAGTCTGGCATTTTGCCTAGACACCACTTTCATTTGAAAATGAAATTGGTTCTTAGCTTCTTCACTGGAGGTGAATTCAGCCCAAGTGAGCTAATGCAGCTCGTAACAGCGTGCAGCGGGCCTGATGCTGCCCTGTCTCACCAAGGCTAAGTGAGGACGGGTAACTCCCCAAGAGACAGTGCTGCAACGCCACTGCAAAAACAAAGAGAAACACCAGCATAGCCTTATATTGCTCTGTGTTGCTCAAAGGAAACAAGAAAACCCAGGGTATGGGAATGCATCTTCTGCAGCTTTCCTCTCTGGAGTGAAGAGCAAGCCCCGCACTGGGGGAAGCTGGCTGGGCCACTGGCCAGCCAGGCTCTGGCCGCCTGTCCCGGCTTCCCCGCCCAGTACTGAAAAATGCAGTATTGAAATTTTTACTTGCTTAATGTACTTTTACACCCCAAAGCTGAACTTTTAAAGAAATCAGGTGTGCTTTCATTGAGCAGGCACAACCTGGGTGAAACACAGTCACTGTATTTTCACTTCTTGCATTTTTGCTTGAAGATGCTAAGGAATGCCAAGTGATTTTGATTTGTTGGCAAATACAGGCAATATTTGGATACGGTTGTTATTTACTGGCAGCTTCAAAGTTTATTTCAAAAAGTGGTAATTAAATTAGACTTCTAATTCTTTAGCCTTCTGCATTGTCAATATTACTAATTTTGCTCTGCAATCTTGTGAGTCAGCAGAGTGCTGCTCTCTTTGGGAAAACGGTTAGGTAAACAAAGTCACTCTGCTGTTAACAGTGTGAAAAGATGCTGGATTTTTTGATAGTTAAATGTATTCTTGTAAAATGCACAGCCTAGAGACATAAAGCAAGTATTTAAAGAAAAGAGCAAGCGGGTATTTGGAATTCAGTGGAAACAGAAACTGTTCAGAAGTATGTTTCATCTCAGGAGACTACTGCCAAGGAGTTCAGCGTCTGCACAATCATCCTCTTGTAACCCTACAAACAGGACCTCTGTGGTGTCAGCAGTGTTAGACAGGCTCAGGCCCAGAGACGGTGTTACGGGCCGGCTGTGCAGCCAGCCAGGGCGCAGGCTGCAGGCTGCAGGCCATAAAGCAGCAGACCAGCTGCGCCTGCAGGAGCATGCAGAGCCCAGGGCCCGTCTCATGGTGGCCGTCCCATCCTTGCACGCAGCCCCCCCAGGGTTTCTCAGCCTCCTGTGGGCCAGCCAGGGGTAGATATTTCTTCTCCAGTGACTGTGCCTTATTCTCTTTTATGTGTCTGTGTAGACACACACAAAGGAAAACAACACCACAATTTCTGGCAATTGCCTTTTTTATCTAGCAAGCACCAAATGATATTCAAACTTTAAAGGAAAGCTCAGGTTTAGCCCTCCACTGCACCATAATTCCAATGCTGCTGGCAAGTGGTCTGAGTCACTGCCCACTGAATCAGTGGGGGGATTCCCATTAGTTGCAGGGAACAGTGAATCAACCCAATGTTTTGAATGCTCTTTTGTTGGGTTTGGTAATGCCAGTCCTCGAGCTAAAGGAAAGCCCGGAAAGAAAGAGGTACGTATGGTGTTGTTCCCTGCCTTCTGTCACCTTTAACAGGTTTTTATTTGGTGGTGAGGCAGTTATTCTTCCATCCTAAAGTTTGCCCATAATTCTCTTCAAGTAAGGAGCGAAGGGAGTGGGTGCATGTCTCTGCTGTTATGCAGCATGGAGGGCAAAAAAATATTTTCCTTGGAGGCCCTGGGGAGATCATCTCTTCCAGCACCAGCTTGCAGTTCTCGAAACCTTTAACCTGCCTGCATATTTGTGTGTGTGCATAACATGTCTAGTGAAGCAGAGATGTAAAATTGTCTTATTATAGACAGTAACCTCAATATGCATTTCCTGGTTTCAGCTGGCATAGTTAGTTTTTTTTTCTTAGTAGCTGGTACAGTGTGTTTTGGATTTAGTGTGAGAATAATGTTGATAACACACTGATGTTTTAGTTGTTGCTAAGTAGTGCTTCTCCTAAGTTAAGGATTTTTCAGTTTCCCATGCTCTGCCAGCAAGCAGGTGCACATGCAACTGGGAGGGAGCATGGCCAGGACAACTGACCCTAACTAGCCAAGGGGATATTCCATATCATAGAACGTCATGCTTAGTATATAAACTGGGGGAGTTGGCCAGGAGGGGCAGATTGCTGCACAGGCATTGGTCAGCTGGTGGCAAGCAATTGCATTGTACATGACTTGTATTTTCTTGGGTTTTGTTTTTGTTTTGTTTTAAAAATATTTTATTATATTCATTTTACTTATTATTATTGTGTTATTGTTATTACAATATTTTTTATTATTATTGTTAGTATTACATTTTATTTTACTTTAGTTATGAATTCGTTCTTATTTCAACCCATGAGTTTTACTTTCTTTCTGATTCTCCTCCCCATGCTGCTGGGAGTGGGGGAGTGAGTGAGCAGCTGCATGGTGCCTGGTTGCTGGCTGGGCTTAAACCACGACAACACAGAAAAAACAAGACCCACAAATGTTACTATTTACTTGCAATGAAATGCTGAGCCAAAATTACAAAGGATATTCTCTTTGATGCTTAAAATACATGCAAAATGTTCTGAGAAGAAAATAGAGATTGAAATTAAAGAGGAAACAGTTGCAGTCAAAAATCCTTGATACCTCCAGTTATCTTCAGTGCAATGGGCATTTGGAGGATTTTATCTGCTACCACAGCTGCAAATTCTGCATTCTAATTAACTATTCCAAATTCCACAAACGTGTTTCCAGTAGGTGAAGTTACATTTGATTTTTCTAGTTAGAAATGCATTCTCCTTCTCTCTCCCTTAATAACATTCTCATCGATGGAAGGATTCTCTTCTGGGGTGAACTGCACCTTTTTGATACATTTTCTTCCACTGTTTTGACAGGAGGGAAAGGATTCATGTTCACAGTCTCTGACATTCAGGCTGGAGTCGTTCACTACCATCATGATGACAGTGATTCTACTAAGGACTTTGTGGTATTTAGGATTTTCGATGGCTCCCACAGTATTCGCCATAAGTTTCCAATCAATATCCTCCCTAAAGATGACAGCCCTCCATTTCTTATCAGCAATGTGGTCATTGAAGTTCATGAGGGACAGACGATCCTGATTCAGGGCTCCATGCTTCATGCTTCTGACATGGATTCCAGTGATGATTACATACTATTCAATATTACCAAGCCACCACAGGCTGGAGAAATCATGAAGAATCCAGGACCAAACTTGATAGGTAATGAAACACATCCACAATAGCACGCTTTTCTTTGTTCCCTCCTTTTTAAACTACATTAAATGTTACAATTAGACAACTTATTTTGTCTCAGGACAAATCATGGCAAATTTGGACTTTCTTTATTATAGTGTAAATCCCCATCATTAATTAAAGTTGGCCTCTGCACCAGAGTAACTATACCTGTGAACATGACTTATCCCATAAGTCTGCCATTCTGAATCTATTTCCCTACTGTACTTTTATCCTCCAGAAATGTTGGGCTACTCAGGACTTATTTTATCTGCAAGGATCCCTGACAAGTTCAAAGCTATTAGATGACTCTAAAGCTCTCCTTCCATTTAACTGAACTCAGAAATTCCTGTGCTAGACTGCAGAGGCTGCTAGTCCTGCAAATTCTCGTTTGTCCTCTGAACAGGGATTTAGGCCCATTTGCTGTGTTGCTTCATTTTTTGACTTATCTTTAAGTGACATAGAAAAGAAGTTGATGATCTTCAGGAAACATGGAACACAATGAGAAAACATTTCAAAGGGCTTGCCTTAGGGTGAGAAAGAGCACATTATGCTTCACCAGTTACTTGCACAGCTAATGGATAATTTTATTGAATTATTAAAATCATGCACTGCTCAACAGAAGATATATTCTTCAATTCAACAGGGTATTCTGTCAGCAGTTTTCTTCAGAGGGATCTATTTAACGGAATAATTTATTATCATCATTTGGGAGGAGAAGTGTTTGAAGATTCCCTTGAGTTTGTGCTGTGTGATAGCCATGACCCCCCCAATCTCTCAGAGCCACAGGTATGAAACTGAAGCATCTTTGGCAGAGTCTTGCATTTTTCCCTCAAATGCCTGATGCTTTTACAGCTTCTGACAGACTTTCAAGTCAAACTGCTACAGATCTTTTCTGTTTGCCATCACCACAGTTATCACCACAATGTTCTTCAGAGGTAGCCCTTGTTCTTGCTTTTCATGGGGTAATTCTCTCTGCCTGGCTGCAAAGAGACAAGTCCATTGCAAAGACTTTTTCCTAGAGTGTAAAAAGAAATGTTGAAAACAGATTAGATTTGGAGATGGTACAAACAAACTAAACAGCCCTCCTAAAGTCAACTGAGAAGAGACTATTTATTTCACTCAGGAGTCCAACCTACTGAAATTAACTTTACTTTTAATTTAAAGGGAAACAGCTAAGATTCATAGGCTTTGCATTTAACTGTTGTGTATCTCCATTACTCATGTGGTCATGATATGGCATGACAGCCACATCCTTTAACTCATATTCCAGTGGTCCACTTAACTTCTGTGTGTGCATGTTTATAAACAGCTGCTTGGACACTCTTTTATTGAGAGGAATGGCTGCTGATTTTACTGTCTTCCTGATTTCAGGTGATGATGGTGCACATTATCCCTGTGGACGATCAGCCACCCAGAGAAGCTTCAGGAGTGACTCGTCACCTGGTTGTTAAGGAGACTGAGATCGCTTACATAACTAAGAAACATCTCCACTTCATAGATGTGGAAGAGCAAGGCAGGGAACTCATATACACCATAACCACTTCCCCATTTTTCTCTTGCACGCATGGGTAGGTGTGACCTGCCATACCTTTCAGGTGGGACAGGGCAATGACCCATGTAAGAGGAGCAGCTTCAGGGGCAGCAGCATGCTTGTCTCACAGGTTCTTCATCTGTTTGCTTAAAGTGCAGGTGGCAATAGCTGGGTGCAGATCTCCTGTTGCTGAAAGCAACAAAATAATACACAGAGTAATAAAAAAAATTGCATAGCCCTGCAAGAAATAAGAAAGAGGAAAGCACCTGAAATCTTTTATTTCCTTTTGCTGGACTTGCATTTTACACTGGCCTGTAGGATCCTGTACAGCCATGAGCACAAGTCACAGCACCTCTCCTAACTGATAGAGTGGGGCTGACCTGGACCTTCTCCAGACTGAGAAGATGAGGTGCTACAGCTTTTTCTAGGATATGTATTATTACCATGGCACTGTGAAGGACTCCTGGTCCTGGACCAGGAAGCTGTGGAGCAGAATGCAGGCAGAACAGGTTATTGGGGCAATAGGGGTATGGCACGAATGGGTGTAGTAGCCATTTACATGTCACTGATGCTGGTAAATTCATGATAACATCGGCAACAATTTGCTAAATAAAAAAGTTTAAAATCCAGCCATTGTATGGTTTAAGCTGAAGATCAACAGTTTCAATTTTGACCTTAAGCAACAGAGGATCAGTATGCAGCTGGGGCAGAAGGATGTTTAGGCTGTTTCCCTATTCAGTCAAATAGCCGCATGGTTATCCAGTTTGCTGGTTACTGCTGTTGGAAAGCTGGTTTGCTGGAAACTGGTTCATTTCAGAAGTTTATAAGATGCACGAAATCCAGAAGTAATTAATTTTTCTACATAAAGATAAATGCAGGTGTGTAAGTAGTAACAATGTGATGGACTAGGCTTGCAGGTGGTGTAAACAGTAAAATAGTATCTGGGGTGTGCAGAGATACCTTTGTAGCAAACCCAGAGCTTGCTTGTAAGGTATGCAATGATTTTTCACCGCCAGCCTGAAAAATATTTCTTGTGGTCAGTTTTCTGTGATAATGTTTAAATGAATATCAAGGATAGAAGAAAGAAAAACGTTTTTCCTTTCAATGCAGTTGGGAGTGGGAAGTTAATTTGAAGTGCAAGATTGAGCTATGTGACTGGTTTTTTTACCTGTTCCTCAGTATTGCTAACCAGGATGTGACATACGTATTTTTGTACAGCCACTCAGACGCTGGGAAGCTGTTTATGGTGGACACCATCCCCAAGCTGGTCAAAGATCCTGCTGCTCTTGCACTGCGGTCATTTACTCAGGTTTGTTATGTTACCTGATACCATAACCAGTTCTAAACATTTTTTTAAAGTTACAGGCATACAGCTTCTTTTTGACAGGAAAACGAGGTGAAAAATGAGGAGCAGTACTATCATGTGCTCTGCTTAAGAAGCTCAAAACTTTGCTAATTGAATTCCAGCTTTTAAAACAGATTTCCATCATGCTTCAGTTCTGCAATATGTAAACACAACTCTCCTGAAACCAGCAGGGGCTGCAGTTGCTTAGGGTAGGCTGAATTTGGCTCCAGCATGCTGTTAAAAGGAAAGAGAAAAAAAAAAGTGGAAATGAGCCCTTGACCATTTCCTGTGTTTTCTCAGTGTCTCCACCAATAGATATGGTACAGACTGGAACAGGCCTTTTTCAGGATTTTGTTGTTCAGTTTTCATGCTTCTGTAGTTGGACAGATGTCTTATGAATATTAGTAAAGTGCCCTGGTTTATATCCTGCTGTATGGTTAAGGTTGCATAATGGTGATCATTGCAGTACCATAATGAGAGCTTTGAGCCTTCAAATCCTTAATCACATGCCTAATATGAGTGTCTGGATGCAAGATTTTGATGATTGGTTTAGCCTCTTTCACTGGTCTGCCCTCATATGGGCAGGCAGGATGTGCAGTTTGTTCATAATGATGAGGGCAAATTCAGCTGCTATGGGAGACATTACATTAAAAGCTATGCTTTGATGAATTGCTTATTTTAAAGTCACAGTTAGAAAAGGCTCTGGGACCAGCATTCTTAAAGGGCTCCATCAAGAAGGTAAGGCCATTGCCTCTGTTATCACTTTGAAACCATGTGTGTATTTTTTGCTACAGGTTTGAGTATTTGCACCTATACTTATCTGATTTGTACCTAAAGATTGATTTAATGAAGGTATTGCCAGTAGCTAAAGAGTACATGCAAATTTTCTGGAATTAATTTTGACAGTTCAGATAACATCTAATCAGGGGATGAGAAAAGTCGCTAATGTCCTGAATTACAGCTACTCCCATTATCTCTTCTTACTTGCACCCCTCTTCTCTTTTTGCAGCATGCTGTGAACTATATGAAAGTTGCCTACATGCCACCACTGCAGGACATTGGGCCGGAACTGCTGCAAGTCCAGTTTATTTTTTCTGTCAGCAATCAGCATGGTGGTACTTTGTATGGGATCTGCTTCAATATTACAATTCTTCCTGTGGACAATCAAGCCCCAGAGGTAGGGTGGTGGTGAAGGTGAGAGGGAAGGACTTGGAAATGGCTTTGGGTAGAAACAGAAATGCAGAGAGATGTCCTGATCTGACTTAAATAAAAAACAAATCTTCCATGGGATCAGGGTTTCACTCTTACATGTAGTCCGCATTGAGACTGAAGTGGAAGGCGAAGTCTGCTGAGTGTGCAAGGTGATTTTTTGTGCTAAACAAGCTGAGGGCTACCTTCGGTGTCTGAGTGGCTGTACAAAAATATGGTTGTCACACCCTGGTTAGCAAAAATGCATCCCTCCTCTTTGTGTTGCCTATTGCATATGAGGGCCAGGAGCCTCTGTGAATGGGATCAGGACTGGGCTGCATGTATGAGGGCCTACTATGAGTAAATTCCTTAGGTTTTCCTAACACAGCACAAAAGAGTTCAGCTTTTGGCATTTTGGTTTTTAAGGTATCACACATCCTCATACCAGAGCAAATTGAAACTGCCCTGTTTGGTTTATATTTGGAGGTGCAGCAGAAAAGCGAGTTCAGCATTTCTCCTCCATGCAGGTTTTTACAAGCCATTTGAGAGTGGAAGAGGGTGGCCTGAGCCCTGTCACAGAGGGACACATTCTCATCTCTGATGTGGACACGAAACAGGAGCATCTCCTCCTCCTCCTGCAGAGACAGCCTCAGCACGGGACAGTGGAGATGGATGGCATTATCATGAATGAAGGCGACAGTCTTTCCTGCGGGGACCTGCGTACCCTGGCAGTCAGGTTAGAAGAGTGGCTGTCTTCTCCTCTTGCGGTGGCTGAGTCTCTCAGTTGGATGAGTGAAAGCCCTGCAGTGAAGTGGTGTGAGGTGCAGAGGCAACAGCTAGGCATACTCACCATTGCATGGCTCTGGCAGAGCTGCTCCAGGCCAAGATTGCTGGCTGAGCCTCAGGACCAGAATGGTCACTGTGGAAACTGAGCTGTTGTGTGGCCAGGAAGCAGGAGCTAGTGACCACATTTGATGTAGATAGGTTTCTCCATAAAGCACTCCCCCATGCAGATGAGGAGGCGAATTCTGTACTCAGCCATGTAGTTCCTGTGAAGAAGGCAATAGTTGTCACCTTTTTTCTTTTAAGGAAGTTGTGTGTTTATTGAACTTGGTTACTTTACAAGAAAACTTGTATTAACACTGATTAACCTAGAGATGAAAATTTTGCTGCTGTATTTGTGCGAAGAACAAGACTCAACTTTCCACATACACGCAGAATTAGAGCTCCCTGACCCTGTTACCATCTCTTAGTTGAAAATGGCACCTACTGCAGTGAGGACATACGTATTTGGTAGACACCTCACAAGCAGCGAGAACATAGATGACAAAACCTCAGGTGAAACCTTTTTTCCCAGTTGATGTCTGGTTTGCCTTGGGGGTTTTCTTCTTCTGGGAGACCCTACAAGCCCTCTGAAGACACTCTGATTTAGAATCAGCAGTCTTAGATGGACACCCTTGCACAGGGATCGGCTTTTTATATTGGGAGGGATCCACATTGCCTGGCATGACCAGAAAGCATAGCTTCTTTGTATGAATCCTGTGTAGTCCTTCTTTTTTTCACAGGTATCGGCATGATGGCTCTGAGTCTCTCACTGATGATATCCTCTTTGCAGCCACAGATGGCATCCACTTTGTAGAGTTCATCCTACAGGTCAAGGTCAGTGTGTTGCATATTTCTGAAGGCAATTGCCTGTGTAGAAAAGTGCAAAGCTTGCCTTCTGGAAGTCTTTGCATTCCCTTGGAAACTGGAAGATAATGGATTTGTTAGGCTTCCATTTCAACCCTAGCTTTCAGGTTTATATGGCAAATCTGAGAGGAGATTTGGCTTGTACTAGCTGAAAAGCATTCGTGCTTGCTCTAGCTTGGGTTCTTCTGTCTGGAATTATTCTCTCTACTTAAATATGGGGAGTGAGTTTTCTTTCTCAAGCTATAATTAAATAGCTCAGTTTACTTTTGTCTTTGAATTTTAAGAGTGACCCAAATTCAGCTGTTTTCATTTTGTTCATAGAGAGACCTCAATGTACTCTGACAGTGATACCACACTGCTAGTTTGGGCTGGAAAGCAATGTATTAAAACAACATGTTTCCACTGAAAAGAAAAATAAAAGATCTTAAATTATTTTTCTGATTAGGTGTTGCCTGTGAATGACGAGCCACCTGTTATGCACACAGGCCTTGTTCCCGTGCTCCACTGCCTGGAGGGTGAAGAAGTAGTCCTCTCCTCGGAGTACATTTATGCCACAGACGCAGACAGTGATGACATGAAACTAATGTTTATGCTGGCTCGCCAGCCCTACCATGGGATAGTGAGGAAAGCTGGCATTGCTGTGGATCGTTTCTCCCAAGCTGATGTCATCTCTGGTTTAGTCACATATAAGCACACTAGTAAGTGAGTTAAGGACAGAATTAGACTGGAAGGTGGTCAGAGAGTTTTTGGCAGAAAATCTAAACCTGAATCCATATAATCTTTGCAGAAGCTCAGCAGGAGCTGCTCAGAAACCACGTGTGTTTTGACTAGGGAAAAAAGTAAGCTGGCTTCGAAAGAGGGCTAATGTTATACAACTACAAAATGTATTAATGTGTTCTCCAAATCCCCGTTTGAACTGAAAATTATATTAGAACGAGTACATGAATGCATCATAATCCTGGAGGATCTCTTTCACTGTTGCTGATAAAATATCTTGGGGTTTTTTTTTGGCAAAATTACTATTAAATTAGATACCAAATAGTCTTTTTATTTGTTTCATGACATTAAATCAACTATGACATTTTTCCATAGTCATGTTTAGATAAAATAATGAAATGCTGTAAATAAGAATACCATGGCAAGTTTTACTAGAGAAATGCTAACAACCTGAGGTACTTCTTGGTTGCCTCACCAGTCTAGATGGATACCCACCTTTGGACAGTTTATAGTATTTCTGTACCAGAAGATAAATGATGTTCAGATTTTCTTCAAGAGAACCACAGAGCTAAAAATATGTTATTTTTGTGGTTTTATCTTTAAAATCCAAAAATACTTCTTTTTTTTAGTTACAGAAATCAAGGGCCATTTTAACCCCCTTTCCTACTTAATTTCATCCTTTCATTAGCATTAAAGGGGTTCTCTTTTCCACACCTCTGATGACAGCTTCAGTCTTTTTTTTTCAAAGGCTCTGGTTTTCTGTGTAATTAGTCTGTAATTTTGTGCTAGCATGGAGAATATATGAGATATTTTCAGGCTTGGCACTGCCTAAAATGAACAGCTGGTATTTGAGAAGAGAAGGAGATACTTTATTATGGCCACCCGTAACAAACTTTTCTTCAGCATCCTAAAGATAACAGGAACATTATTTCAATGACACTGTTTGGCAGAGGCAATGAAGGGCAGAAGTGGACCTTTAAGGGTGCAGTTCCTGTGTTTTGCATTCCCAAATTTCTACATGTTAAATGTGCTGCCAGTAGATACTGCAAGAGAGGGTGGGAGTTACTGCCTTCCCTTTCAGTAATATCTTGCAGCAATGCAAGACACAGGCTGCCAAAAGTGCTGAGAACTGGAGTAGACTCAACCACAGATGCTTCTTGCAAGGGGTGGCAGTTCCCAGTCCTATGCTGTATCAGTCCACATTTTGAACGTGATTACATATAGGCATAATATACAGTATAGTAATAAAGCATAGCCCGTGTTATAGTCCATTTCGTAGGGATAAGAGTCATGTAGGGATACATGCATTTCTTGGTATGCAAAAATGTTTTCTTCTGGAAAAGCATAGATATTACCACTTGTCATAGAGACAGTATAAAATAAAGATCTTTTCCTACATTCTTTGAGAAGGAATGCAGAAAAACCCTCTCTTTCTGCACAAATGTACATTCTGCGTATGCCTTAGTGCACAAAGAACAGAATCATAAGGGCTATTAGCAATTTTATTACAATATAATAATATAACATTGCAATAATAATATTATAACTATTAGTAATACTAACAGTCATATACTATTCTACACCCTTTTATTCTAGAATAAAAGTAAGCTGGTTAAAATTAATTACAAACAACAAACCAAATCCCTAACTAAACAGCACCCCCACCAGCCAGAATTAAGGATTCTAGTAATTTTGCTGTTTTCTTCTGACTTCAAATACTGCAGGCTGTCCTTGCAGGATACAAAATTATTCTTCATGAAGCTTTGGTAAAATATTTCTTCTGAACTGCAACTTTTTTCCAGGTGGGGAGATTGGCCTGACTCCTTCCATTGAGATCTTAACCTTCATTGTCTCTGACAGTGAAGCTGGCCTAGATGTGAAAGACTGCTGTTATGACGGACCTCTTCCTCCTCCAGCTCCACTTCATGATCCGTTTCCAGTATATGACCTTAACATAACTGTACTTCCAGTGGACAACCAGCCTCCGTCAATTGAAACTGGTGAAAGCTTTCTCTCACTATAGCATTATAATGTGGGCTGCACAGTACTGTAATGGCTAAAGACTCAGGGTTTTTGTTTGATTTTTAGCATCTGAAAGAATCAGCTGAGATCAGCATACAAAGGTTTTGGATCAGAATTTCCATCAATATTTTTTTTTTCTTTTGCTGGTACAGTGCAACGACCAAATTCAGCTGTAGGTGCAAGTATGAGTAACTGCTTGTGGCTCTTAAGCTGCATGTTTAAATCACGTGTTTAGAGATGAGTGCTCACATCTGCTCCCCTCCATCTATACATGTCCATTGCTGCATATGTAAGCTATGTCTGAGTAAAAGTATGCGATATCTTGTTCCTGAACTGCACTTAGGTCCAGACAATTGTCAGGTTTACACAATGCAAAAACATAAATATCTATCTACTTTTGCATGTAAGGTATACAACAGAAATTTAGGCTCTGGCCCTTATATGAAGGGAGGGAATCTTTTATGACCTATATTTAACTCTATTGGTGAATAAAGACAAATCTAGGCTAGATATGTGATGGATCAAATTAATAGATGTGAAGCCACATTTTCACTAGTACTCTTCAGGATCAAAAATTCTCAGTTAAAATGGAAATAGTGGTAGTGTACTTTTAGTCCAACAACAGCACATTGTGAGCAATTTCCACTGATTTCCTGGGCTTTGGATGAGGTCTGTAATATACATATTAAAGGTATGCTTTCCGTATGCTTGTCTTTTTCAATGTCATTTGTTTGTAAGCATCACATATATGTTATGTATCTCAGAGAATATTTAAGCATATGTATGAGTAGTTTTGTAATTTGCAGGCTCTCACCCAAGTAATGTTCTGGAAATGAAGCATTGTCCCAGCAGGCAAATTAAGCAGTGATGCATGAAAAATTGTTCATTATGAGCAATTCATAACAGCTTTCATGTAATTAATGCTCTGACAAACAGAGGTAACAACTGATTTTGAGCAGCCCATAAACCATACCTATTCACTTATCAGTAAAATAATTTCATGATCCTCTTCCTCTCTACTTACATGATGGCAAAAGGAAAGTTGATGGTGTAAGCAGAAAAAAACCCTAAACCCAAAATAACTCACTATTTGTTGTCTTTCCCCCCTTAGTTATTATTTCCATTCTTGTTAACAGAAACAGCAGTCAAATGAGATAAATAAGCAATAATGATTATCATATTGTTTGTGTGCAGGTGCAAGGTTTGTGGTGGAGGAGGGCTCCTCAGCAGCCCTTACCACCAACCATTTGTTTGCTACTGACCCTGACACCGCTGCAGATGACTTAGAGTTTGTCTTGGTTTCTCCTCCCCAGTTTGGTTATATTGAAAATATACTGCCTTCTCCTGGTTTTGAGAAGAGTAACATTGGTATAAGTATAGGTAAGTCTTAACGACATATGGTAATCAAGCAGATGAAATACAGAGGGCTTGTGGAGGGCTGTGTGGTGGGCTCTGGTGAAGTAGCTGCAGGTGTGTGCATTAATATGGGCTTATTGAGGAAAGCAGGTGCTGGCAAATGAAGAGCAGTGGGACTGCATGGGAGGAGTTCAAAGGGACAGCACAGCTCTGCAAATGTGAAGAATTGGCACTTGAAGTAAACAAGCCAATCCCTGTTTTATGCATTCCAGCTGCAATCTATTAGAAGTGGCGATATGAGACATTAATCTGCTCTCTCTGCCTCCCCCTTTACACTCCCAGGAAAGGCTCCAGCACTTCCCTTCACCTATAGTTCTGTAAATTAAATGCTGTAGCTGAGAATTTGAAAAGCCTGGGTCCTATGTTAGTTTCCAAGGCAAAGTTACAGAAGTGGTAGAGACGGTAGTTGACTTGGGTCTTTCCCCTTGTCCACGTTCAAACATTGTAAGGCAGTTTCATCCTCAGCAGAGCAGATTGTGGCATGCTCTGTAATGTTACCAGCTTTTACCAATGTCTCCAGATGGACACCCAGAATTGCTGAGCCTTTTGGTCCCCATTTTCCTGGTCTGTCAGTCAAATAACAATCAATGTAATTGCTTAGACCTCAGATCTTTTCCTACCTGTTATTTGGGCTCAGTTCTGCAGACTGAACTGAGGAGTATGAAGTTGCACAGTCCCACAAGAAGCAGAAGAACGCATTTTTGTTTCAGGGGAAGGGCTTGTGTCCTGCTGTAACATGTGCAGTGTAACTTTTTCACCCGCAAAATGACAGAGAACTTATAAAATCGAAGTTATTTGTCCTTTGAAGAAGGACAAAGTTTCAGATTTTTTAATGATACATAAGACCAGAAGGCAAGAAAAGATTGTGCTAACTCATCATCTCTTTAAAATCTCTAGCTTCATTTCAGCTGAAGCACCTGAAAGCCCTGAACATAAACTATGTACAAGCCAGGCACATGCAAATGGAGCCAACAGCAGACCACTTTGTACTTTATGTCACTGATGGGCTTCATCGCTCAGCAGAGATGCCATTTTTCGTGCTGATCAACCCAACCAATGATGAAGTCCCAGAATTCATAGCAAGGAATATTACCGTAAGGAAAGAATCAAAATGCCTGTCATAGAATTATTTTATACCAGAAAACACTCTTTAATATAAATAAGAACATTGTTCTGACACCTGTTCCTCTGCATCTTTCCTTTACTTTGTGTAGTTCAGGAAACAGCCCAGATAAATCCCGTGTAAATCTGTAAGACAGATCTTCAGTGGGATTGGAGCAGTGCACAGCTCTGTTTGGTAACTTGCAGTTAAGTGAAAAAAAAAGGCTCAAGTCTTTAAACAAATAAGTCATCTAGAAAGCAGAAATATCTTTATGCTTCTTCTGTTTTCTCAGGAGCTTTTATAAACTTTTTTGTAGAGTTTTTTATGTTCCTGGCATAGCCTCTCTGTGCTCTGAAGTCTGCTTTTAATATAAATAATAATTCTGTGACCACCATGCTAGGGCAGTGTAAGCTTATCTTACTGTAAAGTAAAAAGTGCATGTATGTGCATAAATTTATATGCATCCATATTTTTATCTATATTTTTGTATTTAAAGGCTTTCTCCTCTGTGCATTCCCTAGCACTGAATATGAAGTTTACTTACCTAACAACTTTTCTATTAATTGGGGCTGATACCAAATCCTTATCTCACCTTCTCCTTTCATCACTGTAACCACCTACTACTCTATGTCTCTTAAACTGGTTGAAACCATTAGCTGGTTCAAAGGCTACTAGGAAAGGGGTGGAGGAAACAAACAGATACACTTATATGCAAAAATACTGCCCTGATTGTCTTCCTAGTAGCTGGTACAGTGCTATGTTTTTTAGTTCAGTATGTGAAGAATGTTGATCACACACTGATGTTTTCAGTTGTTGCTAAGTAATGTTTAGACGAACGTCAAGGATTTTTCAACTTCTCATGCCCAGCCAGCGAGAAAGCTGGAGGGGCACAAGAAGTTGGCACAGGACACAGCCAGGGCACCTGACCCAAACTGGCCAACAGGGTATTCCATACCATGGGATGTCACGTCTAGTATAGGAACTAGAAAGTGGGGGCGGGGAATCGCCACTCGGGGACTAACTGGGTGTTGGTTGGCGGGTGGTGAGCAATTGCACTGTGCATCATTAGTACATTCCAATCCTTTTATTATTGCTGCTGTCATTTTATTAGTGTTATCATTATCATTATTAGTTTCTTCTTTTCTGTTCTATTAAACAGTTCTTATTTCAAGCCATGAGTTTTACTTTCCCCAATTTTTTCCCCCATCCCACTGGCTGGGGAGGGGAGTGAATGAGTGACTGTGTGGTGCTTAGTTGCTGGCTGGGGTTAAACCATGACAAATACCCTACTTAGGAAACAATGTTAAATTCTATAATTTCTTTTCATGTAAAAGAATTGGATATTTTTTTCTTTCATGTTCAGGTTCAAGAGGGCGACATGAAAGAGCTGGATCTCTCTGTTATCAATGCAGTTGATCTGGATGTGCCTCAAGACTGTTTGGTATTTGGGGTTGTGCAGAGGCCGTGGTATGGATTCCTTATTAATGGAGTTCATGGCAATGATATTCTACACTATAAACAGCTAATTAACCATGACCACCACAGCCATGAATTGCTTGTTCATGACTTTTCCATGGAGCTACTGAGGAATGGTAGGTGCAGCATTCTTCTGACATTGGTCATTCATTCCTTTAATGAGGCAGGGTGGCGCAATAAGGAACCTTCACCACTTATTTATTCACTTGCCTTATGTGTATTTCCAAGACAATGTTTAGGAATATAAGTTAAACTATTTAATGCTAATATTGTCTATTGATTTTAGGAACTGTCAATAAAATCACCCTGAGAGGCCTACATGTCAGAAAGGGTAGTAATATGACTAGGGAAACCATCTGAAAAAAATAAGGGGAATATTGTAACACATCAGCAAACAGATTTCAAAATGTTTGACAGCACCTGGAACAGAGACAGGGAGACCGATTTAAAAACATGTTAACTGATCATAGGGTTAAATATTGCTCTAAATGAACACAGAATCATAGAATCACAGAAGGGTTTGGGTTGGAAAGGGACCTTTAAGGATCACCTAGTCCAACCCCCCTGCCATGGGCAGGGACACCTTCCACTAGATGAGGTTGCTCAAAGCCCCATCCAACCTAACCTTGAACACTTCCATTGATGAGGCATCCCCAACTTCTCTGGGCAACCTCTTCTGGTGTCTCACCACTGTTATTGTAAAACATTTTTTCTTTATGTCCAATCTAAACCTACTCTCTTTCAGTTTAAAACCCTTGCCATTTGTCCTGTCACTACAGGTATTCGTAAAAAGTGTCTCTCCACCTTTCCTATAAACCTCCTTTATATATTGAAAGGCTGCAATATATACCTTCATCATACCTTCATATACCTAACTATAAAGGTATGAACTGGGGCTTTATAGTTTAGCATGATCAGTCAACCTGGTTTGAAGCAGCAAAGCTCTTTCAAGTACATGTAATCAAAAAGTGTATTTAATGCTGCCAAGAACCTAGTGGATTCTTCCAGACTGTTGCCATTCAGTGAAATATGGGATCTGTCAATATAAAGAGGGACATGGATTCAATCCTGCCACTCAGGTTGCAGTTCAGCCCTCAAAACCTGAAGAAAGATTTTTTTCTTCTCTCTACCTATCTAATATGAACCTTCAGAAATATCATGTTCCCACCCCATATTCCTCAGCTCTCCCAAATCCTGTTCTTTACTTTCTTCCAATTTCTTGGCTTTTCTTTTTTCCTGTCCACAATGGTGGCCAAGCCACCTCCAGCCCAGATCTTCTGGTTGTCCATGGTCACAGCCACAAGGCCAGCTGTCCTCCCCAATACTTGTTTAAAGCTCCCTGAGGATTATTTAAGGCACAGAAAAGTGCTGCCTGATAGTCTCACCCTTTCTATGGTCCCTCTTAAAATGAATTGGAATGAGGAGAGGAGAAGAAATGTGCCTTTTTCAGACTGGCAGACACTCTTTTGTGAAGGGAGTCACTCCTTACTCAGGTCAGGCTGGTGTCTTTGAGTCAATAGTAGGTTGTTTCAATAGTAAATTGTTAGATTAATGAGCAGCAGTGACTCGCCAAGCTCATCTTTTGGTAGCTGAAACAAGCTTGCTGTGACCAGGGTGTGTGGGGAGGGGAGATGGAAGATGGGTGATGGAAGCAGAGTGAAATGATGTGAGAGATTGTGCAGGAGTCAGATTTATTTGTTCTTTTCATTTGTCCCCCCCCCCCCCTTTTCTTTTTCTTCCCCCTGCCCCCTGCATAGGAATGAAGCTGATGTACATGCATGACAATTCGGAAAACCTCACTGACAGCTTTAAAATCCAGCTATCAGATGGGAAACATAAAGTCCTCAGAACCATTTCAGTAAAGGTCATTCCAGTTAATGATGAGAAACCAGTGCTGAGCAAGTAAGCCACATGTTCCTGCCTCTGACAGAGGGACGAGTTCAGACAAAATGACCCAAAAGTGATCAAAACAGCAAATTGGTGACTGATGGGAAGAGGATGCCATAACTAGTCACAGACAAATATTAATACAGATGTTTCCATGTGGGTCTCTATCAGCCTGTTTAACAAAAACATTTTTAGTGAAAGAAGGGCATGCTTTAATGTTGCTCAATATTAAAAGAACAGAGAAAAGAAAACGGGGGGAACATGTTTGTTTTGTCTTTCACAACCTACTTCAAGATGTTTGCCAGAGAGCCCTGATCTTTGCACACTTCTGCTGGCCACTGACCACTATGGTATTGACTGCAGTTACTTTGCTTTCCCCTTCCTGTGGGCAACTGCCTGTCTGAAACACCTCTCCGAAAGCAGCTCTGGGTTTTGGCATGGGAGAGTCCACAAAGTTGATGCCTCCTTGCCTCAAGGGGGAAAGCCTTTCAGCTTAATGATTCTCTTCTTTTCCATTATAAAACTATTGTTCACCCCTAATTTAATTTCTGAAAAGGTACACACTAACTTCCCTTACGGTTCAAAACTAGGAGTCATAAATGAATTAGATGTGTGGTCAGAAATTGTCTGGCAGACCATTTGCAGATAGGCAGCTGGCTGTGAGAGAGCTGAACCTCCTGCACATTTTAACAAGGAGCTTGTCCCTTGGGATCCCCATTTTGTAGCTGATGACCTGCCACAGAGTACCAGGCCCTCTGTCCTCCCGGCTGCTTTCCAGCCCCAGGCAGGCAGATGAGGAACTGGGGGCCCAAAGGCTTTGGGGGGTATAGCTCTGAACCTCTGAAGTTTGCATTTTGGAAATGACTCACAGCCTGTTAAGCAGTCTGCCACTAAAGTGGGAACTTCTGATCTCTTAGGATATTTGGCCTACCTTCAGATCTGACCTAAATTTCCCATTGCAGTGAATTTTGAATGTTTTGTTTACCATGTAGAGCTTCCTGCATTAACAAATGCTAGTTTTATAGTTGAAAGATTATCAAGCACCACATAATGCTAAGAGAGAAAGTCCATTTCTAGTTAGGATAAAGGGTATAGTTTATGTATTCACATCATGTAGTGATAATTACTGATAATTGCCTATTTGTTCATCACATGATAAAGATTGATACGGCATTTTCCACCCTTTCTCTCTGAAGGAAGGTGATGGAGTGCAAGAAGACAAGTGGTTTTAGCCTTGCCCACTTAGATCCAGAAACTGTTGCTGCCTTGTCTGGCGATGTTAGATCTCACCATTTGCCATTCCTCTTGTGAACAGTAGCACATAGTGAGCCATCCACTCGCAAAACAGCTATTTCACTGTAATAAGTTACTGCTTCTTGCCTGTTACTCTTCCACTGAGATGCAGTATGCTGCCAGCGGTTAAGCAGTAGTGCTTTAACGAAACATGTTCAGTTTGGCATTGAAGTGGTTTAGCTGCCACATTCAGCCAACACATCTTTCCTGTGGGGTAAGAGCTCCCTTATGCCACTGCAGTGTTTTACTGGTGAACATTTGCCAACACCTGTAAGCTTTTTCTCACCTTTTGATCTGCGGGCACCTTTCCCCCCCAGGGAGTTTCAGCTCTCATCTCCATTAGCTATGGTCAACAGACTGAAGAATCTGGGAAGGGATGTTTTTGGCTGGCAAACAGCGGCTCTTATTCACAGTGATTGCCAAAAACTCAATCTGTCACCTCTTGGATTGTGTCCTATAGTAAGGAGTGCCCTTGGGGAATGTAAGGCCCTCACATATTCGCCTTGAAGCTTCTTCTCAAGATGAGACGTGTGGGTGCTAGAAGGACTTAAACAACTCACTGCTATGCAGAAAAATTAGTTGGGATTAGACAGCATTCAGGGTGTAGCTAAATGTGTTTATCTTCACTTACATTTTTGTTTGAATCTTCTCTTCCTGGCTCATACAATGTTTGGGTCAGACACCTGGTCCTTCTGTTTGCATAGTCCCAGCATGTTTATTGCTGGTATGAGCAAATCATTAAGGTTGCTTGAGCTGACATTACTATGACTTGCTATCCTTTGTCATATGACTCCATTTTCTTTGCTTCTCATTTTGCCAAACATGAGATTTCTATGTCTCATATCCGTATCAGTTTGAATATGAAACTTCAGGAAAAAAATCTCCACTCTTTCTGAGAATAATAAATGTGTTTTCCAAAATCAGTAAATAATTGTGACAACTTCTTTGGAAATCTCAGCTGTCACTCTGCTTTGGAGCAGGCACTTGCAGCTTGGCAAAGGCAAGGGCTGTCATATAAAGAATGTGTCTTTAGCAATTCTTGTAAAAATCTATCTGTATTTGGCCTTTGAAATAGCATGGCTTGCACATGCTCAATTGTGTCCAGCCCGAGCTTAGCTGCCCAAATGCCTAAGGAGTCTGTCCTTTTCCAACCTGCTCCATGGCCCCTGGGCAGATTAGCTTAAGCAGGTCCCATCCCTGGGGTGAGTGAATATGCTGAACCCCCTCCAACCTCCTTGAAACTTTTATATAGTCTAATAATACTGTTCGACTGCTACACTGCAAAAATATAAGACAGCTAACAGCAAAATGATAAAGCAGGCTGTGCAGACGCAAACTGGAGGATGGTTACTAGCTGAGAATGGAAACAGAGGAGACACAATCTGAGAATCATCCTGGAGCAAGAGTCTGCTTGAATTTCAAACTATGTGGGATTTTTTTTCCCAGAGCTGCCTCAAATTTTATTTGTGGCTAGTGATAGTCATTTCTGCCAAGGAACAGGTGGCCTAACCTACCTTTCTGAATCAAGAACCAAGGAAAAAATCTGCAATGGGGAGCATAGAGAAGAAGTCAGTTAGGTTTTTGTAGAGTCTTTAAAGATTAAGGTGAGCAGTGATAGACTAGTCATTTGAAAGGCAGTCTTTTCTCTAATGAACAATCAGTTCATTACAGCCAGTATTGCTATGGTCTATAGTAGCAGTAACGTATAATACAGCCTATTGGTTTACATTGTCCTCTTCTTATAAATTGTATGAAGGTAAGCAGAATAGGGCCCAAGGGAAGAAGACAAACATGGTAAATCCCAGGTTGTTGTAGGTATCTGCTTTGTTGTTTTTCGCCATTGTAAGGAGAAGCTGGTCTACCCTGTTTGCTTTTTTTCTATTTTGAACTGAAATAGGCACCCTCCTTCCATTCCTTCTGCAGTTGTCATTTCTGTCAGTATCTGGGTAATCCATATTCCTGGCAGAGAAATTATGTGTTGGAAAGGTTACTTTTCTTTTATTGCATCAATACATGACTTTCAATTTTTGCAGGAAAAATGATATAGAGGTGAACATGGGTGAAACTCGAATAATTTCTAGTGCTGTTCTGTCAGCAGAAGATAAAGATACCCCCAGGGAGAGAATTTACTACTTATTTGAAAGACTTCCAGAAAATGGTCAGCTTCAGCTCAAGGTTAGTCTTTGTACTTCAACAAAAAAGCAGGCATGCAAAGAACTCTCCGTTTTTAGGGTAGAATGAAGTTCACCTTCATTTTCTCCCAAATGTCTGTCATGTTTTGAAGTAGATCGCTGTGTCCAGTTTGATTGTTGAAAGAGTGGTTGAACTAAAAAATGATGCTGTCCCAGAGGCTTTGACACTAAAGGCCAGATCCTCAAAAGGAGAGGGAGGGTGAAAAGCATGGCAGATCATCTGAGGTGACAATGGAGAGAGATGCTGGGAGAATCAGCCCATGGAGGGGGAAAACCAAGCATCAAAGCTGGGAAGTGGGGGGTGGGGGTGGGGGGCGAAGTCTTTGATCAAAAAAAAGTGACAAGTAAGCCATTACTTCAGTTACTTCAGGGTTCATAAATAATGGAGAGAGATGTGTGTGGAAGACTGAGTAATAAATCATGAGTTAGAAGAAAAGTATGGGAGGAAGGAAGGGAAAAAAGGAAGAAGATGGAAAAGATATAGCAAAAGGAAAGGCAGAAAATAAGATTAGAAATGGAAGGAAAGAGATGACCATCTCTTGACCAAAGATAAGCCACAGGAACAAAGATAGAAAAAATGCCTGGTTTTAATTGCATACCTATATAATAGAAAAATAATGGAAAATAGAAAAAAAAAACCCCAGTTTCTAAGACCTGTGAGCCTGCAAAATATTTTGATGCTGGATCCCTGCAAGAGCCCTGTGGATCACACGAGACTTGTGAATGAAAGGGGTCCCACAGACTAGGGTGAGAGACAGCTACTGTTTGGAGTCTGACAGTTTGAACAGATAGGGTACCGACATGTATTTGAGCTCTCTGTCCTTGATAGCCTTTGCTCCAAAGCTAGTGACACTGTTACTAGGCTGAATGTCAAATATACAGGTCAGTCCCATATAGGGTACTATGCTATCTTAAGAAAAGCAGGAAATTTTATTGGGCAATTCACATTTTTCTGTCAGAGGACCTCTGGGGCTCTAAATTTCTGTGCTTCCCTGAAGTTCCCCATAGGTTCATTTCTGATACTCCTTGAGGTATGGTTTGGGATAGAACCAAGAGCAGCTTTGTGAAGTTAAGAAATAGAAAACATAAGCTGGGTCAGGAACCATTTCATTTTCATCTCGTTGGTGTCTCATTGAGATGTGTGCAGAAATGTATTTCCTGGAGTAAAAGTGGCTAAACTCCATTTACTCCATTTTATTCATGCTCACTGTATCTTCTCCAGCCTTATAGCTGCTTGGGAACACCTCCAGCTATTTAATGCTCTTCCAAACTTACTATGACGGAAGACTCTATTGCTTAGAAGGGAAGCCAGGTAGCTGCCACTAACAGTCTGCAAAGAAATACAATTAACTGGGGAGGATGCAAGGGAGACTATCTGTTTAATGAAGGATGTTTATTCTTTCTAGGTAGGCCACAGCTGGATGACTCTCCAAACTGGAATGAAGTGCACTCAGGAAGAACTGGATATGAACCATGTGAGATATGTCCATACAGGAGCTATAGGGTCCAAGAACCAAGACAGCTTCACATTTTATCTGTGGGATGGGTACAACAGATCCCCAGCTGTGGACTTCTACATAAATATCAAGGACATGGAAAAGGGTAAAGCTCTACCAGACTCGACTTTTTACAGTACCTGTTTCTGAAAGAAAAATGATCTGAGTATATGTCCTGATCCTTCCCTGAGCACTATATAGGCCCTTGGCAAATCTCCTTGCAGATCTTGAAAGTCTGCCTGCTTGGATTTCACCTCTGGCCAGAGCCCTGATGTTCCTGCTGGTGAAGAAGTGATCCTGGGATTTGCAAAGTCTCAGCCTAAGGCAATGTGTTATACCTTGCCTCCCAAGACTCCTAGCTACTTTTCAAATAGAGTTGAAAATATCCTTCTGAAACTAGCTTTATGCCTGAGTAAATCAAAGCACAGAAAAAAGGCAAGAATGCAATAATGTAGGCAAAACACTGTTCAGAAACCACTCTGTCTCCCAGGTTTGCACTCTAGTCTTACGGTCTCTCTTCCTTTATTGCATCCCTATTAGAAACCTAAATTGGACCAAGTTAACCTGACAAGACTGGAACAAGGGTTCAGAGAAGTTGTGCTATCTCCATCCTTGGCAGTTTTCAGGCTCCAGTGGGATAAAGCCCTGAGCAACCTGGTTATGTCTTATCTCGTGGCTGACCCTGCTTTGAGCAGAAGGCTGGACTGGAGATATCCTGAAGTCCTTTCCAGCCTGAAATTCCCTATAATCCTACAGTCCTATGATTTTTCTACTGGTGATGGCTTGTATGTGGCTAAATAATGCATAAGAGATCAACTTACAATTCAACTATTTTAGTGTTGTTTTGTCTATCTTGCAGGAGACATTGCTGTTTCCATAAAACCTCTTAGAGTGCCAAAAGGAGATCGGGGCTACATTACAACCGATGTCCTCCTTGCACTGGACGGTACTGACAAACCAGAGGAACTCCTCTATGTGATAACCTCTCCACCCCAGTATGGACAAATAGAGTATGTCAGCTACCCTGGCATCCCCATTACAAGCTTCAGTCAAATGGATATAGCAAGACAGATAGTCTGCTATGTTCACAACACAAATGCAGTTGTCCGTGAAGATATATTCAGGTAAGGCATAACATCCCACACCCCAAACTTTTCACCTTGGATTTCTTGGGTATTTAAAAAAAACCATACAACACAAAACAAACAAACAAAAAAACCCCCAAACAAATTATTAAAAAGAGGTGGTAGCTCTGTGGGAATTCTCAATATTTATATAGCAAAGATATTTCTACTATAATACACATAGTTGTGACTGCTTTGGTAATAAATGCATTTTCTAATTGATGCTGAAACTGTAGCCAGAGCCACATTCACTCAGTGATACTAGCTTCAATATTATTATAGCACCCAAACATACACAGCTGTTAAGATTTAAGAGGGGAGAAAGGACTAAGAACATTGTGGAATTTTCCTTTGGTTTCTTGCTATAGCTGGATGTAGTAAAACTGGCCCATCCAGGTATTAAGTAACTGCTTTCTTGTCTATTCTTATTTATCATATTCATTCAGTTCCAGGCCTTTTGAATCCATAAGTAGTTCCTGAACACACTGAAAACCAGTCCACTTACCCATTCTGACACCACAATAGCTCCAAAATTCATGTAGACAATTGGATTTTTAGGGGTAAACCTGGTTACCTCTAGGCCCAGTACAGCAGCCTAGTGATATTTAAGTTTACTTTCACCTGGTTCTGAACCTTCTCCTTAGACCAGCTTAGACTACGTGTACTCCTGAAGTGAATATTTCCTTATTTTGTTCTTAAATGAACCTCCCTTGGTTATAGAGTGGAATGATGCAATGAGTTATCATGAGATAAAGACAGAGTAGATGTATTGTTGCCCAAAGGCTCAGGGACAGTTTTGTAAAAGAGAGCAAAGGCAGGAAAAAAAAAGCTCAGAAATAAAGAAAATGTTTCTAAAGGAAGAATGCTAACTTCTTGCTAGCATTGGCAATTTCCCCTGAAAACAGCTTTTGACAGAAAATGGACTTTCTGTAAAATTCAAATTTTCCCCACAATAATAAAGGCTTATTGTTTTTCGATTTGTGACTAAGAAAAATGAAGGACTTAGCACCTAAGATTTGCAATTCAGAAGAGACCCCTTTTTGCACTCTCTCATTAATAGATTCCTGATCTGAATGGTATTTTCCATGATGCATGATGAAGATTCAAGAACATGTTGCATCCTCCAGTTTGAGAACTTTTTTGCAGGGAAGTCAAGCAAGTGGGGCATAGAGACATCAAATAAGCTTCCCTATGACACTGAGGCAGCTTAGGAGACATTATCTAGAGTTAAGCCAAAAGTAATTTTGGGGCTTTCCTCAGTTGAAATATTTTAAACTATCCCTTCCACTAAATTCAATGTGGTGGAAGTTCTAGTTAGGAGATTTGTCTGATCCACTTGTAGTCATAACAGAAAAAGTGAACAAATATTCTCTGGCTTTATGTTTCTCAACTGTGAAACACTATGACCAAAATTAGAATTAGCTTAGACAGTAATGTTGCAGTCATGCCAACCGTAGGTTGGGCAGTGTAGGAGTGGCTTGCATCAGTATGACTTCTATACCACACTAATGAAAGCAGACCAAACAATTCTAGGGAAACTGTGCATGTGGATAAACCCAATGTCTTCTGTTTAGGCCAATGGCTAAGAACCAAACTAGAAAGTCAGCCTTATAAAAGTAAGGTTATGATGCTTTAATAAATATTGATATTCAATAACTATTTTAATCACAATAATTGATATTGCTTGATGTTATCATTTGGAAAAGAATTTGGCTTTGTGTAGACATATAAATATTGTGGCAGATTATTATTATTATTTAAACAAGGAATGGTTACATTAATTATATGGGTAATTAGTGGGGGGGATTAACTGATCAGATTTTTACTTTCCACTGAAGTACTTCCTTCAGACATAAATTTGCCTGTATTGTTTGGTGCTGCTGGCCTGGAAGAAAGATTTGGCAGTGCTTGTTTGGACAGATGACTTCAAGTAATTAGCAACCTGACATCAGACGCTGGCAGCAGGATACTAAAAGAACATGTTAATGTCCTCCATTTTGACACGCTGGCTCGATTTTGTAATGAGCTGGCACTATTTATGATTCCATTTTTATCTTTTAAATGCCATGACAGATGGTAGGTCCTACAGCCAACTCTGTTGCCATCAAACTGCAGAAAGCAGGAAATGTTGGTAATGGTGAAATCAAACCATGCAACATGTCCTCCTAACTGTGCCTGAGAGTTGTCCCCTAAATTTCATCAGAGTGAGAATATTGGCTGCTCTCCATTCCTAAGGAAAAGATGAAGCAGCCATAAACCAGAAATAAACAACCAAAATCTCCCAAAGTGCATAAAAAAGGACATCTTGGACACAGGCAGCTTCATCACCTGTGAAATCAAGTGGTGTACAACATTTGCATCGTAAATTTCAGTCTGATGTATGTAACCAGGACGTTTGCTCGTATTTGCTATTCTGTAGAAGACTGGACAAATTTTCAGTTTCATGAACTGAATTATCTAAGTCTTTCACTTAAATATTGTTTGAGACATCATCCCAATGATTTTACAGCCATCAAATAACTCACTTCCACTGCAGTCTTCCAGACCTTTTGAGAGATGGTTAAGGTCTTGACTGAATGTGTTTTGCTTTTTTTTTTTTCCTTAGCATAGTATTTATCATCATTGTTCTAGTTCTGTATTTTATTTCAGCTAGATTACTAATAGCACAACACTTTTACCATTAGCACAACAGCATTAGGTCAGTGCAGACAGATGTCTCTAGGTTCCCAGCTGGGAATACCATCCTCAGTAAACATACTTCTAACTGCTATATAGTCCCTGGTCTGCCTATGCTCATTCCCATCTGTTTCATGGCATTCTGCCAGCTTACAAGTTGATCAAGCCCTAATCATCCAGAATTGGTGAAGGCAGTGAGGAGTTTTAGATGGACAGTCTGTGTGACACAGTAAGCTACTCCATGACCTACTGAAGGTCACTTACATTCAAGGCACACAACAATAGGCCAGGTTCTGACCCTGTAGTTATTTAAATACTTCTTTGAGGTCTGCAGTCAAGAAAGCAATAGGAGGCAGATAATCTAAATGTCAACCAGTCCCCATTTCACTTATATATAGTGGAAGCACGCTAGGTGGAAAGCAGCCAGCTAGGCTGGCTCTCATATTGTCTGAAACAACCATCCCATAACACTGTCCCATACACGATAACTGCATAAATGTAATTGTATGTGCATTTGAAGCACTGGGTTGGAGGGTGGGAGAAAAAGGAAGGTCAGGGAATGTGAATAGTCTACCACAAGCAAATTTGTTTGCAGAACAGACTCTGCTCTGACTCAGGCAGAACTCACCTGGGTGAAAACCACTCTCCAAGATGCTTTGCATGTACTATGCAGCATAACCACAGAAACTTCTGTAGAAAGGTAACTCTTACATGCTATATGGTGATGGGGCACAAAGGATCATGAGACATTTTCAAAGCAATTTTTAGTTTCATATACAAGTTTTTGTTACAGGCATGACAATGTGCAATGTAATTGCTTTCAGAAAAAATATTTAAGTAATAATCTTGACAATGAAAGCTAGGATGAATTTTGAAGACTAAAAGATTGGTTTTCTCTTTATTTTTATCCACAACTAAATTTGGTAATACTTTTCTGCAGAACATGCTGCACTTGTATGGCAAAAGCCCATACCCAGCTGATAGGCTTCCAACAGATTTTCTCTCCAGCCTTGGGCACCTTTATCTTTCTCTTCTTTAGGAAAGAAAAATCAACTGTAGAGCATAATCAAATCTTTAGTATATCTAAATAAATATTACTGCTTGAGGGAGAATTGTAAGAAACTATGCTGCTATTAATAGAAATTCCCAGCGTGGAATAAGAACTTTGCAGATCTGACCCTTTGATAAACACATGGTATAGACATCTACATTTTTAAAATTATCCTAGCAACTTGTATAGTTCTGCCCAGTATCTCCCACAGAATTTTAATATTTCAGCAAAACCTTATTTGAGTTTTGTAAAGAAACATAAATCAGTTCCTCTGAATGTACAGAAATTTACAGATACATTTAGTGTCTAAACAAACCCGTGAAGCGTGATAAAGATGGATCTTTTTCCAGCTTGCTTTTTTAGATAGTTTTGGGACTGTTGGGTACAAAAGGCTTGTAACAGTGAACAAAAAAATCCCATTGTCCAGGCAGACCATGCACTTCACACACCTCTTTCTGTAAGTTGTAGACAAAGCCAACACTTCCACTGGCAGTTGCCACTGCCAGGTAGCCAAGTGAAGATATACTTAAGGATGTGTTCAAACAAGTAGGTATGCCACAGGGTGCAATAAGCCCCCCAGCCAGCCTGCCATTTTAGATTTGCTCCATCTATATCTGAGCTAGAAGATTAGATCAGCTCTGTTATGACTGCTGAGACTGATGTGCATATCCTCAAAGCCATTCCTCTGGCATCTACTCAGATTCCTGCAGATGCATTGTAACTCTTGCCATATACCTGGCCATCTGCTTTCATGTTTTTTAAGTTATATATTCACCCCACTCACAATCTGGGTTTGAGCTCAGACCAGCTCTGCTACTTCTGCAGTACCAACACAGGCAAGTCCTGTAGTAAAGGTGTGTATTATCATTTCATTTCAGTACATGGTGAATCAAGAACACATGCTGAAGACTACCTTGCCTCTCTTTGCCAGATTCATCATCAGCAATGGATTGAAGACTAAGCATGGGACATTCATGATCTCTTTGGAGGCAGTCGACCAAGCTTTGCCCATGCTATCTAGGAACATGGGGTTAAGATTAGTGGAAGGCGCTATGGCACTCCTTTCTCCTGATGTCCTGCAGCTTTCAGATCCAGACACTGCCAAAGAAAACCTTACTTTCCTCTTGGCTCAGCTCCCCCAATATGGTCATCTCTATTATCGAGGGGCTGTGCTACTGCAGTACAATTTCACCCAGCAAGATGTGGACAACAGGGATGTTGCATACAAGCACCGAGGTGGGGATTCCCACACTGACAAATTTACATTTGTTGCAACAGATAGGACTAATCAAGGCTTCATCGTGAATGGGAGGGTGCAGATCGAGCCAGTGGCATTCACCATTCAGGCAAGTGTGACCACAGGCCTACTTAAAAGAGATATATAGCATGATAAGGTGAAAAATGTAGTAATTTTGATGAGAACTGGTACTTGCTGCAGGCTATGATTTAAATGAGGTATTTATCAGCTAAAATGTTTGCTTTCTGTGTTCCATGAATAATTGACCTGGAGAATTAACTGCTTGCCACAATGCATTACTCAGGCAAAGAATTTTATAGACTGCAAAGAGAGAGACTGTATTTAAGAGAATAAAGACATCTTGCTTATAGAGATATAAGCAAGTACATACTTATACCTGCTAAAATATTTTACATAGAAATCTCAACCCTAAAGTTGAGCCCAGCTATGGCGAGGAATGAACTTCCTCTTGCTCTGCTTTCCCACTTGGTACCCTGACCCACTGATCTGCATGTGAGGGATGCTAGGATGACTGTTGATCTTCATGTCAGGAATCTTGAATTACAGCCACTTTGCTCCCACAACTGAACAGCCTGTCTTGCTTCTGGAAGTCTTTGTAAGATGCCTGCTCTGATTCTTCCTTCTTTTGCTAGGATCTTACTGTTCCTATTTCCTTAATTTTCAAGTTCTTCCCACTGTCTCATAGGCTTAGATACCTTTGCTATGACTTCTTGTATATATCTATCTGGCATGTTTCAGTATGTAAAGCAGGCCGGGTTGCATTGTATGTCAAAATTCTGTGCGTTTCAAAACACTGATACTAACAAAGAGCCTCGTAGCTTTTCCTGATGACAAAGTTTGAAGTTATAGGATGAGTGAGGTGTGCCGTTTCAGCAGAAGATGAGATCTAGAAACAGCAACAACCATTGCAGAGTGCTAGAGGATTCATCAGTTGTGAAAGGTGGCACAGATTTGAGGAGACATATTGGCCAGGTCTATGACTATGACATAATCCTTAGGTTTCCATGCTTGTTATTGTAAAACAGAGGTGAGAAACCTTTGCTGGAGTTTTCATTTGCTATGAAGAAAATTACATCAAAAAGGAGAAGGACTATGGGGAGTGTGGGACATCAGGGCAGAGGTACACAATTTGTGGTGCCCTCCCCAGTGTGTGCTGTATCCTGCTGCATGCAGCAAGCTACTGGGTAATCTGGGCTTGGAAACCTCTCATGGGAAGTAGTACTTAACTGGAGATCAGACTTCTTCTGGAGCAGACTGCAAGTCAAAGTGGCTATTGCCACCCTGAGCAGGCTACTGTGCTTTTAGCAAAAGTAGGACAGAGAATAACCTGATGCTGTAAAATGAATAAACATTTGTCTAACTTTCATTTAGGTGGATCATTTGGACAAAATGGCACCAAAAATTATTCATCTCCGTTGCTTTTCTGATGTGGAACTGCTGAAGAATGGCAATTACGGGATCTATATTACTGCCAGGTCCCTGAAGGCATCTGACCCTAATACAGAAGATGACAAAATAATTTTTAAGATTTTACAAGGTCCTCATTATGGCTACCTGGAAAATGTAACAACAGGTGCTGTCTTCTATAAACTCTGTATTTTAGGACATACCAGACCAGATTCCAAAATCTACCCTATTAATGTTTGCTTGCTAGAGGAAATAAAAGTTTCTTAGCTAACTTTGGGCAAGGTTTGAATGTAGTAAGAAAGCTTTTGCATGAAAACCCGAGTCTCGTGCCCATCATGAATCCTCAAGGAGTTAGAGATGATTCTTAATACCTGCCACTGAGAAATTATTTTTTGTTTGTGTCAATAAAAAAAAAAGAGGAATATTGAACTTGGCCATCTGGTAAACATGTCACATTTGAAGAAACTGGCTGGGGTTTATAACGAGCTAGGATGTTGCTGTTTAGCTATAAAACCACGTTTCTGTAAGTTCAAATTTTCTAAGTGATCAACAAAAAGAAAAGTTGAAAGCAGTCTATATGAGCTATGTGGTTCTTATTAACAGGCTTTTGATTCACCTGAATGTTTCTTTTCTTTCCCAGGTGGATTTATTCAGGAAGGGTTCAGCCAAAAGGATTTAAACAGCAAAACCATACTTTATGTCATCAATCCATCACAGGAAGTGAATTCAGACAGCTTGGAGTTTCAGGTCACAGATGCCAGTGGAAACTCTGCAGTGCCCCAAAGGTAGCTCCGACCCTCAGCGGTGTGTGTTGTGGTGCGCTGTGTGTGCCACCCCCCTGCGCTAAGGAACCCATGCTGGGCTTGATGCCATGCAGAGATGAACATAGCTATGACTCAAACTGCCACTTCTTTTGCTGAGTAGTAAAGAAGTTTTCTTCTCCTCAGGGAGGTGAAATACAAAGGGCTAGCTCTAGGTTAGACTGGGGCACAGTTCTCAAGGGCCTTTGGGGCCTCACAGAAAAACATAATGGAGTTTACTCTAAGTGGCAGTTGGGCATTTGGAGATCTGAGATAATGCGTGCTGAGGGACGGGACTGATGCTTCATGTACATGCTCCTGCAGCTGGAGGTCACTCTTGCCCTGTGCTGATGGCAACGTTTTTTTCACAAGCTTGAGATCACGATGGAGGGGATGCTCTCAAGCAGTAAAAGCTATGAGAGCCACACTTCTGCAAAAGAGCACTGAAAGAAGGTGGAGGGCACACAGCACCTTCTTTGTTATCCACTGCCAAAATTTATATTAGGCGTATTGTCCTGGGTTAAACCATGACACACATTGTCAAAATTTCCTTGTGACATATAAGCCTCACGTACAAAAATTAAGAGACTGGGGTATCGACTGAACTGTGCTTTGATGATAAAGGCCAAAAGTAGAAGTAGCTCTACAGCAGGGGCAATGTTTCTCTTCATTTCTGAGAAGAGGGCTGAATGTTCAACCAATTTACTTAATCAGAAGTAACTGAGAAAATTAACTAACGCTATTCTCCTGGGCTAAACTGGCTACTCACAAACCAGGACTCATGGCAAGAGAAAAGGAGCAGAGAGCTGGCTCCAAGGGCCAGGCTCCTCTGCGGAGCACTTCCCTGCATGCTAGAGGAAGGACAGGGACTGAGCAGAGCTGGGGACAATGTTTTGGCCATTACATGCTGTGCCTAAAGATGTCCCCATACACAAACACATCTGAACACAGCCAGCCTGAGCACTTCCCAGCTGCACTGTGCTGGCTCACAGATGCACTGATATTAAAACTACCATTAAAATGCTGCCACCCCTCATGGGGAAGTGTGGCTTCTTGTATACAAATAGCAATGCATAACACAGCTTTATGAAGAGAGCAAAGAGAAAGCACTTTCTGTATGGAAAATAGGAGTTTCAGAGAAGTAGTATTTATCTGTTAGCTGCACTGGATCTCAGAACAAAGGCGAGTTTGGCTTTTAAGGAAAAAATATTATTTTTAATACTGGATTTAAAAGCCTGTGAGAGGTTTTTTTTACAAAACAATTTATCACCTAACGGTCACTGGTTCAACATACAAGTTTGATTTGCATGTTGATATTATTAAAATTGAATCCCAGCTTTTATCTGAATGCTGCTGGACTACATCTGGCACATGCATCCTCTTTAGCAAAAATAAAGCAAATCGGCTTCTAAATGGGTTGCCCACAAAATGAGTATTGGAGGATATAAGAGGACAGGAGGAAACTTCCACTGGTGTTAGAGCTAGTCAACCTTGAAAGGTCTAGAAGTTTTGGAAAAGTTCAAATTGTTTTGTAAGTAGCACAGCTCATTTTCCTTCTTTCTGCTCTCTTTCATTCCTCTGACTCTCACTAATTTTTATCACATCTTTTAAAAAGGTGAGATCTTTATTGGCTACTCTGCGCAGCATGCAATCATCTGAGGTTCAGTCACATCCCCTATAAACAGTGCTAAAATTCAGTGTATGAGACACCTGGACTCAGCCATTTCTATGGCTGAAGAGTGAAGCACAGAGTATTGAAGTAAGGGGCTTGGGGAGACCACTCGCACAGAGGTAGTGAAATCCTAGAACGTGCCCTGTACACTAGAGGACAGTTAGAGGATAGGTGAAGGAAGGTGGGAAGAAGGATGGTATTGCAGAGAAAAGACCAGGGAGTGAGAGTAAAATAAAACTACAGGGTTAAAGGGAACCAGGATGAAACAGTGATAGCTTGTCTTGGCCTATTTAGCATTATGGACAATCTCTGCTCTTCTCAAAGTTGCTGCAGAACCCCTCTGGTTCTGAAACAAGGTTCAGGCTTGGTTTGGGGTAGACCAGGGCTCGACTGGAGTATTTATTAACTGCCTCTCCCTCTTTCTAATCAGCCAAATCACACAAATGTGTTGACTGGGAAACAAAGGCTCTGTATGTGTATTGGCTAAATCAGCAGTCCAGAGAGAAATGGCTCCTCACTGCAGCTCGGAGCAGCAGGGGATGGGGACAGCAGGGGAGGTGGCTTTGCTTCACACAGGCTTTCCTTCCTCTCCCACAGGCTGGAGCTACGGTGGTCTCGGATTGAAATGCAGCAGACTGAATATGAAGTGTGTGAAAGCGTGGGAGTAGTGTCTCTGAAAATCACCAGGGCAGGACACTCTGCAGAGTCTGCCTTTATCGCTCTGAAGGTAAAGCTAAAAGCCAAGCTCCTAACTGGAAACTTAGTAATAAATAAATAGTGGACCCTGTTAATTTCCTCCTCAGATTTAAAAGGTATTTCAGTAATCAGCAAAGAGGCCATACAATTCAAACCAAACTTACCAGGACATTGTCCTTCAACCATTGTCCTGTGCCTAGCACAGATGGTTGAAAAATTTCTGAAAAAACTTTCTGAGCTTTAAGTAAAAATGCTGATTAACCAAATGTTTTGAGCAGTATTTCAGTTTTGATGACCTTCTGTGACAGAGCAGGCTGTTTCCTCTGTGACTGTGTTCAGAAGCTGGGTTTCCAGGATTTGCCACTTTAAAACCCAGGCTTTGGGCAACCCGGGGTCATGGGACTTCTCATTTCCCTGCTTAGGCTGGAAGAACCCAGGAGCTATGGGACCTTTAACTCCACAGTCATGGCAGCCTCCCCCATTTCTCCCCCCACTGCCATCAGCCTAGGAAAAAGCCCAAGGAACCCCCTATATTTTCAGTAACGGTCTCTGTCTTATGTCAAAAAAATTAGACTGAAAGCTGCAGGTTATAATTTTGTAAAGCAGGATTTGTGCAACTTGCCTTCACAAATTTTATCTTAGCTCATAAAACAGAAATTCCAGGATTTTACCAGCTCCCCTTGCTAGAAAAATACTAAAAGTTTCCCTCACAGTTTCTCAGGATTATTCACAGTTTCCGATTCCTAATTGGAAACATAGTTTTGATTTTTCTTCCGCAGAAGTCAGTGGGAATTTTGCTACTGACTTGATTGGGGGCCATCCTGCCCTATCCTTCACAGACTCCAGTGACTCTGCTCTCGTTGTCACTCAGCTAAAAAGACCATTGAAATTGATCCCAGCATCAAGAATGCAGTATGGAAGCTGGTGTCCTCTGCTGAGCTCCTACAAAAATTCGCTGGAGTCCCCATACCTATGTATGTAGGTGTTCATGCCTATCCCAACGAGTTTTTGGAGTTGACAGGCAGCTCTGCATGCAAATGCTTCCTCCAAGACCTCACAAATGGCTAAATAGGCAAACGTGGCCAGGCTGCTGCTGCTCTTCCAGGATGCCAGGATGTGCCTGTCCATGACCCGGGTATGGCTGGGTTGCCTGGCATGGTGAACAGCAGCGTTATCTGATGCTGCCAAGTAGCAGTTTGACAGAGGATGAGGCAAATTTTTAAGATGAGCAAATTTTTTTGATTATGAGTTTTAAACCATGAGCAAGGACAGAATGACAGTTGCACATCACAAGGTTTATTCTCTAGGCCCTTATCTTTTTTTTCAGCCTAAGCACATGTATGGGTAGGCGTGTCTTTTTGAGACCCCATGGAGAGGCACACAATAGGTTCAGCACACAGCAGGATGCAGTGGTTTGGTGAAAAAGGTCACAGCATGGCATTTACTGTTTGATTTCTTCTCAGGTCAATGAAATTTCTGCTGTGCTGGGAAAGGACTTTACAGTGACTCCCTCCAAGCTTGTTCAGTTTGATCCAGGTAGGAACCATTGCACTGAATAATTATAAAATTGATTCACTGATTTTGAAAGTGTGCACTCTCATTTTGGAGAGTGAAACCTATTATGTATCTGTAGCTAGAGCAGCTGAATAGAATTAAAGACACTTGGGCTCATTTTCTGGAAGTGCAGTGGACTTCCTTTGTGAATCAGTATCCTTATTACTTAGGGTGAGATGATGTACAGTCCCTTTACATCAGTTGTTAAAATATCAGAAGTGCTGAAATGATGTCTTCTAATCTCCCTACAGCTAGGCTGGGGAGGACTCACCCTGAGCTGAGCTGTGAGATGCTTTAAAGATTTAAGACATAATAGGTAAAGCCCAGGATGCTCATCAAATTTAGACAAAACTGAGTATAACTTAATTTATGCAAGGTAACCAAGACCAGAAAGGTGCAAGAGAACCTGAAAATTGTCAGACCTCATCTCTGCTTGCACTGTAATCATAATGGCAGTCTGACCTTGACTGAGGCTGTAAATAGCAAGAAATGATAGTAACTGTATTATCAAAAGGAGCTTGATTTTTTTGGCTGGGGGACAATCAATAGTAAAAATGAATATGAATGTGAAAATACTGAAAAAAGCTTCCTCTGTTCTGCACAATTTATTATTCTTATGCTTTGGTTATCTCCTTGAGTCTAGGGAAAAAACAGTCCAGGTGCAAGTTTCACAATTTACCATACAGAAATTTAGCTTCACCTAAAAAACTTGGTTTTGCCCATATAAATAGATTACCTGGGAATGAAAACCATTTGCTATCATAATCACTTCCTTTGCATATGCAAGTCTGAGGTTTTTTGGAACACATCCTGTTGGCATAGTCCAGGACATATATGAGTTTAGAAAATGGGGTTCACACAGGCCTCCCATGATGTTGTCTACAATGCCAGCAGAGGTTATACCAAGACTGCCAGCAGTAAGATTTCAATAGCAGAAAATCACAGTGACTACAGAGGAGACAAAGTATATCAACTGTGAAAAGCTGAAATAAATGGCACGTATTTGATGGTAAAAATTAGTCTAAGTGCTCACCTGCATTTGAAAAAAAGATATGGGGAATACAATAAGTCAGTTCCAGCCAAAGCCTGGGGATTTTTACTTTAGGACTTAAGATTTTTATTTTGAAAAAAAGGCATTGCATGCTACAGAGATTATGTAGCATTGCATCCCATGGACAAATTCGTATATACCACAGCTTTGCTTGCCTATCACATAGGAAAGCTTGTAGTCACAAATCTGATTGTTTTGGAAATTTGCCACTATGGCCCATCTTGAGAAAGGCAAATTTTATATAAAGGTGTAGAATGAGCAACTGCTTGTTAGTTTTCAGAGGTGGATAAGGGAGGACACCCAGCAGACAGCAGAAAAACAAAACTGGGTGGAAAGGTGGAAATCTGCCCTGATTTCCGGTGTTTCTGGAACACACATGAAACCTCTGAAACAAGAGCCACTCTCTGAGACCCTTTATCTAGCATTAGATTTTTTTTTTTTTAGTTTTAAATTAGAATATGGAAAAATGATCTGAGAGATCAGTCTAAAAAGTCCTTCATACTGTGCTGACCCAGGATTTCAGCTCTTTCCTCTAATGTACTATACAGTCAAGCTTACCAGCCTGTGGACTGAAATGGCTCAAGAGTGTTGCAAAGAGATTTTTAGTGCAAGGCCCTTTACTAGAATTTTCCTTTTCTGCTGGTCCATGCAGATTCTCCAACCATGGGACAGTTTGCAGCTACCGTTATTGTCCTTCTGAATATGGTGGTAAGCTGCATGAAAATTAACTATGAATGTGGACAGGAGAGATGCACACTGTTCCCCTTTTCTGGCCAGCTTCTCAGTTAAGCCAGCTGAGCTCCCTCACACAATCTTTTTTGGGTGGCTGTCTTCAAAAGTCCTTTGCTTAGGCTTAACCTTAGGGAAGGACCCTCCAAACTATTACATTCAAGGCATCAGTTTCTTAATTCTAAATTCAAGATGTTTGATATTCACTAATTAGAAGTATTTATTAATTATTTAGTAAGGCTGACAGGTTTGTTTTAAAAACACACCTCAACTATGCTAATTGACTGGACTGATTGGGATATTAGACTGCAATTAATAAATTGTCATGGAAAGGAGCAGAAAAAGACCCTGCCCAAGTTTATGGGTCTGTTTGTACTGACAGCTTCTCTTAGCTAGATGATTCATACTGGAAAGGAGCAAGGAAATAGAGGTTATGCAGTGTCATAAGGATGTAGAGATTTTTTTTTGACAATGTTGCACATGTATCTTTGATACTCATTTTGGATGTTAGCACTGACTTTGTGATGCAGAAGCAGTTCCCAAGATGTTTTGCTGACAGCAACATGTACGTTAAGATCTGTTTCTGTCCTGCTGCCTCTGACTTTTTCTGAACAAATTTTGTAGCCTTTCGGGTAATAACCAGCCTAGTTTATTGTCTTGGAATGATCTTTTCTCATTCCCATAATGCAATCCTGAAGTTACCCAGTAAACGCAAGCAACCAAGTAAAAATTTTGTAACCAAGTATAAAATCTGGTTGTACTTCAATCTAACATAGTCTTTGATCCATTTACAGGTATCTAAATAACTGTTCCACCTCTAAAATTAAGTTTTCAAGGTAAAAAGCATATGATATATTTTCTCTTGAAAACCGCAATGGAAGTCCTAAACCTATGTATTGTGTCATTTTGCACATCTACAGCAGCTTGTTGTTACAGAGCGTGCACTTGAACTGAATTGTAATTGCCCAGGAACAAATTTGAACTTAATGTTATTTGGAAGAACAGCAGGAGTCCAGTCAGTTGGTAGGAGCACAATAGCATACACCAGCTACTCCATTCTAGCTGCAGACATGTTAATTAATATATTTCTTTGACATCCCGATTGATTGAAATAGCAGTTAAAGAGTAATTAAAATGTTTATTTCTCTTAGGAATGTCAACCAAGATGTGGAATATAGCAATTACCTATGACGGATTAGAGGAAGATGATGAAGTCTTTGAAGTAGTTCTGAACTCCCCTGTGAATGCTGTTCTTGGCACGCGGACAAAAGCTGTAGTGAAAATTTTGGACTCAAAAGGAGGTATTCTCTTTTGATCTTCATCATTAAGAAAGTGGGACAATCTTGGCTGAGTAGCTGCTTATTTTCAAGCACAAGTTCTTCCTAACACTCACCTTCAGATCAAAATGCTTAATTTCTTTTTAGAGAAAACAGGTTTGACAGTTGCAGAGCCTTTATTCTCTCACACAATCATATGCATCCTCTTAGGAAACACAGCATGGAGAAAGCAATGAGTACAAAATGAGAAGGGTGCAAGGAAAGAAACCACTTTTCATAACAACACGAGTTCAGTTCTCATCTATGGAAGTGGAAAAAAAATGGTTTTTAAGTCCATTAGAATTTTTTTTCCCAGTTATTGTTCAACAGTTGTTGCACACCTCTGAAAAAGATTTATTTTCATCTCAAAAAAAACCCCTAAAAACTAAACCCAGCTCTTAGCAATGTGTTTTCTAATGCTTAACAAATGCAGTCCACAACATCACAGCACACAGCAGTGATCATTACAGAGTTTAGACTTTTATGTCTGCATTATTATTGTGTTTTTCAGTGATCAAATGTGGTGTGCCTAAAATCACACCAATAAAGAAGCAATTGTAAAAAAATAGAAATAATTAGCAAAGCAGTTGCATCCTCTGAAAGCTGAAGAGTGTTTTTTCTTCTGGTGCTTAGTGAAACAATCTTTTAAATACTTGTGTTGCAATGTATTAGGTTTCATTTTACAAAAATTCCTTTTAAAATTTCAAAGCTGTTTTCTCTTTAACATTCATAATGTAAATCAGAAGTTAATTGACACAATTAGTTTGTAGGAACAATAGTGTCCTGGATTTCTGAAGAGAAAGTTGTCTGGCCATAATGGAAGTATCACCAATATTGGTTAAAGATACCTGTCTATCCATGACTAAAAAAACAACACTCCAAATCCCAAACTATGCATGAAAACAGGTATTTTCAGAAGATGCCTGGTTGAAATTCTGATCTGTGGGTAGACAGATGCATTACATATTAAAACATACATACACAGGTAGTAGTTGCTATCATAGTCATAGCAAACCTCGCAAATGAGGATGACTGAGCAAACAGCAAATCAACCACATCAAGTGAAAAAATCATCCAACTTTTAATGACAAGCTGTTTATGTGCCCATGTCAACGTGACCAGTTATCTGCTCATGCAGTTAGAACTGACCATCTGCCATTTTTTATGCTTTCAGGTCAGTGCAGTTATTCCCATTCTTTTGGCCAAAGCAAGCGTGACTTCTGGGGGAGAGGCACACTGTTTCCAGTTTCCTCGGGCTCCTCATCACCTTCCAGGCCTGGCAATGCTCCTTTGGAAGGGATCCCACCGCCTCCTTCCGAAGGGATGAGAGAGCATGGAGGGGACCCACAGCAGGAGCACAGCTTGGCGAATCAGTCAAGGACCAGGCTGAGACTGACTGGAAATGGCAGAATAGTAAGACACTTCTGTAGTGCAGTGATGGACTGATTTATGAATTTATTGGGATGTGATAGCTTCACTTAGTTGTCATATTTTTGTAGCGATCCTACTCAGGTAGGAGTATTGACCATACAATAACCATAAACTACCTAAGCTTGCTTTGAGTCAGACCTGAGAGCTATTTAAAAATACTGCAAGGAAAAAAAATAAATCCTGATTTTGAAGATCCACGTACGCAAGAGAAAAAGAACAACAAAGTTGGGGAAGGAAACATGCATCAAGCACCTTCAGCAACTCTGCAGCTTCTAATCTTGTCTAAATTATGGGTCAGCTAGAAGAAAGAAGTCACTGGAGCCAGGCAAATTTATAGAAGCTGTGAATCTGGTTCTGAATTTTAAACCTGAAAATACTGTTAGCTTAAACAGGGAACAGTTACTTAAAACTTGCCCATTGATTTTCCTGCTTAAGCTGTATTGGTTTAGCTAGGTGGTTTAGTAACATTCTGCTATAGTGATCTTAAAAGTTAATGGAATATGTTTATAAACACACTTGTAATGTGTGATTTTTAATGGCTGTTTTCAGAGGTGATCAGTTTCCATTCTGAAAAAGAAAGAATTTTTTGTTTCTTTAATGCATGAATATGCCCATTTCATTCTGCTATTCTACCTTTGCAGGTTCATCCTTCATCTGTATTTAGAAATGGAACTGATGTGGTTTTCAGAGTAAGAGTATTATGAGTATTGCTCAGACATCTCTATGATTTCTTTCTCATTCTGTTCTTTCCAGGCTTTAACAGTCTTAATAATTCATTATGACCAATACGTTATTTTTCTATGTATTTTTCTTTTTCTTTGTCACTTTCCCTTGATTTGCAACAATTTGTATTATAATTTTTTTTTTTTTTTTTTTTTAGTTTATTTAAGAGTTGCTTGTATGTGCTAACCCTGTTTTCCCTCTCCTGTTCTCCTTGTGTGTGTGATACTGTAAAATGAAGTATCACGGGATGGTATCACTAAAAATAGAGGATGACACCTCATCAGCTAAAGCAAACAAGAAGGCTCGAGTGTCAGTAATTAATCAGGCACAACCACAGATAAATGCTGTCTCCTCTAGGAAGACAGAAATCCCACAAGCTGATAAGGCAGAACTGGCATCTGAACGAAGCTCAAGACATCAGGTATGAAACCTTTTGTTTCATAGGCATTTTCACCATCTGTTTTCAGTCACACTGTTTCCAAAATGATTTAACGCCTCTGAGATCTGCAGCCTAACCCTTCCTACTCCAAAACTGAGTTTAGTTTAACCAATACACAGCTAAATTAACAATTCAGCCTTTGAAGACTTTTCACTGCATAACTTTTTAATAGAAGAGCTATTTAATCTGTTTCATGTAGCTTGTTTGTTTTGTGTAATTATTTTCCTTAAAATGTTCAAATGACATTTCTCTTTCCAGGACTTTTACTCTTTTCCAAAGGCCTGTACACCAGATTTAAAGGGGCTCTTGCATTATGAAGAAAGCATTCAAAAGTTATTTCAGTGTGATGGAATAACATGGAAATCCTGGAATTCCCAGAGCAAGGTAAAATTGTCACGATGAGTATGCACCTAAATCAGAGCATGGAGTCTACGATGAGTGAGACTCTCAAGCAAAGGACCTTCCTGTAACAGCTATTGACTTGTACAGGAAATAAAAGAGTTGTCCAGAGTCAGGTTTGCTGTCACCAGAAAAAAAGATTTCCAGAGACATGATAAGGGCTTGACTGCTGGGGTTGCCTTTCCTCTCTGTCACCCACAGGTGCTCCTGGACAAACCACGTGAGCACTGATATGTCTTGGTGCTTGTGGGCATGTGGGCATGAGACAGTCAGTGAATGAAGTCTGTGAGAGAATGAGTGGGAATTAGTAAAATTAGCTCATTTAGGTATTCTGTAAACATACATCCCCTCCACCATGTAAAATGTCATGCTGAATTTTGTTGCACTGCATTCCCTACACAGACTGCAGGAGACAGAAAACAGTGTCCAAACTAATGTGGTCTTTTAAGAGGATTTTTGGAACTGAAACCTCATGTCACCTTTAAAGCTACTCATAAATTTTAGGCTCCTCTGGTAGGCATTTATTTCTTTACATCTTTTAAACAATGCTGCAGCATTATTGATACGCACCAAGGTTGATGTTCAATTTAATTCTGGGGCAGCCATAAGCAGCACCTCCACCCTTCACTCTGATTATTAGCACACAGACCAAGATCACTGTGAGAAAGAGTCTATTTTGCCTTTTCCTCTTTTATTTTAGGAGGTCAGTGGGAAGAAATGTCCCTCCGGATGGAGTCATCACGAGGGTAGCTGCTACTTCCTGGTAGTGAATCACAAGGTCACCTGGAACACTGCTGCTCGGGCTTGCAGAGAACAGTAAGAGACTTCTCCAAGTGAAAGTGTTTGCTGTGCACTGCTGTTGCCCTGAGCTGAATGCGGCTCTCGAGGCCAAGTTCATTTGGATAAGCCCCACTTTCGTTGTGCTGCACAGCTCCCCCCAAAATAGAACAAGCCCTGGGATTCAGACCCAGTGGAGAATAGAAATATTATTAGTCTCATAACATTTCAGGTGGTGATGCTACCTTATTCACAACATGAAGTCCTGAAGCTGTCCATGTGCAGTGAGGATGCTTTCCTAATAGGAGAGTTAGTTTGGGAGAAGAGAAATAGAGCAAAGACTCAGTCTTTCATCCTCTCTGACCCACCACTTCCTTGGCTCCACCTTCACTTGATATAGCAGCAGTACAATGTTGCCAGCTCCTGTGTGCCTCACCATATTCTTTCGAAGATGCAGCGCTTCAGATTCTGTGACTGCTTGAAAACTTTAACAGAAAATTTCTGACTTTTAAGGATAAATAAAAGCTAATAAATAAAAACAATAATAGTTGTCTCAAAGTAGGAGACAAATAGAATATCTGCCAGTCTTGCTCTTTGGAGCCCTGCTTTGTGATTTTGGTTTTAGGAGGGATAGCTTAGCACTGGAAGAAAAGCTAGCCATGCTAACATGGAGCTTGCCCTGGGATCATGCATGTTCTGAACCTTGTGTTGAATGTGAGCAGTAGGTTGAAGACCAAGCTGAGCAATAGAAGGGGCTTTAACAGACCTCTCCATTACTCCATGAAATGAAAATTGAAACAGGGAAGAGTTGGAGATGGGAGAAAGAGAATATATTCCATAAGTGGTTGAAGGACATGCAGGAAACATGAAATGTGGACAAGCATGCATAATAAACCTAGATTCATTCCATTCAGTTGTGTGAGGTTATGTTGTCTTGGTAATATGCAAAAGGAAAGTCTTGGTTCTAATACCTCCCAGCTGATGGAAGTTATTTTTTACTAGAATGTAAATGCTACCTGCTCTTGTGAGCTTACCACAAATTTCACATTGTTAATTGGCTTACTTAAAATTTCAGCTCCTGAAATGGTTTTCTATCACCTGCTTTTATTCTGTTACTTATCCAAACAAATATGTAAGTTGTGAGTATTCTAATATTTTTTTCTGAAAGCTTCAGCATTCAATTGATCCCTTGGGAACATATGTCACTCTGCTGGGAGGTGTTCCCCATTTCCTAAAAGAGTGTGCTCCTGGTGACCCATATTATTTGTGGGTGGTAACTTCTTGCTGAAGGTTATAGTGTGAAATGTAGATGTTAAACTGAATAACAGTAAATTAATTACAGAGTTAAACACCTACACAAAAAGTCAAGGCATATCACTGAATCAGCAAGCAAATGAATCATGGGGCAGTGATGATTCAGTTAATGTCAGACTACCACAGAATGAAGTAGCTTTATCCTGGTAAATGGAGTGCTACTGGTCTCCATCTGGAACTGATTTACAAAAGTACAACCCCAAGCACACACTTAAAAGTGGTACAAGAAGATAGCTTAGTACATTTTATTTTGTGCTTTTGCCCAGGTGCCCCCCCAACAATCACCACCACCACCAGTTGTGGTATTTCTGTTATTAATACTCCTACTGTTGACATTTATATAGCTGACATTTCCAATAAGCAAATAAAATCAGCATGGACCTCAATCCTCAGTTTTTTAATAGATCAAACAAACATGAGACATTAAGTGAAAAGATTAGAATTGACTTTCAGTAAATCAGCCAATTTCACTGAAAAATAAAAATCATTTTCATTACTACAAAAATGGGATTATCTTAAACTTCTATCCAATTTTCTTCCTAGACTTTTTCTGTTATACAGAACAGGAAAAAAGCACAAGCATTGTTAAAGTTGTTTCAGTAACAGCCTCCAACTAACCAACCTCCTAACCTCTTAGAGAAAACACTGTTATTCTGAGATGATGGACTTGAGACCAAGCTATACAAAAAAGATGTGGACAGGCTGGAGAGGGTCCAGAGAAGGGCCACAAAGACGGTCAAAGGACTGGGAAGCCAGCCATATGAGGAAAGACTGGGACAACTGGGGTTCTTCAGCCTTGAGAAAAGAAGGCTTAGGGGAAACCCTATCACCATATTCCAGTATTTAAAGGATGACTACAAAGAAGATGGAGACTTCCTTTTTTACAAGGAGTCACATGGAAAAGATGAGGGGTAATGGGTACAAGTTACTCCTGGGGAGATTCTGACTGGGCACAAGAGGAAAATTTTTCACAATGTGAATAATCAGCCATTGGAATAATCTCCCCAGGGAAGTGTTGGATTCCCCAACATTTGACACTTTTAGGATTCTGCTGGACAGGGTGCTGGGCCATCTTGTCTAGACTGTGCTTTTGCTAAGAAAGGTTGAACCAGATGATCTTTGAGGTCCCTTCCACCCTGGTATTCTATGATTTTATGATTCTCTTCCATCAAAGCAATGATGTCAATTTATTGCGGAAGCAATTATTGTCTGGACATAACTATATGCATGTGGCCTTATGCAAACCTGTTTGGGCTTCTAACGAGCTTTGAACTACATTGCATCCATTTGTTGGCATACCAACCATTTTTTCAGTTTCCATGTATAGGGGTAGAAGCAGACACAAAAATGTACTTGTCTTGACGTAAGTTGCTGTATGCCACGGTGATAATGTGGGTGCAAAAAATATCAGCTAATTGCTGTGAAAGTCTTGCACCACATCTAACCCTTCTCCAACACATTGGAGAGAAAGGTAGTTTAAGAACTCCATTCTCTAGCTTTGTTTTGTATGCATGAAGAGGCCCTTGGCAACATGAAGAGAAGCATCTGGGGGATATTACGGCTGAGTGATCCCACAGCAGCCTGATTTAGCAGCAATTTTGGTGATTTATGTTACAGTTCTTGTTTATCCCTTAAGAACATGTTCTCCTCAAGGGTCAGTGCAGCAGGGCTCACTCACATGTGAGATGGTTTCATGGCTGTTGTTGAAGGGACTCTTCACTGTATAGACAAAACCCACAGTTGCATCTTCTGCTTTGTTAGTCATATTATACCTTCATCTTCTTGAAGTTGAACATTTTGTTAGAGCTTAAATATGGTCTGATTTCAGATCTTTTACTGCCAGCTTTGTAAGGCAGCGGCTGTTTTGTTTGGTGTTTGTATATTAGCAGCATGTGGCCTCAGTCCTTGGGAATCACAGCCAGAACCACATCTAAAGTAATAGGTTAGACCCTTCATGATGGCTCAGTGTTGCCTACTGCAAAGCAGGATGGACCCTGCTGCCCTCCTCTCCTAATGCTGTGCTTGTTCTGTAAAAGAATGATTTAACTTATATTATTTCTAGTGACTCCAGCATAGGGATTTAGCTACAGTCATTTCAAAGGCTCAGTGTATCTTGTCTGACTTTCAGCTGCCACTCTGGAAATGCAGGGCTCCTGCAAGCTCTGCATCATGTCTGCCAGCTTCATCTGAATGTTTTGAATACCACAAGGCGTTGTAAGCAACACTAGACACCTATTTCAAGGCACCAGGATTACTCTCTAGGTGATCAAACAAAAGCCTGGGATAAGCAGAGCGTGTCAGTCAATCCCCTGACTTCACTATCCATATAGGACATGGATTTACTACAGCAGTTCAAATTAAATGTCCTCCTGTGCTGCGGAGACCTTCATAGCTAGTCAAGTGTGCTTTTGCTGAAGTTAAATTTATCAGAATGGTACAAAGCTCCTTTAAATGTATTGGATAATTTAATGTAAAATCAGCAAAGTCTTTGTGCTAAGTGTTTTGCATATAATACTTCAAAATATTGAATACTGGCTACTCAAAATATTTTCTTAATTTGGGCAGCTTCTCTAAGATGACGTATGCTTTTGACTTGATAGCAAAAATTTTAAAGCACAGAAGAATGATTTCAAATGGACTTATTTAGCAGAGAAATCAGTGCTGTGTGGTTTGTTTGGTTTTGTTTTTTTTTTTTCCTTTCAGTAAGGCATTATGACCCCTTCTCTAAAGTAATTTAAATTAGGAAGTGTTAGATTTACATAACTCCGTAAATAACATTATCTTGTCATTTCCTGCCTAGAGGCACAGTTAGTAATATTATCATAAGTGGTATGTTCCTTCAGGACTCATTTCCCTACAACACATCAAAACCCCTGACTAGTTGTAACAATTGGAATGGTTGTTCTCTCTTCAGTCACGTGTGTGTCTCAGGCTGTATTTAAAAAGCACTCCTATGGAGAAAAGATTAGATAACATTATAATTATTGCAGTGCTTTCCTTTCACAGTGCTGAAGTCTGTCCCTGGTACTTGTCTCAAACCGTTCTTGCTCAGACCACCCTTGTATGTCATAAACGATATAGCATTTACTGATACATATTGATGCTTTTCATTTTCACGTTTTCTAAAACAATTGAAACAACAGCAGTAAGCTATGCTTACTTGAAGTAAATGACTTAGTTCCAGGGCTTTGGTTGTCCTTAAGCAGAAGCCAGATAAAATACCCTATTTTCGTTCTTGATCAGCTAGTAGTGATATCACAGAGACTGCTGCCCAAATCTCTTCTTAGCCCCAAGTTTGGTCAGTGGCCAGCCACTGTCAGTGAGGGGGAATGGCATCCTGCTGGTGGATCAGTTACCCTGGAAGGACACCCTGAATTAACTGAGCCTGCTCACCTGGACTTTTTGTCTGAGGAAGAAGACAGAGTACAAAATTTTCCAAGAGCTTTTGTCAGTGTTAACAGCTTTGTTCCCGCTTCACTGGAGATTTCACGCCTGGTAGATGGGCCCAGAGGTGTGGAATCATGTCACCCTTGGGACATACAGGCACCAACACCATGCATGAAACTCTAACATGACGAGAGGCACAGTCAAAGCCTCTGTTGGGAGCTTCACTGGATGAAGTTTTGGGAGCCTCTGCCATAGGCGGGTGCACAATCCTGTCCCCTACCAGACAGTTGCCGACCACTTTGTGCTGGGAGAGTCTGCCATTTGTAAAGCCATGATCAAAGGTTCTGAGGCCAACCTGCCACACCTCCACCTGAGGAGAGTGTACACAGATGTCAACAAGATCCTTTACACTTTGTTGTCGGCCGGACCCTGAACTTGGGGGGCCCTTGATGGGACCTAAGTTACTGTGTGGTGCTTGGTCTAGGGCAGCCGTGATTACGCAGGCTGTGAGGGCTAACACTCAGCTGTCCTGCAGGCCTTGGCGGACCCACTGTGCAAAGCCGAGCAGAGGGTGAATCCCCTGCTGCTTTGGTTGACTGCAGGCGTAATGGAGGAGGCATTTGCAGCAGGAGCATCCCATCAGCACTACAATGAACTTGTTCCACACCATGCCCCTGCGTGCCCAGATTAAGGAATGGTCCAGATTTTGTGCGGTAGGGACTGTGCAGAATATCGTAGGCTACTACTTTGAATTCTTCCTGATGTAAAATTTGCCTGCCTCCCTATCTTGTGTGGCATTATATGGCATCCACAGGATCAGTACTGTTAGAAGAGATACAAGGCAGCAAACAGGAATGGAGCTCCAGGCATGGGTCTCTAACTGGGCAGCAGGCTTGGCAGTGGGCTCACACCCAAAGATCTGTTCATGGTCTCCATAGTGGATTCAAGTCGGCTGTGCCACTCTTGAGGTCTGGTTGTTGTCCCAGCTTTTAAAAGAAGACAGTCTTTAACTCCTCTGGAGCAGTACTGATCTCCTGTCTCTGTTATCTGGCAACAGTCATGAAATTAGCAAAATCCTCATAATGCCATTGACTTATTCTGCTGCTAGAAAAGTTTTTGGCTCTCCTAAAACACGTTTTGATGAGCAGTGTTGTTTGCTTAGGCCCTATCAAGCATCACCTGGGATCTTCTGGGAGGCTGAAAGGGTTGGCATCACTGTTAGGCTGACTGGCAGTCAGAAATACGGGACAAGAGAAATGACAGAGGCTCAGCATCGGAGGGAAGGCAACAGCAGGTGTGACAGGTAAAAAGGTGACAGGATATCAAGGCAGGCAAAAAGACAGATAAATAAGAAAGTGGAGCCACTGATGGCTGACAGTTCCTGGCAAATGTGAAGGATGCCATTTGACTCTTAATGCTTCAGGATTTAGCCTGATCTCTAAATGGCTTAAGAGCAGCCTGCTGGTGCTTGCATGCTTGGTACTAGTTGGAAGACTTCACTGTGGCAAGGCCCTCAGTGGCTAGGGTTTGCAAGTCCTCCTTTGGGGTTGGTATACTTTAAGTACAAACACAGAGCAGAGCTTATGCATTGGATTAATTCTGAAATAGTCTGGTTAATACACACCACAACTGCTCTCCAATCTGAACTAAACACATCGTGATTGCAGACAACCCAACATTACCTCTCAGAACCACACTACCACTTTAAGCCAGACCCCTAAATTACATGCTCTTGGATCTGTTTCGAAATGTGGCCAAGATTTTAACTGTGTTATTCAAAGCTTTAGCTTTGTCAGAACACAATTTTAAAAAGATATAGTCTGCTCTGCTACTAAGTGGGTGAGCTGTGTCTTTCAGTGGCTTAGATTTTAGTGCAGGCAGATTATTATTTTAAAGAAAAGAATGTAGCAATGATTTTGTCAATGGTTAAAACACAGTCTGTGAGTATGAGGTACACATTTCCTGTATACATTTATTTCAGTTGCCCAGCTGATTTAATTTTTCTGTTAGAAAAATCAGACTAAGACTTTGCTTCCACTCCAAGTAATCCAGCAATTTAAGACTTTATCTCCATGTAATTATTTCTTCATGCCAGGAAGTAGTGGTTTTCCTGTGAAAGGCTATTTATATGCTTTATACTAGAATCAGTGCCCCTTGTTGATAAGTCGATGGGAGCTGTCTGTCACTCTGTGGAATCCTAATTACTCTGTCCTCTCTCCTTGAGTCTAGATACCTGGGGAGTCTAGCAAGCGTGGCTAATGAACAACACATGCAGTGGCTGTGGGACTTCAGTGGGAGGAAGCCCTTTTGGATAGGCAAGTACATCAGCTCTCTGTCCTCTCTGAGGATTACAGTTCCTGTGCACCTTGGAAAGCAGAAACTGCTGCAGCAGTTCCAGCCCAGTTTTCAAACATTGCATTGTCCTCAACTTTCTACTGGTTTTATTTCAGAGCAAGGCCTAAAATGAAAGCCATAATTTACCTGGCTAATTTTATAAGTCTTTATCAAAAAGAAGAGTTTATCATGTTCCTATTGCTGGATAGCTTTTGCCTTCAACCCTTTTCCATTTTAATACAAGCTGGTAAAATAAGTTCTGGTGGAGCTCCTCCTCTTTTGTTTATCTCACCTTTCTTTTGACTGTTACTTTATTTATCTCCAATTTCTCTTTTTTTTTAGCTTTACTTTAAATAATTATTTATGTTACTTCTAATTTAACGGTGTCATCTTTTATCAGAAATCTCGTGAATTAATTAGACGATCAGCTAAAGATTTCATCATATCATTTTAGATTTAGCTATTTCTTATTATACAGCTTTCATTTAAGGAGAAATGGAAAGAACTCAGATGAGCCTTCTCTGTACCTCCTGATCCTTTTATGTGAATGACTACCTTAGCTCACGGACTAGTGCTATTGTTTTCTTTTAGCCCTTCTTGTTTCTGCTATACTGTCCACATTTTAGGTTCTTTTTTCCAATTATGAATTGCAATTTTCAGTGCTTAGTAATTTTCTGAGATGGATTTACTAGCTATACTAAATTAACTTTAAAAACTAGTCAGTTTGGGATCATGTTACATGGTATCATGATTGTTAACCTGAGAGAAACAAACTCCTCTGATAAGAATAAAGACTACAAGACCATTGTGTCAATTTTCTGATCTTGGTCTCTTCTAGCTAAGAAGACACATCACATCTGAAAGTATGCCACCCATGTTGGTCAGAGGCTAAGTGAAAAGACATGTTTTCGACTGTATTAATTAACACAACCTAATTTTACAACTGTTAATTTCAACAGTGTAAACAAGGTCTACAAAGATCTGCAGGATTTTATTTTCAGAAGGAATCTGAAGACGTCTGAGGCTGCCCAGACTTGAATACAACATTCTGCTTGGCATCTTAGGTATCAAAAAAGAAACCTGAGAGGTGATAGACGTGCAGTAGATGGAAAGAGAGAAAACATTTAAAATAGGCAATAATGTGGAAAAGTGTATTTTCCCTTATTCAGATGGCACTAATTGTGATTCAGATGGCCTTACGAAATATTAAATTGTGTTTTCCTTGTATTCTTCCAGATGGGTTTTTTCTCTCAGCACAATATTGTATGCATTTTTTAACAAAGGTATATAACAACATGCTTCTGTTGGCATCACACTCCAGAGATGATAAACATCACTGATTTGGTCTTACTGATTTCACACAGGCTTGAATGACCAAGTCAATCCTGGACATTGGGAGTGGAATGGAGGAGAACCTGTAACCTACATGAATTGGAGAAGAGGCTCCTACCACTTTCCAAAGAGAGGAAGAAATTGTGTATTGGTGCAGAAGCGAGGAAAATGGCAAGCAACTGACTGCAGGAAGGTCAAATGGAACAGCTATGTATGTTCAAGAAAGCTGTAAGGAATGGAGGATCCCTGTGAAAGCATGTGGACATTCATGTTGTTTCAGTTTTATTTATCTGCAGACATGTGAGGGTGTGCAGGTAGAAAACTGTCCTAATTACCAGCAAGGTTTACTTTATATGCTGCCAGAAGTGCAGATGCATTGGACTCTAACCAAGGAATACAGGTCAGTTGCAAAGATTAAGTCCAGGTCAAGGTTTTGAACTCTCCCCAAAGGCTTTGATCTGTCACTTACTTGTATGTATTTTTACACCAAAGAGCTAGGCCTGAAGGCTGTCATCACATTTCTGTCTAAAAATACTTTTTTTTTTTTTTTAACAAAAAGAAAGTAGCACATCAGTTGATTTGCTTCGCTCTTAAGGAAGGGTTGTGAATTGGCTGTTGCTTTAATTTGTTGCAATAAAACCTGCAGTTTTACCCTGCAGTCACAAAAAGAGGAAGGCTGTTTGGGGTGGAAATGAGGGCAGATTCTGCTGGCTAAAAACAGGTTCTCTTGGGTCATGAGGGGAGGGATGGGACATTATGTCAGGAGAGTGAGGCTTCTTTCATGGATGCCCTAGTACAATATCTTAGAAAAATACCAATGACAGGATTTGGTGACAGAGTACCAACAGGAGCAAAGCCTTGTATTTCTTTCTTTTTCTACCTCCCAAGGCCAGCTTCAGATCCTAATCACACAGAGCTGCCTATTGTTTCACATTCCTAACCAAAACTGTTCAATGTTTTTTTGGAGTTGCAGGATGGTACTGTAATTTTTAGTGTAATTAAATAATGGGACCTCTGTAAATCTGATGCTATATCAAAGGATGATTTACACAAAAAAATTAATACTAAAGCTTAATCCTAGAATATTATCTTGGGATATTCAGTGATACATGAACATCAATAGGATTTATATGTGTGTATAAACCAATGTAATCGTGAAATGTATTTTGTACTAAAGCAGCTATGGCTTTTGAAAAGTATTAATCTAAGTCCTTATTAGGGATTTGAGGTTTTTAAAAATAATAATTAGAAATCCAGATTTAGTTCTGAGAAGGGCTTAAAAATCAGCTTTTAATAGGGAAAAACAGCTGCCCATAACTTAGTTTTAACTTAGTTTAAATATATGCAGTTTCAGTGTTATCATTTCATAACATTATAGCAAATTTATATTTGACCTGTCAAAAAACTTCCTTCAGGACCTTCGTACTGCCTGCCTTAAAATTAAAAGAAGAAACAAGTCATAAGCTTCCTAAAAAAAAAATAAAAAAATTAAAGCTCCTCTCAAGCCCTCCCTCTGCCCATAATGAGTGCATGACAGTTGGTGTGGCACTGAGTAGGGTGAATTTGCCCTGTACCTTACAAACTCTCATCCATCCCATCTGCCTGCCTGCTGCCAGCAGTTGATCCTCCCCTTGCCCCCTATCAGCTTGTCTATTCAGGCAGCCTCTGGATGAATTGCATCTGTACACTATTTGCAGCAGAGGTGCAAAAACTCCTTCTAGGGTTCCTCACAGCAGTTTCACAGTCCTGCCAAGGACAGATGCAGCAGAATCACCTCTCCTCTCTGCACTGAGGGACACTGTTTCAGGGATTATTTAGCCCTCCTCTGTGCCTTTGGCATGCATGGGTTACTTATCCTTCCTCCTTGCCTGTGACATGTTAAATGAATATGCATGTGAGTAGCTGGACAGTCTGTATAAAGGAGAGAACCTTTCTGAAACAACTTTGCAGACAAGCACAAGTACATTACAAAATTAGAGGAAAAATACTGTGGACAGAACCTCCTCACCCTTATTGTTGGTATCAACAGACACAGACGAAAATATTTCCAGGATTTCTTTTTTTTGTCATGGTAATCCTTATGCCAAGCTTCTAGACACTTTTGCTAGACACTAACACTTTTGCTTAAGGAGTTTACTAGAGCAACATAGATAGGCTAATTGTTTCAAGAATTGCCCAAACCTAGTACCCCTGAGTACCTATCTAGACCTGTTTTTATTTCTGATAGTTCTCACTGCAAAAAAATTAGGATCTAAAAAAAGCAGTCTTGGGATCTCTTGTGTTCTGGAATTCCAGGGAAAATTGACTCAGAGAGCTTGGTTAGACATAAACATAAACTTTTATGTCTTTAGGGCCTTCTTTTTATATAAACTACTGAGTTTATTGGTGCTATCTTGATAAAGCCTGTCAAGATTATTTAAATACCTCTCCTAATTATTTAATAAATGAATGACATCAACAGAGAGGGAATTTTGACCAAGGTGCTTGTTACTTAATCAGTAACTAATCAATGACTCATGCCTAGTCTGAGACAACAGTGATCTCAGAGGTTTGCTTTTGTGAGAAGAAGGGTGAATTTCCCTTTTCTGTATTTCATTTGAACTACTTTAAAGTGATTGAAGAGTATGAGGATTTCAGTACACAATAGGCTGTTGTCCAAACTGTATGTGTTTACTGGTTTCATTAGATCTAGTACAATACACTAATGAAACTAAAATTCTTACATTGCAGTGCAAGGATATTTCTGCCCTGAAAGGCTGATGAATTGTTTTTCAATACAATGAACTCTACCAAAAATTTATTCATCAATTTTAATTTTTCTGTCCTTAAAAATGAAGTATTTTTTCATAGATTTTTACAGCTTTTATTAGAATACTAGAGTTTAAAAATATGACACACTCAAATCAGGGAAAACACAAATAAATCAGTTTTTCTGTTGCCATAGGAAGTTGTTGTCTCTAAGAGATTTAGTAAAGGAAGGGCCTAAAATCCTGAGAAGTCACTGGGAATCTCTCCAGTCTTCAATACTTTTGAATTAGACTCTGAGTAAACTCAGGGGAAAATCAGTCTTCAGAGGATCAGCATCAGCAGGGGAATTTCAAGACACTGAAAGTAAGAACAAGGAGCATGTAAATTCTGGTGTTCACCTATGGATGCCACACTTTCTGGATAAACAAAGGATTTATTTCATCAGAACTATCTACATACCTTTTAAGAGTAACAAAAGCAAGACACAATAGCTCAGTTAAAAGAACCCGGTGGTTAGCCTAGATTTCTATGAAGGAATGGGCAACATGAGCTTGTTGTGTAGCTGTCACTTTTAACCACCTTCTGTCCTTGTCAAGTATCCTTTAAATCTGTTGACCAGTTTCAAACAAATTTGACAGAGAAGTAGACTCAAAGACAGTGGTTATGAAAAAAATGGATAGGCAACTGGCCACAGGAGCACTTCTTCCAAACCAAAATATTCTAAAACATTTGTATTGCTATTAACTTCACAGAGATCAAGTTTTTAATCTGAAAAAAAACAGAAAAGTTTTCCAGATCTCTTTTGTACACACTGAAACTTACTGAATGCCTTCAAGTCTTTATTCACCTATTCTAAAATTATAAAAATAGCTTTGAGAGAATTATATATATAATTCAGTGAATACTGTGATTCTACATTATTTTCATCACAAGACTGGTGCTATTGTAATTCATGTATTCAGAACGCTATCTATATTGTTATGTTTAACTTTGTAATGTGTGTTAATACAAAACTGAAACATATTTTGGTGAATAAGTATTTCTTCAGTTTCATAATCTCACAAAAGCTTTTTACTAGTGATAAAAACAATAGTGTTGGGCATAATAAAAGCGCACTTACAGTTAAGCATAATATACCTATTATTTACTCCCTGCTGTTTCTGAATTCTGTTTCTTCTTCTGCATGAGCCTATTCCTGAATTAATACTATAAGGACCTCTGTATCATGAACAAACCATTTTTAAAGGAGAAAATGCTGTTTATTTTGAGAAGTAAATTTAAGAATAGTTAGAGATCTGCAAGCAAATATACAAGAGGAAAGATGAATTCAAGAAAGACTGTCAGTCCATAAAATTGAGTTTTAATATGATTCTTGATTTAAAGGAGAATGTGAAAAAAACAGTCATTGTCCCTCAGTAACCTCAGCCATCTTCACAGAAGAGATACAGATGTCAGTTCTCCTCTCTTATTACCCTTTAAGAAGCTATGCTGCTTGTAATATGGAGAACTCTGCTACTCTAATTCCATTGCTTAACTACCATCCTCTACATCAGTACATAAGCAGTATAAGGTCAGAAGACAAGAACACAATAGTGTTTGTTTGTTTATTTTTATAGCATTGAGATAATGTATTGTTTTCAGTTAGAAGTAGTCCTAATGAATAGGAATCTGGTATCTGAAGTACTGGATATAAGCAAAAGAAGCAAAAGAATATCATTTTATTCACGCAGATGAAATTTTCAGGTAAGTCTAAACATATTTTTACTTTAACAAAAGAAACCTTATCTGCATCTTCTTCCTTGGAGTACGTTACAAATATTTTCTTGGTGTTGTCAAACTCTTCAGTGAATCACCACTGTTCTCTGAAATTATTCACAGCAATCTGAGAACGATGTGTCTTGCTGAAGACTGAAATGTCTCTTTGCCTAGAATCTTTCTGCCCTGGCTCACTGTCCTACAGCTTAACAACCTGCAGCAATCAAGCACATACCCAACATAGCTCCTCAGGCTGGGTTTGGAATTGAGTACATTCTCAAGTAGGCAGTACATATGTGCCAGTACCATTCAGGAGATGCTTCAGGAGGTGGACACCTGTCCAAAATCTACCAGCCTGACAATTATAGTAGCGAGAAAACCACCCATTGCATCACGTGTACATACCTACAGCCATGAGAACATCTGCCAATACGCATAAAAGTACACCTATCCTAGCCCTGCTGGACACACACGCGAACATTTTCAAGTGTGAGCATCTACATTTTGGCAGCAGTTTCAAACTTAAGACTGTTCTCAGTTCTGTGGCTACAACACAGATAAAAGAAACAGAGAAATGTGAACAGAAAGGTATAAAACAGTGAAGAAACTGCAACAGAGGACTTGAAACTGAATAGCAAAGGGAGGAATTCATGATGTACAGTATCTAAGGTTGAAGGTACAAAACTAAACAGATTTATTGTCTGTTCTTTCCTATCATACCTTGTAAAAAGCCTTCTGGCTTTGTAATTATAACTTTCCCGTGAGGCCTGTATGTGATCTGTTTCCCTGAAACTCAGTAAAACAAAGACCACAGATGGCTTTCTTTGGTAAGTACAATAATTGGAGAATAAACTGAATAGTGCTATTTCATTAGTTCTGAGGTCTTCATATGGGTTCTGTAGAAGATATATCTGGATACAAGTTTGTCTACATAGGATATGTTTTGAAAATGACAGGATGTTGAATTGGGCTGTAATATATAAAATCCATTTTAATGATTTAATCATCAATCATGCTATGATGACACTATTTAGCTCAACAGAAGGCAAGTAATTCAAGCACTGCCTAAGAATTATTTTTAGGCATCAACTGGCAGTGTAACTAATTACTCAGTTTATGTCCATAATGACTGAATAAACTCCGGCTCTGAAACAAATGAATAATACTTTGCATTTGCATAGCACTTGTCATCTATAGACCTGACAGTTTTAAAAGGATGGGCAAACATTCACAGTGACTATTTCTAGTGAAAACAGAATGTCCTGAATAAATTGCTACTATGAAGGCAAATCAAAGCCTGCTGGAAAGACACTGCTACATTTAGCCACAAGATTTAACAACCAAAATACAGTGAAAACATGTGCTATGCTTATATGAAAGGGTAATCAGGCAGGAAAACAAGTTTTTATAAAAGATACAGCACTGCTTTTTGTAGAAATCTGAGATTAGCTGTATTTGGAACATAATGATTATGTGCCCAGTCCAATCTCTGTTGTCAATTATTAGCCTATGCAGTTGATGTCACCACAAAGAGAGTTATAAATACTTACTATTTTTAACTTCAGAATGATTCTCCAAACTCGCTGTCCGAGCTGGGATGCCTTCCCATAATGCAGGCAGGCTCCTGGCTGAGCTGAGGGGCTGAGGATAGATCTACTACCTGTGCATGGTTATACAGGCAGCTGACTCCAGAACAGGTTTAGACAGTATGTAAATATAGAACAAACTGTGATGTACCAGGTCCTGTATCTTACCAACTTTGTCTCTTGGAAAGCTGCCGCAGCTTACTGTCATAGACATGAAGGAACAGTATTAGACTGGCCTCGCAGAACCAGAGCTGGCATGCTGCTTTTGGCTCTCAGCAGATCTTAGGTAAAGCCATCCAAAAAACCCCATGAACTAGAACTGGCTTGACCTAGAGGAGAAGACAGCTCTGTTTTCTGCCTTTGGGTTGCAGATTGGCTTGCAGAGTGACTTGCTGACACGGCTTTGCTTCAGTCTTCTTTCCTACACTTCTGTAAATAATATTTTGTGCTTTTACATCTGAAGCCCTCTAAGGCAGTCCTACTGCATGTTACAGGGTAGAACAGTACGTACCATGAATGGATCCTGATCTTGAACAGTTTTTTTCCAGTGTCACTGCACTGCAAATGTAACACTAGCAGCTTAACATCTATACATATATGCCAATACTAAGGTTTTTATACACTCCTTGTTAATATTTGCACTGCACCAATAACCCAGACCAGTTTAGTTTAGACAGAAGTGTCTGGACAGCCCAATCGTTCCAGTACTACCATTTACTTAATTTTTATCTGTGCATTGACAGAGACATCCTTAAATCAATTGTACCATATTTGCTGCTTGCAACATGATTTATTCTTTATGAAGAACTGCAGAAAGAACCCTCTGTAAACAGCAGTAATAAAATGATATTGCTCATACTCTTGCTACAAAGGAACCCTCCAGCAGAAACTCACATGCTACCTGGGCACCAAACCATGCCTCAGCCACATCAGATAAGAAGGGCAAAATACACCTGTACACATACACATGCTTTTTTTTTTTCTTTCAGGGCAGATTGGGGTAAAATTTAACTGAGACTTAAAAGCCTTTTTTCTTTTACCTTGAAGGTGGTGGGATTTTTTAAGCAGGCTTTGAGGGGAGGTAAATTGGGGCTTTCAGGCATTTAGTTTTCAATTCTGTAAACATTCTTTTGAGTAATTTAATGCCATTTTGCTTATATGGATAAAGTTGAATACAGACATTACAGGATCAAGACCACAGCTGGAATTTTTAAACAGAAAGAGCTGGTATACCACTGGTCTAGACTTAGAGAAAAGGCACTTCCTGGCAAAGGAACTGAAAAATAGCTGAAACAGACAAAAGGAAACAGAAAGAACACTTCTGTTGTGTTGTTATAATCCAGACAGAATCATCTTTAAATTGTTTTAGTTAGCTTTATATTTTTAAATTCTGAAGCAAAGAGCTGCAAAAATGTATGTTGCTTCAATCAAATCTTATGTTTGAAAGACATTGCCAAATGTCTTTCAGACCCTTCTGTGTCAGTATAATACAATACATAGATCTGAGTATCACCCGTGTCTTGTAACAATCTAAGCAACTAAAATGAAGAGGAAAAAAAGAAGGAAAACTCAAAATGTAATACCCTTATCTTTGCTGAATAATTTTGAATGACTGCTACCAACACGAACCAGATACAAGGAATTTTAGTTCCAAAGGTCAACTGCTTCAGTTCAACTTGTTGGCCAATAAAGATAGGATGTGAGGATTCAAACTGCACTTCTAGGCTACTTAATTATCTACCATCACATTGACTCATTATTGCTCCACCTTAATGCTGCACATGCTTGTGTAAATATGATGCAAGGACTTTTTGCACACACCCATCTGCAGTTCTTGTTGCAGATGCCAATATTTTCTGATTTCATTCGTGATAATTGTGGGAGAATCTGCCCTCCCAGGGCACACTTGAGACTTCAGGAAGCCACAAAACCAGTGGCAGAATTAAGTTGCTTTCAGCTGAAATTACAAAGCAGTAAAGCTTGTGCTTGATGGCTGTGCTTCTCTCAATGAGATCATGCCACTGAGGTCAAGGCACAAATACACTCTAATGTTGGTGTGTGAACCCCATTCTTGCTGGATTTCCCCCTCTTCTGTCTCAGGATCACAACAAATTTTAACTTAAGTGAATTATGCAGTATGGAAAAGCTCTAGATCTCCACCAGCTTTGTGCTAAAGTTGTAAGTCAGTGCCTCACAAGGCTGTTGCTAGGCAATTAGTTTACTTCAATTATCAGGCAATAAAGTAATTCCCTGGAAATGAAAGTCAAATAACTCCATACATCTAGTACAGACCACCTAAATTTACAAGAATAGTGAACAGATTAGCTACAAACTTAAGAGCCTATTAATACACGCTTTCTGGTAAAAACAGGAGTGTCTAGAGATTAGAGTACCTAAATGGCAAATTATCTGAAGCAGAATTTTCTTATGGTATTTTCAGATTAGGATCAATGTTTGCAATGTTTATTGAAAAGATCTTTTCCTTCTCCCAACACTTTCCTCTGTATGATGTTCTATCAGATTTTTTTTTTCTCACATGTTGCATGGCACGATAATTTTACAAAAGATGCCTGCAGTTTAGGGTCTAGCAGTCTTTAGATATTTCTGTTGAGACATTGATGTCTAGAACCATAAAATATGTCAGCTCTAACATGTTTTGCTTAAATCCTCATTTTGTTTACCAACTTTATAGGATGTCTGTAGTAGCTTTGATGCCTGAACAGGATGTAGCAGTGTTAGTTAATCTTTGAGAATCTGGGGTGCAGAGTTTCTTCACCCTGGGACCTTTTATTCTGGGCTAGAGATACGTCTGCACTCCAGCAGCTGCAAATCTGCTGTGAAGGAGGTGAATCAAGGGCCAGTGCTCTCTGCCAGATTACTCCAGGTGTGTGAGCACCAGTCTGCCAGTTTGCAGTGCCGCTGCTGCAGGCCTTGGGTCATATCCCAAATCTAAGAGACCAAAATTAGCTCAGCTTTTGAAAACATGGTCTGATTTGATGTCTCCAGATCCAGCTTCATGTTTTAGCAAACTTTAATCAGCTTGCCTTTTCCTGTTGTGATGAAATAACACTCCCTGTTTTGACAGTCTCTGGCTTTGTGGAATCGTAAGTCAAAATAAACAACGAAGACCACATTGAACATGCTAATACACAACCTCAAATGTTTCCTTAATTCCTAGGCCTAAACTAGACAGCTTATCCAAACATCTCTTCCTGTTGACTCCTTCTGTCCCCCACACCATCCTGGGTTACTAGATTTTAGATAGGAACTTCTAATACACATAATCCAGATTGAAAGCAGAGTTTCCTTAGCACAAACTCCCCTATCATAATTGTAATCTACAGTAAATGAATGCAATTAGGCACACCAGGGTCTCCCCTGAGCCCCCGTCTCCTCTGCACACGGACAGCAGCCATAAATTGACACCAGGCTCTCATATAAAGCTAGCACACTATGTTCACTGCAATAGCAGCAGGTCTACAGGGTTGCACTTTACAGGATCATGCCACTGCTTCTCCTTCAGCTGCTAGTGCTCTCATGTCTTGGAGCCACAGAGCCACAGGGAGATTCACCGCAAAGAAAAAGCAGAAGGCCATTTCAGCACCTTTTCTATCTGAACAAAAATCTGCTTGGAAGTCAGCGTTTTCATGAGCTGGTAGGGGAAAACCCGGTAGGTGTTGAGGAAACCCTGGGAGAACCAAGCTTTTTTGTAGCAATTCCTCAGACGGCATCCGAAAGTGAGAAGCAAGAGGAGAAAAAGATGTCCAGATTCATCCTTCCCAATGCAGAACTCCATGCAGACCAAGACCTGAGAACCTGGGCAGCACCCAGAGAGATCTCTCCTGTGGAAAACTTCTCTCCATCCCACTATTCCAGCAAGAGGGAGGCTGAACCTCCCTATAGAAAAGATGCCAAGAAATTTTGGGACCACTTCATGTTAAAGAAAAATTCTGCGTCTGAAGAGGTTGTCCTGCCAATCAAGACCAATGAAATGCACCAAGAAAACTGCAGAACCCTGCCTTTTTCCCAGGTAAGAACAGGTGTCCAAGATCAATAAATGTGTATTTTCCCCTGCTTCTTGTAATCAGCAACTAAAGACACATGGGTTATTTCATTTGCTAAGTCATAGGGCTGCTTCAGAACACTCACACACAATATGTGGCTGAAAAACACAGCTAAAAAGGCTGAAAAAGCTTTAGTCTGATGAGGCAAACTGCTAAACTGCAGCACTGGAAAGCCACACATTCAATTTTCAGAGAGTTATTTATTCTTTTTATGTAAAGATGCTCTGACCTAGCCTGATCAAGCAGGGCAGTAGTGAGTAATCATCTATTCAATGAATATACATGTAAATAGCTTGTATACATGAATCACCTTTATATATATATGTATATACATATACACAGATGCACATATACAAGGAGTCCCAGGGCAAGTATTTACAGGAGAAGCTGGTTGCTTTCTTACAGCTAAGCAAGGATTCCTTTCTGCTGTACTAATTGGAAGACTGATGCATACATCCAATTCTGTGCTAAGAATGCTGGAGAACTGCTAAATTGTCCCATGCACAGATAAAGACATTCTGTCATATTGTAACATCAAGACAAGCGAATAGTATAGATAAAAGTGCTGTATTCCTCGTGAGGTAACATGTATTCTCAGTGTTTCTGTAATCACAGTCTGTCAAGGACCGTGTATTTTCACACCTCTCACTAAATTTATTTCACTGGCAGACATATGGAAATATAGGTGTGGCCTAGAAACTTGTACCATTTTACTTTTTGTGCCATGTAATATGGCAAGCTTTCTCCAGGATGGCTGCAGTTATGCCAATATAAAAGTGCTAAGTCCAGTCTAGCTTTTTATGGCTTGGGAATTCACATAGGTGCTCCTGATACAAGGAATTGTTATTCTTGTAAACCAAGAGATTACAGAACTTCTGTTGCACTTTTAAGATTTTCATTAAAAAAACCTTCTAAGGAACATTATGCCTCTTCCACATGGAGACAAATCTTCAAGGTTAAAGTTGAGCCTAGCTTGTGGTTTATATAAAAGAATGTCAGGCCAAAATGATGTTTTAAGTCCTGCTAAGTGGGTAAGACTGCTTAACCATGTCAGAAATGTAGAACTGAAAGAGCAATTAAAAGGTAAACATGACAAACCCACCTATTTGATTTTCAGCTCACAAAGGCTCTGACTGAAGTAGTTTTTGCCTTCATTATTCAATCTAAGAATTGCCCATAGGAGCACTAAAGTTTGCTTTTTAAAGCGCTTATGTTTTACCGCTTGCTTGACATAAAAAATAAACTTGTTTAAAGTCAATGTTCTGAGAAGAAAAAATACAGTATTTTGGTGGTTTGTGGTTTTTTTGCCTTCATGCCTTCTAGCAAAGTCCATGGGCCATTCATGTACCAGAAACTTCAAACTGCTTTCTGTTTCAGGTTGTTACTCATGAGAGCTGTGAGAAGGTGATGGTACAGAATAATCTGTGTTTTGGAAAATGTAGTTCCTTTCATGTTCCTGGTCCAGAAGATCGTCTTTATACCTTTTGTTCTCATTGCTTGCCCAGCAAGTTCTCCATGAAGCGCCTGGATCTCAACTGCACCAGTTCTGTGGTAGTGGTCAAAGAAGTCATGATTGTAGAAGAGTGTAAATGTGAGACTCCGAAGATTAAAGACCCTGCGATTGGATCTCTACTGTCAGACTTGCATGCAAATGTACATGAGCACAATTAACCTGTGCAAAGTACTTCTTAACTGCTTGATCATAAGGATTTGCCACTGAAAAAAAAAAACAAATAAAGCTTTCATCACACTGGTACACAAAAATATTAAAGATGTAGACTTTCTACTTGAACTGCTTCTCTGCTTCAACAATAATTTTACCTAAAATGTAACAGATGTTTCCCTGCAGCTGTTAAAGAAATGCTGGACTTATGTGTAGAGTTCTTACTTTAACAAGGGAAACCTTTAAAAAATTTTCCACCTTTCCTATCATTGTTTCTAGGATGTTAGTAAACAACAGCTAAAGAGCTAGCATGATTTATCTGGGCAAAAACCTAATGTATTGGCTGGTTTACATTTCCTTGGCTTGCAGGGACTGCCAATATAGCTGTATTGGCAACACAGATGCAGCTTTAGTCTCTTCCTTGCAAAAACAGGTCTACTTTTACATCAAGATAGTAGCTGGAGAGTGTAAAATATAAATAGACATACGGCAGATAGAAAGCTGTGACTAGTTAAGGTCATTCTGATTGCTCCCAGCTGGAGTTCAGTTCCCAGTGAAAACTAATATACCTCACAATTTACACACTTTGTGGTTGCAAAGGATATTTTGCCATAGAAACCACTTACTCTCCTTCTACACACCTGCATTTGCTCTGCATATTTTTAACTGAAAGTCTTACATAGTAAAAGGAGAAAAAAAAATAGAAAAAATTGCATACTTCCACAAAAAACATCACAAATGAATGATCATTATTATTTAAATTCACTGTGGAAAGACAATGCATGTTTTCAGTTTGATGAATTTTAACACTGTCAGTGACTCCAAGATAAAGTTTAAGTAATGTTCTCAACACCTAAACTAAAGCAGAAAGGCATTTGTATGACAGAAAATCTGCAGGAGGATTTTATTAGCATGGCAATACCTGTATAGCTTTATAGGAACAGCCAAGAAAACCCTCTGCTAGGAAAGGTCTGAGTCTAGTGCTAGCCAGCACAGCACCAGTGGCTATTAGCCGAACTGCTGGCTTCCCTGCTCTCTCCAGCTGCTTCTCCCTGGATTTGTGTTGCAGACCTGGCACACCAGACAGTCATCAGCTTCCAGCAACTAGACTTCAGCCTATTTCTAACCCAGCTCCTTCAGTGCTCTGGGAATCTGCTCTGCTGCTATTGCCAAACTCTCAGACCTGGGCCCTTGTTAAACTATCCACTGCTCTTTTTGGGGGTATTGGAAATCAGTATTGATATAGCTGGTCAATTCCAGGGTTGGGTAAATGATTCGTTGTATTTGAACTGCACTGTGATCCCAAGTGTCTTAATACCCTGTCAAAAAATATGTTCAGCATGGCTTTGGAGTGCAAGGCCCATGTTTAATATTTACTGAAAATTGCATCTGAATGGTATTCAGATACTGGATCTGAACTGCTGCAATAGCTGAGTGCTTCTGCAGGTCACTTGCAGTGAGCGAACTGAAGATTAGTATATAGTTATCTTTCATTATATATAAACCTGTTTTTAAATAATAAAAATTGTTTACTAAAACTGAACAAAGCCTCCTCTCTATCCCTTTACGCTAAGGACTGATGTGCAAACTGTGTATGGCTGTTTGGATGTTATGGCAGGATATATAATGTCATTCCAAGTAACAAGCTGTCAAGGTCTTATCATCCTTGTATTGAATGCAATAAAGCAAATACTTATTTTAACTTAATATTTATTCTAGCTTTATAATGCTGATCGATATTCTCAGGATGCTAGTGCAATGAACTAGCACCCAGATTCAGAAATTTGTCTTCAACATGTTAGGCTGCATTCAGCATGAATGGACTCAGGTTATGAACAAAGAAAGAAAATGTTTTCTAACAGGCAAAGTAGCACCAGCTAGCAACCGTATAGTTTCAGAGAACAAAGTAATTCTTTATGGCTCATGCTTTTTCCAGTAGAGATTCCTCTTCACGGGGCATGTCCAATTGCAATCAGCCCTAATGACTGGTGTTTTGTTAAAGCATGCTGTATGCAAGTGGAAAAGCAAAGAAACAATTCCCTGCCTTACCAGCACCTTATCAAACCTTTGTGAGTTATTGTGGATGATGAGTAGTGCTCATTTTTAATCAAGCCTAAGGAAGAAAAGCACACAAAGCATCAAAGTTCCCAACTTTTTTCTCTTTATTTCCAACTTTATTTTTTAATCTGAAAAAGCTAAATCTTCTGAGGCTTCTAACCACTGATGTTTTAAAGCTGTGTGAATATATAAGAACGTTTGTCTGCATTTGCTTTTTTTCTGAAATGCAGGTATGGTTTAGGTTTGATACTTGCAGACAACCAGTTGAAGTTAGGACCTACATACACTCCCAGTAAGATCACAAGTCAATTAAGAAGAAAAATCTTCCAGTCTTGTGATTTTGACACGACTGACTGCTAAACTGTGACTTTTGCACATAAGGATGGCGGAACTGAAGTTGTATTGTGGACTGTAAAGTATTCAGACTAATTTTTAAAGGTCCTTCTGTGTGCTGAAGCATTATTGCAGTCAAAGAAAGCTATTCATGTAAGGAGTTTGCAGCACCAGATTCTTAGTGTGAATTTGCACAGCTTAAAAGTAGGTGAAAAGAGGTAATGACAGCTGTAGTAATTGCTAATTAGATTAGTGCTGTAGGTTTTTTGGATGAATGTTTAATTAACCCAGCAATGACTGGTTGCATGTAATTAGCACAGTATTCTGCAAAATCAAGAATGTGTTAATTGGATCAGATCTCCCAGCCTTTAAAAATTTTGTATTAGGACTGTTGTGCCCAGGGGCTAACAGGGTTTTGCTTTCTCTTGGCACAACTATGATGGCCTCTACTAGTGTAATGAAGTGGGTCAAAAAGGTGAGAGGTGTGATCTGTATCACTATATGGATGCTTCCAGTAGTAATGCCGTTACAGCAGCAAACCTGCATGACTTCAATTTAGCTGTGCCCATTCAGAGGTGCATGCTTTCTGTAATGAAAGGTTTCCCAGTGTAACTATGCTTACAGTGGAAGTGCTGTTAATGTGATCTCTTCTATTTCAGAGCACTCCTTGTATAAACCTTTCTTACAGAACAAGATCGAGCCATAGTTGCAGAGCTCTCTGAAAATTCAGCTCAATCCCTTCTGCCATTTTATTTGACGTAATGCCTCTTTTCCAAATGGGTGTGCTTCACCTTGAAAATAATCAAAGAGAAGTGATGTTTATTCTAATTGCTTAAGCAAAATAAATCTTCAGTACAGGCTATTCCCTTAAATAAGGATTTTATGCAACCGGCTTTAATGCCTGTAACTACATCAAATTTGTATCAAATTCTGTGCAACCATATAGTCCAGGGAAAAGTCTCCGAAGTTGCCCTCGGTACTTCATAATGTGCGTGGTACTTTGTTCACCATTTATGAAATATTCACAGCTGACCTCAGGGCTGCCAGCTAACAAGCTTTATCATGTTTTACTGACAGGTGGTGAAATCTCTTGTGGTACTTTCTCCTAAATGTACTAGCTCCTTGTTGCAATAGCAAGACGATGGGATTCCCTACTCAGAGAGAAGCTCCCTGGCAGTCCATACAGCTGCATAATCACCTTGTATCTAGGAGCACGTGCTGCGCAGGATGGCGCACGTGCAGAGGTGTGGGGTTGAGGCTACCGCAGGTCCTCCATCAGGCAGCTTGCCAGTGGAAACAGGAAGCATTGATAGCGAGCTGTAAGTATTTTGCATTTGCTGTTTTACTAAACCTAACTCCTTGAATATCTGGTATGCAGCCACCAACATGAGCTCCCCTGAAATCTCGCCCTGACAGAATGGGTCTGAGAAGACTCTGTAGTTGGCCCACTGCAAGAACATTAATAAAAATGTTAATTGTCCACACTGAGAACTGTTTGCAGTGCCTTGTGCTCCATGGCGCCAGCAAAACGCACTTCAACTTGAAAAACAAAAATGGACCAAAAGCTAAAATGAATAATAAGAAGAAAAGTCAGGCCCAGCCTTACATTTCTCTAAGGCCTTTTCTGAGGCATTTTTGTTTTGCTGGCTTAGGGTACCACTATTACCAGCCATTTAGTCTGATGTTCTGCTGGTGGCTGCAGCCTGCAGTCAAGGCGTTCAAGCAGAGCAGGCATGTACCTAAGCTGCCCTTCTGAACAAGGTGGTATCTCAGCTTAACCCTCTGCTGAAGCTGGTTCAAGCTCCTCACACTGGAACAGATACAGAAGCATTCGAGCAGTCTGCTGCCCTGCCTGGACTTCAGACAGCAACTCCTGGAGGGAGAGAGGCGTTAGAAGAGCTAATGCTAGGACACCTGCAGCTGGACTTTATCTGAGCAGAGCTCCTCGCACCATTGAAGTGCCTTGGATGGAAATTAACTCCTCAGTTAGACTACTGCCTAGTCTAGCTTAGCTCCCATGTAACCTATCTGGGCTGGGGGATCAGGAGATTTCACCATCCCTACGACTGAGGCAGACAGATCAGAAAACATATCTTGCCTTTGATTTTTCTGGCCATCAGGTCAGAGAGAAAATGGACCCTGAGAGACATTTGACTTTATTTTAATGTCTACTGCCTCATCCTCAGTACGTGACATTGTGACTGACAAAACTTTTGGGCCAGGACAGGTTTTGTTCCAGCACAGCATGTCATTAACAGAGACCTCCATCTTCGTGACACGGATCTTCACGACATGAAGAATTTTGCTCCCATTCTAGAGTTAACAAGTGTCTTGTATATACATCAGTAAGGTTTACAAGGAAGTGAGCAATGCAATGGTGCCACAGAGAAGAAGTGGCAGTAACAAACTGCACAATTTAGAAGGACCCAGGAAGATGAGTACCATTGAGGAAGCCAATTTCTCAACCCAGGAGCTATCTGTGCACAGACAGCACGCCTTCTGCACATCGATCAAGGGGCACAGTTGGGCTCAAAATGAATCCTGGAAAACAGTTTCATGACGCAAGGGGCTTGTAAGCAGCAAGAATCACAGGAATCACAGTGCATGCCTCTCTCTTGCATGCGCTCTCCATAACAGAGCATCAGCTGTTACTGCACATGGCTTGATTTTAGCATGCTGATTTAGTATTTACAGAGTGCCAATAAAATTTATAGGATGACAGCTGGTGGCTCCTGTGGTAATTTATAAACAGCAACAACAACACAACACAGACATCAGAAACTCCAAGAGGAATTCTATACTATCGTGCAATATTCAGCACTGAAGAATGTGAGTATTTTTCTGATTTTGCAGACTTTTAATAATCTTTGTGTAATACATCCATATTGTACTTTACGTGAAGTCCATATCACACAAAGTTAGTATTTCCCCTAGGCATATTTTTTCCTTCAGAATGGAGTCACCACAAAGACTCATTATCTATCTACGTGCATTTGATACTCTAGCAAAAGTGTCAGGTAACGTCTATAGTCCCAGCGTTTGCAAGTTCAATTGGGAAGTCCAGCACATGACTGCCTGCTTTTCTTCCTGCACTGTGCTTCCCCAAAAGAAATATTAACAAATGGAAACTGCTGTGCTGATGACTGAGCCAGAATAGACTACTGCCCTTGTTCCACAACCTGTGTTTACTCTGCACATCCATGAGTCGAAAAGAGTAAAATACAATCTGTCTGAAAAGACTACAGATCTAATGACTGGCCATTACCAGTGTACCACTACAGAAATGCAAATACCTGGTATTTGACAGGAAGATGACTTTATTGACTGATTCTTTTTCATTCTACAAGAAACCTTCTTCAATTATATTATAACTCTTTCTTTATCTTTCCATTTTATTTCCCAAGTCCTTGGTTTCCTTTCTATTCCTTGGTTGTTGGGGTTTTTTATCATTTACATTTGTTCTTCAAATCAGTGAAAAGTTTTCACAGCTTATTATGTCTTTTACGTATAGGCATAAATTTGTAAGTGAAATTTGTCATGGAAGAGACGGAGGCCTGTTTTTTATTACAACCTTTCCAGTGATTCTCTTCCCCACATTTTGTAATAGTCCAATTAATATGTCTATTATTTACAGCATTGCCTGTTCCTAGGGACTTATGTAGGTTGTTCCTAAGGAAGCACTGTCTTCTGGTTTACCTGGAACATGCTTCATTCTCTTTCTAGACAACCTCCAGTTCCTGCTAAGAATATGCATTTACAGGTCAGAGCAACTTTAGCTTGAAATGTTAACAATTGCCCTGTATAACAGAAGACTGTGGACACTGAAAAATACATCAGGACAAGGACCAAAAGTCTCGACAAAAGCTTGAAATCCACCTAAACACTAAGCTGACTTTTTGGGTACTCTCTTTTCAGAATGATCATACTATGATTAAGTTTTAGGAAGAATGCTATCAGTAATAAAGAAGAGTTTTCTCTGTCGCTGGTGATCACTGTATTACTCTTCATCCATTTCATGCATGGAAATGCTCCAGGGTAAGAGCCCATCAATTTACTGTGGGAACCATGCCACTCAGACAGATGGGGATACCTTTAGGTAGCCAAAAGATCATGTATGTGCATCAGCAATGGGTGCTCAAGGCATGATTCCCAGCTGGGAACACTGAAAATGCTGTCTGTTACAAGCTGTCTGCGGCTCTTTGCCGCTGTTAATCCCTCGCGGGTCAGAATTATCTTTTAAAAACACAGATTAGGTTCCATGGCCATGTAGGGCCCTCTGTGAGCAAGTGGCACAGCACAGCAGGGGACCCCAGCGTCAGGAAATTTTGCAACTGGCCTGTGCTGACCAAGGAGAGAGGCTAGGATGCAAAATATAGAATTACAAGAGGAATTCTTTATTCATAGACATGAGGTGTCCCATTCAAACTGGGGCACACCAAATATGGTTTTACACATGGTTCTTATACCCTTCAAGCGCTCAGATACAACACAGTTTGATCACACACTACTTAACACACACACATATCGTTATTTTGAAAAACAACTATAATTCTGTGGTGCCATCGTCCACCTGCTTCCTTCTTGATCTAGGTGTCACTGGAGTTGGTTTTGCGACTTATCTGTGATGCCAGATAATGGGAGGGCTTCACACAGGTGTTGGAGAGGCTGGGATGCTGGCGTTACCTTGGTAGTCCAGGAGTATCCTTCCTCCTTTGTGGACGGCTTTAAGATTCCAAGAAACAAAAGGTCCTTATGCTCCAGGTGGGGGCTGTCCTCCTCCTCCTTGCAGTGAGCTGGGGCCCTTCGGTTATGCTGATTTACCCGTGATTATGCAGTATACAAGGTAAAACATATATTTCTTAAGAAAGCTAATACGATTTCAAACTATAAATAAAGTTCATATAATTTCAGACTGTAAAGACTAATTGGTACAATACTTTGGGAATGAGATTCTCCTAACAGGAGCCCGGAGACCGAGGCAGAGGCCTTGTCTGCGGCGCTTACGTTTTGTCAGGAATTGCAAAGGGGACGCCGCAGAGCGGAAAGAGAGAGAAGGACTCAGCCTGACTACCACCTGCGCTCGGGAACGGGCCTGCGCCAGTGAGCTCCAAGCCCGGAGAAACCCTCAACGGCGGATCGGCCACACAGGTTTCCGACCGACTTCCCGCCGGCCAGGGGAGACCGTCCCGCCGACGCGGCTCCTCCCGCCTGCGCCGGGAAGCCACGGTGCCCGACCCTCACCCGGCCGCCGGC
>NW_010972590.1:1016301-1155544 GCF_000737465.1 Haliaeetus leucocephalus
GCTGAGCCGGGCCGGGGCGCGGGGGAGCGGCATCCCTCCGCAGGCCTCGCCGGGGGCAGCCCCCCTCCGTCGCGGCCGTGAGGGGTGACCCCGTGGCCAGGCCTCTCCGGGGGTGTCGTGCCCGAGCGCGGCTGTCGAGTCAGGGGCTCGGTGGGGAGAGAGAGGCCGCTGCCGCCCCTCCCGCGGCGATGGGACGGAAGGCGCCGGGTGCCCCGCGGGGCGCCTTTTGGCAGGGCCCGGGGGAGGCTGACGGACTGACTGGGAGGAGGCTTTCTTTAGGGTGGGTTGCGGGTCTCCGCGTCGCCGGCCTCGGGCGTCAGCGTTGCCTGTATTAAATCTGCGTTACCACTCGTGGATGCTTGCTTACCTGAATTAACTTTAACTTGAGGAATGCTATTTTCTGTACAGAGAGCTGGGGGAGGGAAATCCTTAGCAGACTTGATGAATATCTCCTTACCTACGAAATAAATACTGTTGTCATTTTCATGAAGCTCCACAATGCTGCTTTTCTTTTTTTTTGCTAAATGATGAGGAGGGCATTTTCCGCTTTTGAGCTGGTGATGGAAGAGGTGCGTGCGTTTTGTTGGCTATGGGCTCCAGCAACACAGCACAAGGAAATGCAATGCCCTCTGACCTTTCTTAGTTTCACACTTTCATTTTCCAGCTCCACTAGTTAGAAAAATGAAATTGTAGGTCTTCATTCCCATCGCACTGAGGATTCAAACAGTGATGTGCTTAAGTAGCGTGTATTATCTGTCTACAAGCGGCTGCTTGGTCATCAGTAGGTGAAGATAAGTTTTCATGGATTTGTGATCAACGAGGACATAGTGTACGTACGTTAATGTCAAGCCACGTCCCAGTCCAAGCCCGTGTGGCATCTTTCATGAATGTATTAGATGTTTACACGTACACCTTGCAAGATCCCATCTAGAAAAAATAACTGGGTGGGAATATCTTGCCTAGCTTAACCCGCCCTTCAACAGCCACATAACAACTGTGTAGTGCCAAGGTCTCTACTAACAACCATCTATTGTATAAACATGTGCAATGCCAGGTACATGGAGTTTTGTCATGGCAAAAATATGCTGCTGTGTGTATTAACTGGTTATTCGGATACTAGTTTTGTTAAACGGCAGAGCTGCAGAAGGCATAGGGGTAATTCTGACACTTGATAACGTCACGTAAGTGACTTCTTTAAAATGTTATTGAAAGTAATTTAGTTGTTTGCTCCAAGTCGACTTTTTTTTTTTTTTTCTGGTGAAGTGTACTTTTAGTTTTATATCAGTAATTTTTGTCAGTCATTCTTACACTTTCAGGAAAGTCACAGATCTAAAACCGCAGCCTAATCCACAGATTGACAGAGGCTCTTGGTTGTTATGGCCTTGTCTTGGCTATCAAATATTATAGCAAGTATATCTCTCATGTTTGTACTCTCTGCTCCTTTTTCTGTCTGAATGGCTCAGAATACAGCCTTTTTAGAAAGTGGTGTTCTTCTCACTCTAGAAGTGTATTTTATAGAGGGTAGTATTGTTCAGTTTGCATGGGGTCTTAAAGTTGTGTTTCACAGTGAACAGTACTATGAATTATTGATCTGTGTCATTCAGGACTTGTTTAAGCATTTGTGAAGAACGTTCTGGAATTCAGATTTCACAAAGTCTTGCTTTTCTTACTGAAGTAGAAGTCCAGGGCTAAAATGAGGCAGAATATATAAGATCTTGGTTTCTAGTTATGTATCAGTGCAACGGCCGTAAAAGTGCAAGAAGCAGGATGTCACCAGAGCTAGTTGTCGTGCTTCCTAAGATAAGAAATGGAGTAATGCTTGTATTGGGTTTATTTATGAAACAGAACTTTCTAAGTATGTTTTGGGACAGTCTTGATGCAAAATAGTATACTTTTTTTGAAGTTTGCCTTCAAATGAGCCTATTAAAACAGTCTTTATTTCGTGTTGACATTCATGGTTAGTGCAAAGCTTTCTCATTTCTCAGAAGTGACTTTCTGCCTGCCTGACTCATTCTGTGGTCTCATTATTCAGTGGATGTCACATCAGAAGTCATATTGGAGGTGATTGTAGTGAACGAATACTGAGTTTATTACACCATCAACTGAACTGGGCAGAAATAAAAGGGTTAGGAAAAAATGCTGTCCAGGCATCCCTCAGTGAAAGTATTTTTTGGAGAGGCAAGAGCAATTCTCGATTATGTAGAAAAGGCTCAGTCATGTTTTGGTAAAGCTGAAGCTTTTCACAGCCACAGCTACTGTTTGCTTTCAAATGCTTTGTGTTTGAGATGTTTATTTAGAAAAAATGGCTATAAATTAGGGTAAGAGGGAAGAAAACCACAAAACCTCCAACACAACTGTTGTGTATTTTATCCTAAATTATTTCGCTGGAGATTTTCTTAGGCATTGCATGTGTGAATACTGAGTGTATACGGATATAAATCACTTAATTGCTTCTTTTCAACTGATTTTGTAAACCTGCTCATAGACTTTTTTTCCTCTACGTATTGTAGTTATTCTTATCAGAAATGATGCATCCTAAAGAACAGAAATTATTTGAGATCCGTCTTCCTTTCTTTTGACATTGTATTTGAAAGAGTAAATACATATATTTTTAAAGTATGTTTAAAAAGAGAAAATTATAAATTCACCTTGTTTGTGAGTTAACTTGGAATCTAGTACTTTCTACCTAATCATCAGAATGTGCACGTTAGGTTTTCTTTATTCCATCTACCCCCCCCGACCCCCCACCCAATTCCTCCTTACCTATTTATGTACGGTACATAAACGAAGAGGGAGAGAGGAAAAAGCTCACTTTGCTGGAGAAGGTCAATATATTAACATTGTTTATGCAGTATTGCGAGAAAAGTATAATGAAAAGTATAAAACTTAATTTATCGTTACAGTAGGCATGCAGGAAGCAAGTATATCATAATTTAACTGAAATACACTGGCAGTAGTGCAGTTTTATATAGACCTTTCTCTGAACAATCCCATCCTTTTGAATGTATATTCAAATTGCGAAATGGCCTAGAACTGAAATTCAGGGAATGCTAGCTAGAATCAGCATGTCAGTTCAGACATGGGAGGCAAAAGATCTGGCTATCTCTGTGAATAGCTTGAGAGGAAGCTGTGCTCAGTGAGGTGGGGTGGGAAGAACAGAATAGAAGGTAATCCATTATATGCTGCCTTTCAAACCAGTGATGATGATTGTTTGAGTATCGCACTCTTTTCTGTCTCTTTCAGAAACGATACAGAAGATAATAATGAAAAATCTCCCTATCTTGAGAATGGGGCCTTTTTTTGCATAGTTCCAACTTAAGTGTGGAACTTGTCATCAAAGGTATGGGTTTGTGTATGTGTATGTTTGGTTTTGTTTTGTTTTGGGTTGTTTTTTTTATTATAAAAGTGAATAACGTCATGCAGGCAAAATTTAGTCATCAAATTGTAAAAATTTGGGATACATTTCCATTATAGGCATTCTTATTGTTTTCTCCAGAATCTCTCTCACTGCTTATTGCTCGTACATTATACTTAGTAAGTCACTTGGAAACAAGTATTTCAGTACTTCTATCTCTCTGTTTTGTTTGTTGAGCTGTTATTTCCCCTTCTGAGGAAGTGCTGTGAAGTCATGGAATCTCTACTGCTCTGGTAAGATGGAAAACAGATGGATTCTTCAGCAGTCAGCAGTGTTTCTAGCTGCCTCTGGTTTTTTTGGCCTCTCTGTTTCTGTCAGTCTGCATGATTTCCCCTTCATAAATCCATGCTCACTACTCCCAGTCACCTTCCTGTCCTTCACGAGTTTGGAAACAAGTTTCCAGGATTATTTGCTCCACCTTCCCAGGGGTCAGGGTGAGGCTAACAGGCCAGTAGTTGCGTGGATCCTCCTTCTTGCCCTTGAAAACTGGGTTGACACTTGTTTTCTTGAGTCCTGCGGAACCTCACCCATCAGCCTAAAACTTTCAAACGTATTTGACAGCAGCTTCACAATAACAGGGCCAGCTCTCTCAGCACTCATGGTGCCATCTCATCAGGTCCCATGGAGGTGTTATGTCCAGTTTTGTTTAAAGGTTTCTTAATCTGATCCTCCCTCACTCAGAGTAAATCTTTCTTGCTCCAGACTTTCCTACAGGTCTCAGGGGCCTGGGATTCCAGAAAGCAGGTCTTACTCATAAAGAGCAAGGTGACTAAGGCACTTTGACTTTTTTGTATCCTTTCACCACGTACCCTGCCCCATCCAGCAGCGGGCCCACATTTCCCTCAGCCTTCCTTATGCTGCTCACATACCTGTAGAAGACTTTCCTTTTGACCTTCATATCCCTCACCAGATTCAACTCCAGGTGGGCTTTGGCTTTCCTAACCCCATCCCAGTACACCCAAGTGGTGTTTCTGTATCAAGTGTGCGCACACACTTGTTGCAGCCCCGCTTCACCTCTGTTTTGTTGGTAAGATCTCTGTCCACATAGTGTCAGGTGGATCCTGCCCTCCACCTCCTCCCCAGTTCTTGATCCTCAGAGAAAGTCCTATGGATGTAAAAGCTGAGTCCCAGCTTTTGACAGAAGCTGCACAAACACTTGTTGGTCTGCAGGATCTGCCTACTCCTCCTCAAGTCCTTTCCCTTCATCAGCAGGATGAAGGAGACACCACCTCCTCCCCAGGCTCTGGCCTGATAACGCTCCTGGCCTCTCCTGGCTGTATCTGTGGTGCCCCTATGGAAGAGTAGCTGAGGGTAACAGTCTGAGGGCCGGACTGCTACCAGCCTCAGGAACAGCCTGTCCATGGTAACAAGGACCCAAGTCCCTGGCAAGCAGCAAACCTTGCCAGGTGGCAGGTTGGGCTGGCAGAGGTGCCTCTGTCCCTGCAGCAAGGTGTTTCTCACCACTGTTTCTTGCTCTGTCCTGCCCACGCTGCCACAGGACTTGGGCACAGCCAGCTCGGAAGCTTCATTGGACAGAGCTCCTTGTCTTTGCCAGCTGCCAGGGCTCAGAACCTGCTCTGTAGATCAGAGCTGCAAGCAGAGCAGGAACCATCCTCCTGGTGCCGGACCTCACAAGCTCCCAGGCTTTGCCAGACGCAGCATCTCCATGCCCAGCCTGACAAGCTAAGGCTCTGCCTGCTTCCCCTCAGTGCAGTGGGGGTTCATGTAGCTGCAGGGTCTTGGAGGGGTTCTGGTCCATCTCCTTTTCAGCATCCCTAGTGTTGTACAGTCTGGTCACCTCCCACAGCTTCTTTGCTTGATGAGACACATCCTCCATCAGTGCATGCTTAGAAGGATATGAAATGTTTTTTAGTTCTAAACCTGCTGGTTGCCAAAGCTAGCTTACAACAGAGGCACATGAAGAACTGGCAGATTCAGGAGTATAATACTACATCATTTATATGTCTAGAGACTGTACGTATGTGTGTAGTATATTAATACCATGTATACAACAGACTATGATGCATAAATGCTATGTATAATAAAATTTAAAAAAATAGTAAATATAGGCCTAAATAGTTCTTTTTGTGATTATCATGAACTTAAAAACAGTTTTAAGGGCACAGTAGCTGTGTTCAGTATGCAACATGGGTTTATAAAACAAGTGTTAGCAAATCTGATGCCTTTTTAGGATAAAAATTAGCACTTAATACTCTGCTATACTCGAATGGGAATGCTGTTTTACTAGAAGATAGCAAGCAAAGGGTGATGATAAATACTGCATAGGAGAAGCGTGGAAAAATATCAGCTTATTTGGGTCTGATTTTGACTAGAGATATCTCGAAAAAGAAGGAAACAAGACTAATGAAACTTGTGGGTAATATTAAGCAGAGAAATGGTGAATGCAAGTGAGGATAGACAAACATTAAACAAGTAGAGCAAAACCCCTGGAAACAGAGATGTCTGATAAACAAGGTGAAATTTCAATGCAACAAGTAGAAGGTGAAAGGAGTGGAAGGAAATCCATCTGAAATTGTCAAGTTCCCTGAAGCCCAGAAATCAGGGAGACTAATGTGTAGGAGAGTAGCTTGGAGTTTATGTGTGTGTTGCAGTATTAAGATACGTATATGAAGGCAGCCTGGCAAAAAAACTAACAGTAGTAATCCTTCCCTTGAGGGTTCTGCTGAATAGTGCTTACGACTTCATGCTGCATTTTTATGAAGATCAGTTTATGAAGCTCTGAAGTTCATACTGTAGGACTTGGTGGGGTTTCTTCAGCCTAAACTAAAAAAGAGCCCAGCACACTATCAGAATGGATGTTTTAAGTGTGATTAATAGTGAGAAAACTTACTATTGTATGATACGGCTTAATGATCTACATGAAAGATGTTAGGGTAGTGTGGTTCCTTTCTCTGTTGCTTTGCTATAAATGCCATGAAGGAGGTTTTTTAAGCAGAGAAGAATTACAGATTCCTAGGGAAGCCTGTGACTATTTTAGCATACAAGCTTTTAAAAAAAATCTTCAAATATAGTTGGGAGACTATGATAGGTAGGTAGGATGAATCCTTGTATAACATAAATGATTCCCTGTATTTCTTGTTTGCTTTGCAAACTTTTTATTTTGATGGGAGACTTCTTTTCTGTAATGTTTATATCCTTTGCTGCTGCTATCTTGCTCACAGTTGCTTGCTTTACATATTACTTAATAGTTTTCCCAGGTACTTGTTTTACTTCCATCTTGATGATAAATGTTACTTTTTAGCGAGGTGTAACTAATAAATGAAATCATAAAATGTTTCTCTTCCTGGTACCTGAACAGGGTATGTGAAATGTCTTTAAGTTTTCATTTAATTCCTTAAATACATAGCTGACAGGGGTTTTTTTTCCTATTTGAATGTATGTGGAACCCTGTAGGTTGCATGATATTGGTTGATTTACTCTTTTTTTTTTTTTTTTTTTTTTTTTTTTTTAATCTCTCTAGGATAATCTTTTCTTCCTGGGTCGTGAGAGATTATTAACTGTTTGTGTTCAATGGGACGACGAATTCACTTTGTGGTTGACCCCCAGGGTTGGTGCTGCATGGGCCTGATTATCTTTGTCTGGCTGTACAATACAATCTTCATTCCAAAAGTCATCCTTTTTCCTCACTATGAAGAGGGACATATTTCAGTTGTAGCAATTTTGTGTAAGTCGATTTAGCCCTTTTCTCTACTAGTGAAAATAGTTATCTTTGGGCAGTAGTTAACATGTATGAGAAAGGTCAGAAAATAAAGAATAATGTGAAGGATAAAGATAAAGTATAAGAGTACTGGGATGCATCCTACATATTATGCTCTGAGAAGTTGAGATACTTCATTCATTTCAAAGGTGTTATGGTAAAACTTGTTCATGTGGAAACTGGGGAAAAGCATTAATATGGCTTTCACATCCTGTAGCTAGAACTTGACAGAATTTCAGGCCCACAACTCTTAGTGCTTGTCAGAATTTGGGGTGGTAGTGCTGATGGTTCACAAACTTGAATTTGTCAGCTAATATGAGTTACGCTAATAGGTTTTGCTGGGGAGAAGGCTTGAATTATAACTGAAACCAACTTTAAAGCAAAGATGGACTACTCGAAATGTCTTTTCACATAGAGGCTTTGAGGTGTAGAATGGTGCTTATTTGATAAGACAGTGGAGGAACTTCTTAAATACAGTAGTAGGGTCATAATGGCGTCCTGGTGGTGCTATCAAAACAGTGTTCACTGCTACCATTTCCTGTCCCTCTCCCTTTTTAAGACTGGGGAGTACTTAATATTGTAGACTGTATGGTACCAAAAATATATCTGGAATTGAATGGGAAGGCTGAGTAATTTTCAACTCGGTGCTGGAGCATCTATATTTTTGATGCAGTGTACAGTAGATATTTTGTACACCTGAAAAAGACTAACAAATGCTTATTTATTTTTTCAGGTTATTACTTCTGCTCATTGTTTTGTATAGCTTCATTACTAAGAGCCTCGGTAGCTGATCCAGGAAAGCTACCTGAAAACCCAAAGATACCGATTACAGGTACATAAGGTTGTTTCTATATAATTTGATGTCCTCAAAATAATTAGGAATCAGTTTGATTTTATGAGATTTGATGGAAACCATGAGCTGTCTTTGCTGAAGCCTAATATTGTTAATGAAATTAAAATTGGTATGTTACTGTTTTTATCTTGTACATTTCTAGCACTTCCCCTTGTGTAGACTCAAAACTTCCTTTCAAAACTTCTATTCCGTCAGAAGTTTAGTTATGTAGGAACTTCTGCTAGGAAATTTTTCCATGGGAAGAACTTTTTTTGCATTCTGGGCTTTCAAACATATTGCATATACTTCTAACTTGATAATATTTAATGAAAAGTGTTTAGAGATGATTAGTCATTATAATTCTACAGCTTTTTTCTAAGTAAATTTATAAGACATTGAAAGTGATGGTAGAAGGTACTCTTAAGCTGGATTTTACTTGTGCATTTTTTACAAATTTTTTTCAGTGACTTACATTTGTATGGGCTGTTAACCAAACAAATGTGACGCTAATTATATTGCCTTGCTATAGAGTAGCAACTTAACATGTGACAATTCATTTCTGTTTCTGAATTCCATTTTCTGTGAATCCATCCCACAATTCCCATATGGTATCCGATGCTCCAGAAACTGGAGGAAATTTAAAACCTTAATAATTCTCCACAGAGAAAGCCAATATTTTTGTGAACTGTTTGATGCTATTAAGGTGCTTGTCTAATGCATAGAGCTTTTACATAGCAGTTTAGAATGGAGTAGGGCTATTAAATGGTATGAGCTTTGTCACATAAACAGAAAATACTTTCTGAATGTAGAAAACATATCAAATGCTGTGAGGTGTAAATACTTCAGTCTTGTCTTGCAGCGTGGTGGATGCCAGGAGTAACATTTTGCTCTCTCTTCCTGATGTTAGTGAGAATCTAGGATGATGTGTTTGGAAACATGATTTGTTTAGCATCAGCACTGTTGTTACAGTGGTGTGCACAAACTAGGCAGCAGATAGTCGGAAGAGATGTATCTCCCTGGGATTCAGAAGTGAAACACTGATGTCAGAAAATCTCATGTCAGTGTTCTTTCTGCTCCTGGTAACTGATCCTTTGATCCAGTAAAATGGAAGGTGGGTCAGACTTTGGGTTCTGCAGTCAGAGTTCTTGCTGCAGGAAGAACAACATGGAATCTGCAACCTGAACTGGAGAATGAAGACACTCAGTACAGTTACAGACAGTTGCATTTATGACTGAATGTTCATTTACTTGCAAAATACCAGGACCAGTACAAATTCCCTTTGGGCACAAATGTTTCTTTCTCTTTTAAGGGATCCCTTTGAATAGCTCTCCCACCTCTTCATGCTCCATTCATTTCATATGGCAATGATACTTCATAGATACTTCTGAAGATGGAACACTTAGGCTTGACTATGACATTGATTAATATGATTTGGTGTGTGCTATGTCAGGGGTTTTTTACTTTCTGAAGTAGCACTTCAGTTCTCTGGTATTCTTTAGGTTGACAGGAAGATACATTTTTGCATAGTATAAATTGTATTCAAAAATGAGGTTGGGGTGTTTCTGAACTCTGCTGGTAGCTACCCTATTAGGGAGTGACACCTTTGTGACACTGTATTTATGGGAACAGATTGTAAATCAGTTTCCATCTGGCATTATTACTAGTTTAATGATCTCAGATATTGGGCTTTGTTACTTCCAGTGTCCAAATGTTGTTTTGCAGCAAGAAAGACAACATTAGAGCTGCCTGCAGGTGGCTCAGAAGTGCTAAATTTAACTTTATTTTGTTTACATAGGGACAGTGCTTTACCGTATAAAATTTCAGAATGTCCTACTGTAAAAGCTAAGCTTATTTTTTTTCCCCTGGGATTTAAGAAATTTCTCTGCATCAAAGAACTAGAAACAACTAGTCAAAATATTTAAGATTCTCAGTCATGTACCTATTTTCCTTAAAGACAGAAAATATATGCTTTTGTGAATGGAAGTATTACAGCGTTGGTGTGATTTGTTTCCCATGTGAAGATGAACTTTCTGAATATATAATTTGAATGCTTATTTTCAAAGGCTTCCTCTAATTTGGATGGTGCAATTTGAGATAAATAATAGCTAAGCTGAGCAGTAGTAGGTACTGGTAGTTTCAGCTACTCAGTATCTCTGGAGATCAGCATAAAGAATCTCACATTGGGCATCCAAAAATATTGTATCTTTTTAAATACAAGCCTATTCTCTATCTGTTCTTTGGTTGCCTTATGTGTAAAATTGCATGATGTGAGATGCATGTCTTAAAATGCTTTGAGATGGAAGATGCTCCTGAAGTGTTCATTGTGTATTTTATTTTCGTTAGCTAGCTCTGACAAATTTGAGTAGCAGTATTTCCTCAGGAGGTTTTGGAATGGCAGGGAGATTGTACAATGCTTCTGTCTAGCAGATAGTTTTTTTTCACAGTAGACATGTAAGAAAATAATTGAATTACGGTCTTCCTTGTTTGAGTGACAGCTTTTGTGCTGTAATAATTACTCCCTAGAAAGACATAGGAGGAGAGATGATTTTGGAGAAGAAAACTGGCACAGAGTGGCAGTAATATCTTCCAGTTTAATTAAGATGACAGTAGGAAAAAAGTTTTTTGTATGCTGCTTATATATAAGAATGTAATACAGTAAGATTTTTTTTCTCTTTGAATCACTAGGATATAGATTCATCATGAGCGTGCTGTACTGAGTTTAAATCTCTCTAAAGTGTCTTTCTTTACATTTTAACCTAGAACGAGAATACTGGGAATTATGTAACAAATGCAATATGATGAGACCAAAGCGTTCACACCATTGCAGTCGTTGTGGACATTGCGTGAGGAGGATGGATCACCACTGTCCATGGTAAGACCAGGACATTTGTTCTAACAATCTACTGGTTTAGTGAATCATTTCAAAGTTCATGGTCTTGACTATTGCTCATTTGTCATATTTCTTTCCCAGTAGTGCTTAATCATTTAGGCATTTAGAGCAGGGAAAAAACAGCTTTGAGACTCCTTATGTCTGCAGGTAAAACTTGACAGTAAGAACTGTTGCAGTGTAACATGTTAGCATTGTCAAATTGTTATGTGCCATATAGTTTTGCAAAATTCACATATTTTGTTTAAAGAATTGGAATTTTTACTCCTAAAACTGATCAAAATAATTGATTTGTACATTGAAGATTTATTTCATTTGTTGCAATTTAGTTTCTGATGCTGGAAAAAATTTTGTTTTGTAGGAAATAGACAAATATTTATGTTTCTTGGATTGAAATAAAAGATTACAATTTCAACATAAGAGGCGATGCTCTTTATAATAATAAAAACAGATCATGGTTTCAGACAGTTTTGGGTTTTTAGTTTACCAAATTGCTATGCTAAGTAGAAAATGTTATTGACTCATACCATGCCCCACTTGTCATAGCCTCACTGATTTTGTAGTGAAATTGCTTATTTTAGTGTTCTTTAACTAGTTTCAGTCAAAATGAAGTAACCTGGCTAAAATTGTCTATTTAAACTGATTGTTTGTAGCTTAAAATGAACATAAACATTTCTGTCGGTAGTTCTGAGGTATCATTTCCAGCAAGACAGCAATGATGAACTGCAGAGGACAAAATTGACACCAGGATCCTCCTATGTTGATTTAGCCATTTTTCAAACTACCTTTTTTGTCAATCGCTACTTCTGAAAATAGTGCCAGTATAGTGCTTTTTGTCATTATGGCTTAGCTTGGTACTGCTGTCTGTGCCAATGCTTGTATGAAATTGCACCCCGATCACATTTTTTGCATCAGCATAACTTCTGTGAAGCAGACTAGATGTAGATTTCAAAGATTTTGAATCTCGTGCTTAATATTTCTAGAATCCTTGTGATTCTCTTACTCCTTTATGTTATATGCAGAAGGAGTTTCAGAATAGAGATGCTTGTTTTGTCTTCTGTGTCTTAGGGTCCTTCCTAAGTCATGCTTATTTCTCATTGGGGTATGCTGTGGTCACGTTTATTTCAAACCATTCATTTGTATTTCCAGTTTTTGGACTCAACATAGTTCACAACCAGTGAAATGTGTTGATTTGCAGAAGATAATATGTATTACTGTGAAACTTTGCGGACTTTAAAAAAAAAATTGTTACTTGAGTATTACTTAAAATTGTAGGAGTATCTTTGGTATAGGAAGATACAGAGAAATGTGTCTCCTGTTCTAAGCAGTGATCTCAGTAATGCAACCTACACTTTAAGTGGCAGTATAAGGAAACCATGCTTTACAGTAACTGCCATCTCTAACATAGAGATCATCACTTCGATTAAGGATGGAGTGTTTAGTCAGTAGTTCTTATGTTTGCTCCATAAATAATCATCACTTCTCTTATTCACAATATCATAACTGCGGTGTTAACATCTTTATATTTCTGTGTTTATATATACTCTTTGTTTCTCTACAGGATTAATAATTGTGTTGGTGAAGACAATCATTGGCTGTTTCTACAGCTGTGTTTCTACACTCAGATCCTTAGTTCTTATACGCTGATACTTGATTTCTGCCATTACTACTACTTTTTGCCTCTGAAGAAGGGAAACTGGGTAAGAATCATTTTTCTCTATGAAGTGAATAAATAGCTAGTACTGCAATGTAATTTATTTTGGTATCTAGTTACTACATGTTTATGCTGGCTCAGTTGTTGACAGTGAATAGAGTTCAACTAGATGTATGTTGTCAAGTAAGCAAACTGATTTATGGTAAGTAACACAATATTCTAAAAAGGTATATGATTTCTGTGTGTTAAAAACACAACATTAGTTTTCTTAGAAATCTAGGAAGGGAGGACAGAACCAGTTAGGTTCTTTTAGAAGTGATTAGTGAATACTGGGAAGAAGCAAGGTAACTACTTTAGGTATATTCAAATTTCTTTCTAATCTCTCCAAGGTAAATTTATGCAGCATATATATCTATCCTAAGTCCCTATTTAAAAATGCCGATATTGCCAGAAAAATGAGAAAAAACATATGATCATTCTGAAAGGAGAAAAATCTACATTGGTTGAGAAGCAATATTTTGTGAGAAGCTTTGAAAAGGTCGCGTGGGTTAAGGGAGAATTAAGTTTGGTTTGTTTTATTTGGACTCTATGCCATTATCATATTTCAACATCTTGTCATCAGCAAAACACAGTTGAACATACAGACAGAGAAAATGCAATTGGAATAGATTGGAATAGAGTAAAAATTATGGAATTTCTTCCATTATGGAATTGAAGTTGTAAAGTCTCTGTGTCTGGTACTCATTTATGTCTATTATCTGTTGTGTTCAGAATATTCAAGAGACTTGCTTGAAAGTTGCTGAATACTTGAAAGTGTTAGAACAGCAAAGCTGATATTCTTGCTTTTGAAGAAAATGTTACAAGATCTTGCTCATAAAGAAACATAAAAAATTCTACCCAAAATTTAAAATGGACTTTGTATTTGTACTGGACTATAACAAATATAAGCGCACAAAAGAGAAAACCCTAGAAAACAAATCTAAAACATATTCAAAGTTAGATAACATTCAGGATGTCCTAAGTGAAGAGACTAAGACCATCCCTGAAATTGGTAGTGTACTCTAAATTTTGTTGAGATTTTTTTCCAGTTACTGAAGTGCTGCAGACTTGTTTATTCCACGTTGATGTGACACCCCAGTATACTCTCTGCTGGTGATGTCACACCCGTCTTTCAAGGCTGCTGGAGGCTGGCCACTGGTTGTGGGTGAGGCAAATCCTGTTTTCCATTTTGATGAACAACTTAAGTTTGTTATATTATTTTGTATCCTAAATGGCATAAAATAAGAATATTAAACTTCCTGAAAAAATTTACTTCTGGAAAAGAATGGGGCATAGCCTTCCAAGCCTCTTGTATGCTCCCATATCAGTCTGCAGTAGATGTGATATTCCCAAGAAAGTGTATGTGAAGATGATGTGTCAAAGGAGAGCTGAAAATGTAGGAAGACTGGACTCCTTGGATCATCCAGAACTGATAAAAGTGTTACATTCAAGTTGATAGATACCGGCTTTTTATTATGTGGAATGTACCAAAGTTGAGGATTTTTGCAAATCTCTCTTAAAATAACTTGTATTCTAAAAGAATTTCATTTTTTAGTTTTTTCACCTATATGAATATTTCCATTTAAGTGGTTTAAGGGGCTCTAGAAATATAGAAGAGGGAAGAATTTGCTGTCTGCTTGAAGCATCTTGCCACAGACACTGCCCTGTAAACTGAGACAGACCTGTAGAATGTGTCTCTTAAAATGGAGTACTCATATTTTTCACTTTTTTTCCAGTTTGTTGCAGATAGGCTTTTCGTATTCACTTTGTTTTACAGGCATTGTGAGATTTGAGGGAGCTATTTTGATTTGTTGTAGCTGCATTCAAGTTAAAAGGGATATGAAATTGCAGTCTTTCTGTATTAGTGAAGAAGTCTGTTGTCTAAATAAAATTTCGTATGGATATGTTACGTTTTGGGTTTTTGGAAAGTTAATGTTTTTGAAAGGTAACTAAATGTAAATGCCTTTGCTTCTAGTTTCAGGAGCTTTGTAAACTTATTTTTAATTTATAAACTAAGTTAACTTACTATGTTTCTGGTCAGACTAATCTTACACTTTCCATATTCTGAAGGCTTCCCGTGCACAGGGTTTGCAGGTTTCAAGCACAAGGCCTTCTCAATAATACTGATCTGAATGCTGGATTGGGTACTGCAGTGCATCTAGAAGGAGTGTTATTTTCTGAAGATAAGATCTTTGTATGAAATTGGCAGTGCTTCTCAAATAATATAATTTCATGGTAGAATATTTCCTTTTTATCATGACAGTCCCCTGAATGCTCTAACTTACTTTAAGTAACTACACTGTGTTTAGATAACAAACCCAAGTTCTGTTAGCCTTGCTTTTTAAAAGCGGGATGAAAGGGAACCAATTATTTGCTTGGAGATGGTCTGTGCAAGAGAGGAAAAGGGAACTCATGTTTACTTCAGACAGTTTACAACTTCTAAAGAGGTAATAATAAATAGTTATTAATAATAACAGTTCAAAGAATTAATACGTATGAAACTTTGTTCTTGATGGTTTAACTGTCAAGTCTTTTGGAGAGAGACCTACTTATAATATCTACCCTTTAGAAGATGCCTCCTTTAGGAGGCAGAATACATATGCAATCATTATTTTAACCCAGTTTAATGTAGTTGCCTGAAGAGTGGATCAGGTTCCCATGCTTGGCTGCCTAAATTTACACAGAGTCATGGAAAAAATGGAGTACTTTGTTCTGTTTAGTTTTGTTTAGTTTTAGCTGTGAGGTTTTTGCCTTTATCAATTTGCATATGTGGATACTTCAAATGACACTCTTACTTTTGAAAAAACTGGATCTGTGTTACAGTATCTAACATTCTGTGCGCCAGAGAGAGAAATATGATTACACTGTATAGCAAAACTTAGTAGACACAGCAGATCTGGTCTGTTCAGACCTTTATTAAGTCTAGTATTACATTGAATAGTATTTAGCTTTCTCGTTTTTTCAGTTGCAGGATTGGGGGACCCACACTGAAGAACAGAAAATAAGAATAATTTGTTTGGCTGTCTAGTCAATATATCTTCCTGGAAGATGACATCAGAGTCCCATTAAGCTGATTTTTTAAAAGTATTGCTAAGGATATGATGCTGTATAACTTTGTGCCACAGAATAAGTTATCAGAATTACGTAATTTTGACATCAAATGAATAGGAACACTGAGAAGGTTTGCCTAATATTAGTTAGGTTTTTAGGCAAACATCCTGCAACGTTCTTTTAGTCTTTATATATAAATTAAAGCTGAAGTACCACAGCATTCCAGAGCACACAGTACCTTCTACCTTTCATGGAAGTGATACTCTTTGTCGAAATTTTGGCTGTAACCAAGAGCTTGCATTTTCTGAACCGACAGGGGCTAGTGTTTAGCACACAATCGAAAAAATGGATAGTTTTTTCTAAACAGCCATCTGGAATTACCTTATTTCTGCTGATTAAAAATACTTGTGAATGTTTTGGCAGTGTGCCTTCATCTTAATTTATATTCTTTGGATATAAAATAGTACATGACACAGAAGCTGTAGAATTAAAATTGCTCTTAATGCTGTTGTGAAATAATAATTTTATCACAATACTGATTAATGCATTATGAAAATATGATCACTGTATGCATGTTAGTATTTCCTTTTGAATGAAAGCTTGTGGTTTTAATTTTAGGGTTAAGGAAGAAAAACCCAAACACTTTTAATTAAGTATGCTAAGGTAAGGGTGATAACTTTATAGCTAATGGAGGAAGCCATTTCAATAAAGATACCATCTTTCAGCTTCAGGTCTTATAGCAGAAAATCACTTCATAGTATTCTTGGTGTGTGTAATTGATGCAGTCAGAAAGATGGATTGTGGTTATTACATCTGTTTGTCCAGCAGGAGGAGTACAATTACTGCTGGAAATGAAGGAAGTGGTAATTAAATTGTCTATGTGAGATCTTAGCAGAAGAAAGATATATAATTCAAATAAAACAGCATATGAGTTCCTCTGCTAGCTTTGATGATTTTCAGAGGCTAAGACTGGAACGTTCTTAATTTTGCATCTTCATTAAAAAACATCAAGGTCAGGAAGTCTGCATCTTTTAGGAAGTATTCAATCTGTGGATAGTGAGATGAGAAGAATAAATACTAGTCTTCTCATGACTACAGTTGCTCTCTACATGGCTGTGCTGGCACAGATTCTCGACACAGCTGGTCAAGTAGAAGCAAAAATATATGCTTTGGCAGTACATTTTACCTAATTCATAGAAGGCTTTTAATCTTTTCAGCGAAAGAACCTTTGGTGATACATTCTGTTTGCTAGAAATGTTGCTCAAATGATTGTCATAGCAAAAAACACTGTCATAAAAAAACCTAAACCCCTTTGTTCTGGTTTAGTTTTATTTTGTTCCTGGTTCTGCAGTTATCCGTTGTATATTATGAAAGTTTTGTTACTTAACTAATTTTTAAACTGTTCTGAGCTCTATTGGTAGAGGGGGAAGGAAACATCATGGAAGAGGCATTGTGGCAATATCAGCCTGCTCTGTCTGACACTCAGCTTTCCCAATTCCAAATAAAAGGTGTTGGGAAATATTCACTAGACTTTGTGAGAAGATTCTTTACGGTAATATTTATTTCAATATTATATATTAACATTAATTAAAATCTGGAAATATGTATCATGCAAAGTCCATTTATATTGTAAAGACAATCTAAAGGAAACTTTTTCTTTTAGGGTCATGAAATGACCTACAGGATGTGAGTTTTTAAAAAATTAAAAATACATCAAAATTTTCCTTCTCAGTGTTCTACAAAACCAACCTAACCCTGCTCTCCTCCTGTGTAATTATAAGGACAGCATATGAATATTGAATTAGGCTTAGAAAGTTAATACATTGTCTGTAGAGAAAAGATAGGAGCAACTGAGAGGATAAAATTTTGTTATAACTTACTATACTGGTATTGTCATTTTTATGCAAAGATTGTATGGATTTTCTTAAAGTCTGTTCTAGTCTGAAATTATTTCAAAATTATCACTTTGGATTGAACTCTGTAGGCAACTGGTTTTGGAACCAGAGTGCTATTCCCATTTTCACTTTAAACCAAATCAGTCATGAATCAGACTGGAAAATTACTCATTTAGCAAACCTGAAATAGACCTCAATCAAAAAGTGCTTTACATAAACATCAGTTGTTATTAATAATAAATATCTCTACAAAAGTGCTTATTAGAATGCAGCTCGTGTTCTGTGAATTAATTTTCTTCTTTTATTTTTTTCTTTACATGAGCAAATTTTCTCCCTTGTACCTCTCCTTCCTCTTTCTTCCTGCAAAACCTGCAGTCTGTATTTTTTGTTTTGTTTTTTTGAATCCAACATCCTGGCTTTGTTCTGTATTCTACACTGTTTTTATGATAGCAGAGTTGATAGACTGACTTAATCACCAGACTGGGACAGACATCCTGGGCATTTGCAACTGAGAACAGACAAGCACGTTAGCATGTGTTACATGAAGTATCCCTTCCCCAAGAGAAAGATGGAGTATCCTAGTATATTTTGTTAGTATATAAATTTCTGTGTATATCGTATTTGAGTAAAGAATCAAGACTGAATAAATGAATCTCACACTGTAAATGAGAATTTATGAAGGTTGTTTTTCACTTTGTCTCTTCTGGAACAGACACAATAGTCCTGTGTTGGTCCTGCTGAAACCTCTGTCTGCTGTACAGAGTGTGCTGTTTTTAAAGGAATATTGTAAACCCTTAGAAATAACGACCCAGTACTGCAAATGACAGAGACCCATTAAATGTTTTCATGCCTCTTTTTTTTGTGGTGGTGTTAGTAGGGTAAAAAGAAAGTTGAATTTGGAAGCAGTGGTCATATAACTGATTATGATCTTAAGCTGGACCCATCGTTGTTTTTGACCTCTCTCCTGTATGATAGCATAAAGCTGTAATAGCTGTTTTCCTAGTCAATCATAGCATTCATTGTAGGGATCATCCGTAACAGTTGATGCTCACAAATGAAGAGATGGCATGTGTTCTGCTATGGCGTTGAGGAAGTCTCGTGTGAATGTGTCATGGAGACTGGCTTTCTGTGGAATGTTTTGGTATTGCCTGGTAAGATAAAGATGCCAGATCTCATGGTTTGTAATCCATTTCTCAACATAATCCTACAGACCTATACTTTGTTTCTTATTTTGCAACAAGTTTCTGTTGTACACATTTCTATCCATTTTTATAAGTGGCCAAGAATCCTTGCAGTTTGACTGGACGAAGTAGTGGCTAAAGGGAACTTAAAAACCTTTAGAACATGCAACAGCCTGGGGGAGGGCACATCTGAGCTGTCTAGGAAATGCTAAGTAGAAAGAGGATGGCAGCAACCCATGTGAACTGAAGTTTTGACAGAGCAGTTAGGTTGTGATGTTGACAAAAAGGAGAGGAGAAAGGGGCTACCTGAAGGGCAGCTTTCACATTGTTAAAATTGTGCATTTAACATCTGTGCCAAGGCCACATATGTCAGCCTGGCCCAACGTGGAAAAAACCTGCTATGGGACAAAACCCTGTTGTGCCATGAGAGAGGGTTCATGCATTGGTGATGTTAGCTTACGTGTGCTTATGCTTTGTGTCTCAGTCTGTGTAGTTCTTTCTCTTAGCACAGGTAGTGTGATTTTGGAGGTGGGGGGCAGGCTGTCTCAGTCCTTGCACTGCACTGAGATTGGTGAGTCCTAAATGCTGTTTGAACAAGAGGATCTGTTCAAAATACATTGAAAGAGGGATTGATTAATTATTGACTAGTCCTGGGGATTGATTTATTATAGTTTTGATTGGTTTTCTTAGCTGGGAAAAATGTTTTTGTCCGTTCTGAGAAGGAAAAATAAAAATAAATTGAGTTGAGCTGTTACGTAAAGCAGCAACATCCTAAATGTATAATTATTACGATTACTGTGATTTAAATGGATTTTTTTAAATGGTCTTTTTTTCCTATTTTTGTGGAGTCACATGTTTCTGTTTGAATGTAGAATTGTGAAAGTAGCTCTGTTATTAAAGGTCTGATTATCAGAAGACTCTATTCCTGCATATACTTTGGTTTTCTATAGAAAAATGCTGTTCTGTCTACAGATTGCTAGGTGAGCCCCCAGTATTGATTTCCAGGTCATCATTGCCTCAGAGACTTTGATTCGCCTACCGTTGTGTAATGGCTGGAACAAACATTGGTGATGTCACACCTGTTCTCACTAGTAATTCAGCAACCCCCAGTCTTTTGCAGTAGATGCTTCATCTTAAGGAAGGAAGGAAAGAAACATAGAGTAGTATTCCTTGTTCTTCACTTCAGTATGAAAAGTCTTTCCTTTTCTGTACCTCTAGTTTTAACATGGGTTAGAAGGGCCAAATGCGAAAAGCAACCTGCCGTCTTTACACTAGGGTTTTCTGTTGTCATGTGTTGAGTGATGTCTGTTTTTCCTGCTGAAGATGATGCTCAAGAGAAGAACTCTTCTAATTAGAATGTTGGGGGAATGCTAAGAGCTGTGTCACAAACTTTTTTTTAATGGGGGAGTGTGATGCTAGATCCAGAACGTGACTTCACTGTTGGCACTCTTCTCTTACATTTCACTGTCTTCTGTCAAGTTGAGTTTGAATACATTAAAACATTTCTGATATTGTAAAACATACCTATGAAGATAGGAAGGGAAGCTATTTTACAGCTAGAACTTGGTCTTACCTTGCTTTTCTTTAAAGCTTTGGTGGGCTGGTGGAAAGGGGAATAAAAATTAGTATGAATGCTTTTATTTTTATTTGATTTAACTTTGAATTAAGTCATTAACTGAGTAAGAACACTTAAAAAAAAATAAAATTAAGCATATATATTCTACAGCAGCAAGGAAGGCCAATACTAAGAAGAGCTGGCTTACCAGTTCAGAAAAGACTGTTGGGGTTTGCTTTTTGTTTTAGCTGATTAACTAGTGGTTTCTGTTTGTTCATTAAATACTGACTTTCTTCACAGCTTTGGTAGCCAGTATAAACTATTTTCCTGGGTTTATATTTTGAACCTTCATGGAAATAATTTAAATCTAAACCCAGACCTCTTTACTAAATATAATTTGCTCTAACTATTCTCTGTTTAATTAAAACCCAGTATTCCTGAATCTAAAAATTCCTTTTCCTTAAGTCCTACTGGTTGAATGTAAAGAAGGAAAGTTCAAAAGCAGTGGGTTTTTTGTGGGTTTTTTTTTTCAGTTCACTTTTATGTTCTGGTTGTAATTTAAAGTTTACTTGAAAGGTTTTAATAGTTTCCTGCTGTGATCTGGCTTTTCTAAGTGGAAAAACAGATGTGTACATTCAAAAGACAGCCTTGAGAACATAATCGTAACTTATAAATAAGAGAATGGGTGGGTTAACTCATTATCAAAGGGTAAGATGGGTTGTGAACTTGCAGTACATCTACAGTAACTGCCATGTACAAATGTTTTCCTGTGATAAAAATAAGGTGTTTTATCCTTTGAAGAAGATCTAAACAACTCTCTTACACTTTTCATATTTTCTGCTGGATGAGAGCAGGCTTTCCAGAGCAGCTGATACAGTAAATTCATATTCTCCTGCACCCTGAGGCAACTTGGTTGTGCATCCATATCCAAAGTTACAATAATCCACTTAAGGCCAAAATTTAAAAGATGAAGATAAGTTTATGTTGAATAATAGACAGCATTACAATGAGACCAATCCAATACAGATACTTGGATTTTGTAGGTACCATCTGCAAGAGTCAAGCTAGGAATGTTGTTACTTTTATTACAAAAGAGGTGAAGTTAAAATGAAATTTGCTGTGGCTGGGAGCTGAGATAGAGGAGTCTCATAAATCAGACTGTTTAACAGAGTGGTTTTCGTATGTTTTGGAGCTTCTGTGTAGCAATCTGGCACAGCATGAGATGACAGAATCAGGAATAACCCATTCAGCTCAATCTATTCCCAAACCTTAAATACCTGAATGAGGTTTTTTAGCAGTCTGGCAAAAAAGCCCCAACTGGTTTATAATTTTAGCACATAAATGTATCAATGATTTGCAATGTAGCTCAAAAATTCCATATTTGCCTTTAGGTATAAGTCTTTGGGAAGAGCTCTTGTCTAGTATTTCCACTCGGTTCAAAGACTTAAATTAATTTGTAAGAGCTAAAGTCTCTCTCTTCTTTCTGTCTTGTTCTAGGATGTTTTTGTATTTAGACATGAACTTGCTCTCCTAAGAATATCTGCCTTCATGGGTCTAATAATATTAGGTGGAATAAGTGGACTCTTTTACACTCAGCTAATGGGTATTTTCACTGTAAGTATCTAATTTTAGAAGTATATATTAGTTTTATTTTCAATAAAATTAATAAAAGCAGAAAACCAGTTGCATTTACGGGAAAAATAGAGAAACACTTGCGCTATGAGGTACCTATTTGGTGTATGCTTTGTGAAGACTCTTGTCTCCAAGGAAGACTTAAGAAGCCTTCTAACAAACAAGTGTCTAGTAATTCACCTATCAAGGCAATTTCCTGATTTGTATTAGTGAAATAAAACCATACATTCTCCTGGAATTGTGCAGTGTACAATGTACATATTTGTGGGTTTTGATTTTTGTTTTTATTTTAAACTCGTATGTGCCCTGGTCTCAATTATACTTTGTGACAGTGAGGCCCACTGATAAATCATACATTCTGAGAACATGGACTTTTTGTTAAGTATTTTAATAAATATGCTTATGTTCATATTTCTCCAGTTACTAAACTGTGGAATGGAATATTTTACAATTTACAGTCCAAATGCATATTCTGTATTTAAAGGTACAGAAAAAAATCCTTTGCATTGAAAGATTTTCCAGGTAAATTAATTTGGTAATGTAATAAATATCTACCAGAAACAAGCTTTTGTTGCTGTAATATCCTGTTCTGTACATTAGAATTTAATCACTGCTAGTGAATTCTTTAAAGTTATCTTGAGAACTCATAGAAGTGTTTGAAGTACTGCAGTGATGAACAGAGAGAGTACATTAGTTGGATCTGTACATGTCTGAAAGGATGTATGATCTGGCCTGCAAAACTTTTTTTTAAAGACAATAACATACAAGATGACAGCATCTTTGTGACTACAACTGATTGAGATCTGCTTGAGATTTCATTTTGGGATTATGAGGGTTTGCACAGTATTAACCTTTGTGGGTAGATGCATAATGGAAACCCTCCTAACTGTGTTATGTAATTCCTTTGTATAGAATAAAGGACAAAAATTACTGTATAGTTTTTCCTTCTGTTAGATAAAACAATAATATTGCTTATTGTTTTTATTGTAGTACCTTTACATAAGTTTACTGCCTTCTGTTCTTTGTAGCTATGCTGTATATTGGTTTTGCCATCCTCCAGCTGCTCTACCAGACTGCTTTCTGCACTTTCTGTTAACTCCTCAGGCCTACAGGTTTACCTTTGTGCCCTTTTACTGTGTGCCTGATTTCTGTTCCAGGGTCTTGGTGATAGCTTCTCACCTCCCTGTTTAAATGCTGGCACACAACCTTTGTGTCTGCATCCTCTAGAGTTAGGGTCTTTTTCTAATCCGATACTATGCCTTGCTGGGTATCTAGCTGAAGTGGTGCAGACATCTGAATTCTGTTCACCCTCACTCCCAGTAGTGGGACAGACAGAACTCAGGGAGCCTTTGAGTTCAGATGTCTTTTTAGTCTCTGTTTAAATGGATATTTGAGAAGGAACAAAAAGCCATGTGATTGGTACTACTCTAAAACACAGAAATGATACAGAAGAAAACAAGAACAAAACCTAAGTCTACAGTTCTGTTCTGTGTGCTGCCAGAAGCTGGACTAAATTTTGGCAATGGCCATCAGCATCCATTCAGATACTATTACTGTACATGAAATAAAAACTCTCAGACTGAACCTGATTCTGTCAGATACACCTGAAACTTGGGACATTTCTGTTCTGACACAGGATTATCAACTGTGCTGCCTCTGCAACAGGCATGAATTCCCAGTATGTTCTTTCGCTGTTTTGAGCCTTAACACTGTCAGGCTGCTATCACCACTGCAAACTCTTACAAAGTGCTGTAAAGCCCTTTTATCCTATGTCAATTGTATAATATACTGTGAAGTACATCCCATTGCACTTACTGAGCTGGCCACTACCCTGGAACAGATGCATACTAATAGCATTTTCAAGTCCAACCTCCTTTTATGTGCTCAAATCATATTTCTGTGGATCGCTGAGCTGCAGTATGCCTAGATACCCTCTTTTGTCCTCTTTGCCAAACTTTGTGAAACAAATACACCACAGTACTTGCGGATATGGATGGACTATGAGAGGCAGATGCTGGAAAGTACAGATCTTCTGCATTAGGGCCTCTCACTGCACCCTACCTATAGCAGAGGGGCTACTGTGCTTGCCTCATATGGACAAGTTTTTAGGTTTGGGATTATTGGGTTAGGATCGCTGGGGAAGTAGAAATCCGTTACTGGGATCTCCAGACTCTTAATTCATTCACACCCTGTGGATGCTGTTGCATTGACTCATTAAAGAACGTAGGTCATCTAGTCCATCCCCCGCGCAAAGAATTTCCATACCAGCAGCACAATTGTCTTCTTCCTTTTCATTCCTTTCTTCGTGAGTATAGAATTGGCAAGAATAAACAATACAGTCATTTTGAGGAAATCTGCTTGGGAGCAACTAGTCAGACTTCAAACGAACAAAGCCAAATCTGTTTGGTGAGGTTGTGCTTAGTCTGCAAGTTGTGTCAGAAAATCTTTCTGTACAAATGGTTTTTGATTGTCAGCATTGTAGTGTGGGAATTTGCTTCCTCCATAAGCGCTTACTAACGGCTTTGGCTAGCCAATGGCAAAGGCAGAGGAGAGGGCAGCAGGTGAGTGAGTAGTTTCTCTGCAGGCTCCCCGAAGACATGCCTGTGATGCATAGAATAGGGAACAAAGAAACTGGGTATACCCACCCGCAGTGCTGAGTGCACACCATGAAGACATTCAAGTCCTGTAGAAGCAATGAACTGTGATCACTGAGAGACAGCGATATTCCTACAGTGTACTGTGCTGCAGTTGCTGTTCAGCATCTAGCCTTCCTGTATAAACAAAGCAAACTGTATCTAAAATGAACTCTATTTAAAATAATGAATTAGTGATGAAATTAAGCTTAACTTAGTGTAAGGTACAGATCAAAATTTATTTAACAGTAGAACACAATCACTGAAGTGTAATAGTGCAGACTTGAGGTTAATTTAAAAGAAGCTCAAACACTTGAAGGCATAGATATGCACAGTTAAAGCGTTCATGTTATATTAATTGCTCCATAGCAATTCCTGAGAGCATTAATTTCAGTGATTGCTGAAGCTTCCCAGAGATGTGTGCAAAAGAGGTGGACAAGAGCACAGGCCTTTTGAAAAAGGTGAAGCAGAGCAGCTTTTACTTGTGCTTGTACAGGAAAACAGATAATAAATATTTTCCTAGTTCATGCTCCATGCCTGTGTTTGCACTTTAACATCAAGCCAAGATTAGTTCCACAGCTCCTGGATAAAAGTTATTTTAAGTAATAGGGACAATCGGCATTGCAGCTCTGTGATCTAAACTTGGACTGATACATACTCATTGCTAAATGAGTCCAGCAAGTTCAGGTTTGTTGGGGTTTAACATTATTTACCTATATTTCAAATGCTGCCAAAATTGTATTTTTGGAAAGAAAAATAAACTCAAGATTTATCAAACTTTGACCCTTTTGTAGCAAAACTTCGTGATTCTCCATAAGGTAAAGTTGCTTGACTGTCACTATATTATTTTCCAGAAACCAAGGCAATAGTCTCTGTTTTGTCTAAGTAATATAAAGCTAAGGCTAACTTTTTCCAGGAATATTGGATGTGCTTATTAAAAAAATCCCAAGTTCTCAGTCTTTCAGTATCTTCTATGTACACAGAATGTGGTCTGCTTACTGTCCATCCCACAGAAGCTGCTTGGGATAATGAAACTGCAGAGTTGTTCATCCTCCTTTAGCACCATCAGTAATAAGGAACTACCACCTGAAATGGCAACTTCATGCTTCATTGTTTATGGTTGATTTCCACAGTCTGACTGCTCTGCTCAAATGTAAATGATTGGAATGTAGCATGCATTATGAAGCACGGTATGTACCCCAGGTCAGAGCACTTGTGCTGATTCTTCACATTTACAGAAGTCTATCCTTTTGCCACTGCAGCAAGACAGATAAAATTTAATGTATAGAATTAATTTGCATTAAGTGACCTTTGTATATAGCATTTTTATAAACAGACTTGGTCTTTACTACAACTGAGCTAAGTGATAGCTTGACAAGCTGTAAGAACAAGCAGAATTTTTTCCTAGGATTTTAAGAGGAAATACTGCCATTTTCTCCTCTTTGATAAATTTTTTCAGAAGTCAAAAAAGTTGTCCAGCTGAACATGTAGTGGAAAGGATATATCTGATATACTCCAGCATGTTTTTCTGGAACAGGACAGTAGCTAAAATGCGAAAGCAAAGCAGCACATCATGAAGCGCAGGTGAAATATTCTGCTGTGTGTGCTGGCACTTTCCAAAATTCAGTTTTGCACAGTTGACTGATCTTTTATGCCTATCATTGCATAACTCTCATTGGTTATAGCAGTAGATCCATTATGTAACAGTTCTTTAAGAAAAACATGCATGTAATCTGCTGTTACCCTGTTTCATGCGTGTTCAACAGATACTAAGATGCTTGGAAAAAATGTGCTCTTTGGTAAAAATGAAAACTTTGTAACATGTGTAGTCAGATGTGGCTCTTGCACAGAGAACGTTCTTAAAGCTGTACTGCTTGAGGAGGTGATTAATAGACCAAGTTACCTAACACACAGGAGTTTCTCTGAGTATGTTTACCACCTCTCTTATTGTGGTATCACTGTTAGGGTATCATTAGCACAAGGCTATTCATATCTCATCTGGAGGTCCAGGAAGCCAAAGAGCAAGGGAGGTGACTTCTTACAATGAGAGGAGAACAGCTGGTTGGCAAAAACTGTCCTTAGAGGAACTTTTGACATGAATTGTTCTGATGAAGAGGGGAGCAGCTGAGGTGGCCTCTGTATACAAGATTAGTGCTTTCTCCCTAGAAACTAGCATATGTGAAACACACTTCTAGCAGAAGGGGCACATGGGTCTTTTTATCCTCATTCTCCAATTGCTTTCCCCAAGCTCTATTTGCCTTTACTCTCATCATCCTGAATTTTAACACTTCTTCCAGTGTGTAGCTGAGATCGCTCTTGGGGAACTTTTATTTGGATACTTTGGAGATAGAGGTATCTAAGTTCTCTCTAATTCAGAAGTCTCTGAAACAGGGAGAAATTTAAGATCCTAATTTAGGAACTCTAGGATCCTAAGAAGATACTCTTCTTAAATTCTCAGCATAACAATTATTCTTCTTACTTGTAATTTTCATGTTTCTAGAGAACTGGGTGGAAGAAATCAGTTTCACCCATGAAGAAAGCACTGTCTGATGTAATTTCCAAAATGACCATGCATTTATATTGAAGGCCTGTTTATCTTCCATGCTTGGTGCTTGCTTTTGCACTCCTCTATTCCCTGTTATTGCTTGTAGTGCAAATTTGAATTTTATATTCCTTAACTGGAAATGACCCTGTATTCTTACATTTCCAGGCAGCATGATGTTTTTTAATGAGACTGCTTGAGAAGTAAAAGCAAGCTTAGCATAAAGCAGTAAGTAAAAAAAACCCAACAAAACAACAAAAAAAGATTTGTCAGTTACACCCTAGAAAAACTAAAAGTTCTCCTACTGAGAATAACTTTTTTTTTTTTTTTTAATATTGTTGATACACTTACTTCAGACTACTTCTAGCTGCTTGTACTCCTGCAAGCAATTACTCCTCTTTTGCCTCAATCGCTACAGGATAAGAAGATAGCTTTAGCATAGACACTTTCAAACTCCATGAAGGTAGAGAGGTGTTTTTTTATTTTGTGATTTGTCATAAATAGTAAAAATACTATTTATAGACAAATTATCATTTTGCTTGAGATAGATAGTTCCATTTCAGAAAGTTTTTAAATTTTCCACAAAAAAACCCCCAAACATCCACTGTCTTGTGCAACTACTGCCTATACCTGTTAATTATACTACAATGGTGAATGTAAAGTTTATCTAGAAAAGAATATTTTGCACTTAACCTAGAAGAAAATCTTGAGGAGGACATACGTATGTTACAGAATTGTATTTCCAATTACTTATTCTCTGTGGTTATCCTCATATGAAATAATAAAATTTAATTGGAAGCTAAATCAAATGGTATCCAGAAACTTGCTTGCTTTCTCAAGAATATTTTCTTGACATGGGTTTTTTTCGGAAGTCCTCTCTCATTTGATATTTTTATATGTAACAGACGCTTGTTTTCCTAAAAAATGCATAACTAGCCTATTCATTCATTTATTCATAGGAAAAGGCATAAATTACCTACAAAAAAAAAAGTCTCTTTTATCAACTACAGGTTGCTTCTGATTTATGATTGTAGGAGGTAAAGAGCTCCAATTCAGGGTCTTTTAAAAAAGGTGGAACTGTCAGGTTGCTTGTGTGTATATTAGTACAAGACTAGCCCTGGCATTTGCATTTCTCCTGCTCATGTTCAATTTTTGCTTTAAGAAAGTACTTCTGTATGTCTTTCATGTCACTTCAACAGTTAAATGATGTTAAAACCCAGTTTTTCTATTTATGCAGTAAGATTCTGACATCGGTTATGTTTGATCTACAAGGCATTATTGTAGAACAAGTAATAAATAATACAGAATGCTTTTTTAAACAATGGTTTGTCTGACTATTTTGATATTTCTTCATGTCTAGTGAGGTTTTAAATTGCACCAGACACTACTAAGAAGTGTTCAGTTTGCTGATCTTTTTTAAGGCTGGTACCTTTTGCATATGTGAGGTGTTCTTCCTCTCAAGATCTATGTTGTTCTTTATTTTGTTGGCTGCCACCTGTCTGAAGCAATCAGCCACTTCTTTCTCTTCCTCTGTACAAAAAGAAAATCCTGTCTTCCTATGGATGGTGGAAGGTAACAGGATAATCAGTTCAGCAGTGATCCTCTGATGTCATTGTGGGAGCCCTGTAAAAGCGGATTATCTGTGACCCAGATAAAATAATTAGAAATTACTCGGACACTTACAAATAACTGATCTACTAATCTCATTTCCAAAGTTAAAAAAGGCCTGTCTCTCAACATAACACTACCAGATGTTTCAGTTAAACAGCATCCTTTGCAGAGATTAATCTGAACCCTAATTTTAAAGGATTACCTTTGATTGTTTTTTATTTCAAACACTAAACAGTTTGTGTTTTCATTTTTCCATAAGTTCAAACAAAGTATTTATATGGAATTAAAGAAATTTTCTTCATTTTTCCACTATAGTCCATCAAATAGGACTTTATGTGATTTTTGTGTCTTAATATTGCGGAGAAAAACTTTTCACTAAAATTATTTAGTAATTAACTTGTATCTCAGTGGCAGAACTATGTAATGGATGGGCTTTTATAAATTAATAGATACCATGTGGTCTTTGTGCAAGGTAGTGGATGTATTATCATAAACTAAGTGGACAGTGACTTTATTAATTTAATTAATGCTACCAGGGTTTCCTGTTAATTAACTGTTCAAATGTGTACAGTGATATTTCAGTATCCTGGTGCATCAGTACTGTGTGGATGTGATAGAGAGAAATTTCCCTTTATTTGCTTTGGGGAGGATGGAAGGGAAAATAGTTTAACAGTTGGTGTTCAACACTCTGTCTGGTGCACAATATGATGCTTACTATATACATTTTTCCCCTTAGAAACATTTAAAAATATTGATATTTGTTGAGTGCTGTGTTTTATTACTGTTGCAGTGTTTCTCCTTTTCACCTACAAGTAGTAAACATATTTCACTAGCTATTTTTTGTTGTTCTTGTAAACAGATCCACCTCCATGTTAATGTCTTGAACTTACTAATTCATATATTTTAACTATTTTGCTTACTGTGACTGATACTTACAGGGAGCATGCAGTAAGGAACATTATTCATTTTGCTCAGGGCTTTTTTTCTTGTTGAAAGGACAAAAACTTCCTTTTAAGGAAATTGGAAAAAGATGGAAATTTTACAAATTAATTTTCTGATATATTTTTCCCTGAAGGATTATTTTCAAGCAGTTTTCTTTAGGAGTATCATTTCATTTAATAGTATAATGCAAAACTGAAGTGCAAACAATAAAAATGCCAGTGAAAAATTTAAAATCCTTCATGTAATCAGTAAGTCAGACAAAATTTTACAAAGGTTGAAGTGCAAAATAATGAAAATGTAACTGCAGTTATTCTGTTAATAAAACCAAAGACATTTTAATTCTTTGCATATTTCATAGTGTTGATCTATTGCTGCTTTAATATACAGAGTGCACAAGTGATCTAGTGCTAAAATGCTTTCTGTCTTCAAAAATAAGTATCTTATAATTTAAAATATTTGTAATAATATCTCTAATCAGATAATCTATTAAATACTGTTTTGATTAGTGAAGTACTAAGGGCTTTTCCTGTTTTTTCAAACATGGCTGAAATGTAATCAAGGAACTATTAATCCTCATAATTAAGTCTAGCGCAGAAGAAATTAGGATTGGAAGGGGAAATTAGGATTTCCAGGCAAACATATTCTTTACCTGGCTATAGTAAAGTGTAAGATAAAAAGTAACTGTAGAGGGAGAGCAAAAGCTATATAAACTATCAACTATCAAATAGTAATTTGAAATTAGAGATGTAACAGAAAATAAGTTCATGTTAAAGTTGTCTGTCTGTATCTTCCCTGTTATTCTTCCCCCCCCCCCCTTTTCCTGTCTCTACCTTTAATCCACCTATAGGTAAATCTCCTATTAGAAGACTGCATAAAGTCCTATAAATTAAATTGTCAGGAAATAGTGATGTCCTGGTCTTTGAGTGGGATTTTGTTAACTGTGTAGTCTTTTTTATCTTTACCTTATTTTTCTCGAATAGACTAGCAATTTGTTTAACATTTTTAATGAATGTATCCTGACAGTCTTAAACAGCTATTTACCATCAAAATAAAATTTTATTTAAAAACCCTCTTTCATGAGCTATTTAAAATGTAAGAATAAATTCAAGCGCAAGACACACTAAGTGGCAAAAGATCTCATCTGTTTTATTTAGGTCACCACATGGTTTTAAGTAAAGTGGGAATACTTTTATTGAAATTAATTATTTACAATATTATTAAGGAAAAGCATAAGTTAGAAAATTTAATCAAAGAGATTTTATACTGTGCAAGGAGTCAAAAATACCATGCCAAAAATATCCCCTGTTCATCACTCAAGGAGGAATTCCTTTTAAAACTCAGTTATTTTTCTAAATAATAAATGGAGTACCTTTAACCAATTGAAAATAAGTAACTATAATAATGATGTTTAAGTGTTCTGAGGGCTGGGTACTTTTTGTTTAATGTTGCTTGTCAAATTTAGACATCAAACCATTAAAATGGCTTCTGTGTGAGGAAAGTCAATAGATAGGCTTCCTAAGCATTTTTTTCTTAATATTTTTGTTTTGAGAAGGTATTTGTAAGTATCAAGAAAAATAATGTGCTTTGTTATATGTCTTGCTGTCATGCAGCTGTCTGCACCTAACACACCATGGATTTGAAGTAGACTGAAGAGACCTGTTTGCATCATCTGCTTTGTAGATGTGTTCTTAATTTGTTATCAGATGTTTTCATTTCATTGAATCATTTTCTAATATCTGACAAATTCATTGGAAATCTATTTAACTAAATTCATCAGAGCATAGAGGAGTGTAGGAATAGTCCCTAGATATAACATAGTGTGGCTTCATTTTTAATTTTGCACACAATTCTCTGATTTAGGGATTTAAAGTTAAAACTGAACTAGTAATTTTCAGGCTGAACTTAATTGTAATTGATAAAATTAATCATATTGTGTTATATGAGAAGTCTAGATTAAGAAAACAATGCTAAAAAGTAGCCAAATGTAAACCCAAAATGTAATTAATGCCAAAAAGGAAAATTTCTGAAATACGAAGTATTCTTTCTATGAAGTGTTCAGTATTTTATATTCTTCAGTTGCTCACCTGTCATTTACACACAGTGAAAGGACGTTAGGTAGAAGGAATGAAAAAATGTATTGTTCAGATAGAAGATACATTGTCTTGCACTTCAGATAAAAGCAACGGCTGAAAATCCAGGAAGCCTTACAAGTTTTGGTTTTGTTCTTTCTGTTTTAGCATACTTTCCTGATGATCTTTATATACTGAATATTTGAAAATACTATATTAAGACAGCATTGCAAAATGCTTGCATTCTTCTATTGCAAGTATTAAATAGAGCTGTATTGAGTACATGTCACTTTAAGCAAACAGAAGAAAAATTGAACTAGAGATTGTGGCTGCATGCTTTGGAGTTAGTCCTGTGAGTTACAAATTACAGCTTCTGCTTTGGAAAACATGAATCAGTAAGAGGAAAATGCTCTTTCCATGTGCTTCTTCCATGGTAAATTAGTTCATGATGAATCCCATCCTTAAAGCAGTCTTAAACAGTGCATGTGATCTTTTTAAAAAAACTGTTTTTTCAGGCAGTTGGTTATGCTAATTAAAAATATAGATGTGAAAGAGATATTCCTCTTAGTAGCTAATGCAGGTGCATTCATTTGCAAATGAATCTTAAGTTAGCCTGCAGAATTCAGTCAGTGCTCTTACATATGTCTCTCCATTCCTCTCGTAACAGTCTTAGCTGTGGCAGTAGCTTACTTCACTTAGACAAGCTGCTTTACAGACTTGTAGTAAGTCGTCAAAGCAAAAAAACATTCCTCATCCCCTCAGCAGAATCTGAATCCTTTGCCCTTTTCTTTTTTATTTAGAGTGATATATTGTTAATGATTGCTGTGTTTATATTGTTGAATTTCTTTTGCCTTTCTTACTAAGGTACAATTTTTTTCCTAGTTGCTTTAAGATGCTTATCAGTGGGTATGTATCTCTGAATAACCAGGTGCAGGAACAACAGTTGTTTCCAATCTGGATGATGACTTTGGGGGTCCAGATGACCCATCAGGTAATCAGCTGTGGGTTAGTCAATTTTGTCTTGTATGCAGTTGTAAATTTTATGGGATTTTTGGAGACGGAGATTACTAGGGCTCAATAGCTGTGCCATGTTTGCTCATACCAAGTTATTTTCAACTTTTGGATAAGTGCCAATTCTCCAAAAGATTTTAACATCAGCATTAGTGGTGAGTCGGGGGCGGGGGGGGAATCTTAGCAGAGTTCTATTTGTATTAATAGTAATCCAAGCTGATAGTAGATGCAGACAGCCAAAGCCTCTTAGGCTGAACACAGTAATACTGATGTTGTAGCAAAACCTTGGTACACATCAAATGCATAATTAAGAGAGATGATACTCTGGTTGAAAGCCATTTGTGAGATGTGTTAATGAACAGAACACCTTGTCATTCAGAAGAATAGTGGTTATTCTGGTCCTCCCATCTCCAAAAGAAGAGAAATTAATGTGTCTAAGAAAGCCTTAAATAACAGGCCAAAACTCAGCTATGGCCCTCTCCCTTTCCTTCCTCTCCTGTCTTCAGAGGGGCTACTGAGTTTCCTGGGGTGCTGTGAATTTTCACTTTCATTTGATAAGGTAAATTGGTTCACTCTCAAAAGAAAGTCCATTTCAAATGAGCCCAGCTGTTTGGCAGCAGTGTTGGGGGAGGGAAGCTGTGAGGGGAATTTGTTTTTTTAAGTTCAGTCACCAGCACTTGTTAAGCAGCTAAACTTCAGAGAGATGTTTTCTGCCATTCCCTCCAGCCCTAGTTCACAGCTTTTAAAATGTGGCTATAAAGTTTTTTTAATTCTGAAAAAGTATCCCAGAAGCAAAGGATTCACTGCTCAGTCCCAATTCCTTTACTGTAAAGCGAAAGTATTCTAAAGTAGATGTTGGCATTTTAGTGGAAGAGGAAGGAAGGAAAGAAAGTAAGGAAGGATTTCCTTTGACTTCCTATCCAACTGAAATTCTTAGTATGTTTTAAAGGTGTGGAAGCTCGATAGTCTTCTCTTACAGTCATTTTCTGCAATTCCTGTTTTGGTGTTTTCACTTAGTTCTTTAATTTAATGGGTTACATTTCTGAGGGGAGCAGACCCTGACTGAGCATCTTTCAGGTCTTGATAACATGCCATGATAACAATTAAAAAGAAATATAACCCCCAGTTCCCAACCTGGGAATTCCTCTAAAATCTCAAATACAGTATTTTAGGGAGCAGTGGAAATGTATTAATGAATAAACAATGTGGAGAAACATAGCAAAAAGCCATATTTAAGGTACTATTTTGTTATGTCATGTCTGCACCCAAAGCTGGTTTAAGGCTCCTTTTGTGAAACGATAGCTTAACTCTTTTGGTAGCCAGAACTCAATTATAGTCTGGACTAGCATGCTACTGTTGTACAAAAAGTCATTAACAATCATTGCTTTCAAACATACCAGTATTATTTTGTACTATCAGGTAGACAACTTTGAGTTGACCAGAGGATAATTCGTAGAGCTGAGGTATTTTTGCAGTTACAGAAGGAGCTATAGCATCTCATGAAAACACTGTTACGACCTCACTGAAACGTCGTGGAAGGAATATCTGTGTTTACTTAGTCCTTTTTATTCAGAAAGCTGTGTGTGATTTTCTGTGGCCAGAAAAGGTGGTGATTGTTCTGACAAGAGTTGGAGAACAAGCCAGCCCAGGGAAGCCGAATATCCCTTGGCTGTGCAGGCAGGTCCTGCCCGAACAGGGAGAACGGCTTGCGTCTTGTAATGCTTTCCTGCCACCTGTGGCAGGTGAGGGGGGGTACACTAGACAGACGCCTAAGGTGGCGAGGAGAAGCAGTGTGCCTATGGGCATGGAAGAAACAGATGGTATTTACAGCCTGCTGCCTCCAGTCCTGTCCTCTCTCACTACTGAGCAGTTGTTCAAATCCACCTAATGATGGGGCCAGAATGGTTTGTGTAGTCTGCTGTGGGCATGCCTTTTCTGCACCAACAGGGAAGAACTTGTGCATCCCGGTGGGCTGGCGTGAGAAGAGGGGACTTCTCTCCTTTGCCATAGTGCGTCTGGAATTCAGCTGGGTAGGCCGTGGGCAGAATTAAGATTTTTGCTGTTTAGCGTGCGGTAAGGGATCCTGTTCCAAAACTCGTCAGAGCTGGGAAGCGGATTTAGAAGGACAAAATTTGGCAAGGGGAGTTGAGGCCACCCATGTCTGCTGAAGCAGGGAAGCAGCTTCCTGTACATTATTTCCCACTCACATTTCACCCTTCCCCTTCAAAGCTTTATGAAAGATGATGGCAGAATCCCAGCAGTGCCTGCACTGAATTGGATGCACTGATGGCAGGAACAATCAAGGAACACAGTATGGTTTTATTGCTAGGTGGTGTTTCCAGATGACAATGAAGTCGCAGCCTAATTAAACCACAGCCCTTGTGTCTCTGTATGGCTGGGACAATAAAGGCTAGCTCTCAGTTTCATTCAAACGTTAGTGTAATCTGACAGGTGCATTATGTGCATGCCTAAATCAAAGAACAGCAAAGGGAAATACCAAGCTGCCACGAAAAGGAGATGGAACCATGAGAAATACTTCAGTAACTGTATTTTGGACCTCGTGACTGATTCTGGGACATAACGAATTATGAATGTGCATTGAAAACACTTTAATACTGCTGGAGTTAAAATTGAAATGATACTTGCAAAGCAAGCTTTTTTGTTAAATATATAGAGTGAAAGTGAGAAAAAAGTACTATTGTAGGCAGTTTTTAAAAATTTATTTGGGGATGATCTAAGCTTAAATTGATTTGTTAATTATAAAACTTTGTGACTCATTAAATTAATCATGTTCAGAAAAATAAAGTATGAATTTAATTTACTGTTAGCTGCCGGGGTGGTTTCACTCTGCACATCATTTAGTTTTCGTTACATTTCAAGAGAATAATTTTTATGTTTGGTATTTACCTGTAGAGACAATGGAAACTGATAGTGGTGCTGTGTGCATTATGATACTCATGAAGATAACTATTTTAAAACTTCTTGATAGCTCCTGCTTTTCAAAATACTACATCTGTTAATAGCTGCATTTTACTAAATTTTCATGTGGTTATCTCAGTGGACAGCTTGAAGTCTGGAATGGATGCTTGTGAAAAGTATGGCAAGAGTGAACCTTACACACATTACTTCTAAATGTCCCATGAATTAATTGTAATAACTGAATTAATTTTAGCGGTAATAATGCTGTAAATTTTTGTTGACATTCTGTGGTATGTGCTATCATAATAAAACTACACAGTATAGTTTCACATCATGTTTGTAAAAATCATTTAACAGACTGAGTAAATTTGTGCATATAATCTCACAGCTGTTTGAAACTAATATGGTGTGGGAGTAATATGTAACCTACTGGACTAATGCCAAAGCAGTGTACCCTAAGAATTGATTCCTTGCTTTATTTAGTTGCTTTCATAATGACATTTTAGGTTAGGAATGTAAATAAATACTTTTTATTGTGTTTTGTTTTTTTCAACAGGATACTACAAGTATAGAAAAAATGTCAAACTGTTGTGAAGACCTGTAAGTGCTATAAAATTTCTACATTTATTTGCTGAAAAGCTGAAAGACTAGCTTGGGTTTTTTAACTGTGTGAGAGAGAAAAGGAACTGAAGGCACTTTGTTAAGATTATTTTGCATGGTACTGTGCCCTGTACTTCCTAGCTCACTAATCTTTTAATATTGATTGTGCATAAAGTAGCCTCACGTTATTCCCATTCCTTCTCTACCCAAAGCCAATGGAACTATATTTTCTTTCAAAAGTACAGATCAAAAGACACTTTCTGCTGTGTCTTGACATACATTCATTGATTCTGAGGTTCTCCTCTGCTTCAAAAGTTGCCTTTGGTTGATTGACGACACAGATAGTTTCTGTTCTCCAAAGTTAAGTCTCAGCTGCATGCCATAATGAAAGAAAAGCTGTATTTGTGATGCTGGGACACAATTCATCAGAGTCCAGTAATGGATCCCCAGCCAACCTGCATTGTTCTAGCTGACTGAAGCGCACCGTGGGCGTGCTGTCTTTCACTAATAATGCTGTCTTCTGTAGATCGAGGCCCCGAAAGCCATGGCAGCAGACCTTCTCAGAAGTTTTTGGCACTCACTGGAAGATCCTGTGGTTTATTCCTTTCAGGCAGAGGCAACCACTGCGAGTTCCCTACCACTTTGCCAATCACGTCTAAACAGATGGATGGTGGGCACAGATGGGTCCTCCATGCTGGAAGTGCGTTACAGGTTTTGTGATAATAGGACTATGACAGTCTTCAAGTCAATTAAAATACACCCACCAATTGTAGGCATCACAATGTGCCCCAGGCTTTATTATAGTAGTAGTCTTGATTCTGTTCTGAGATTAATACAAGTTGTATGTTTAATTTTAGGCATATTTACTTTCAAATTAGCTTTCCAAAGGGATTTCTTTCATCTTTTGTTAATACCAAAACCAAGTGACTGGAATGCAGTCTTACTCTATTTGTTTGATACTGGCTGTTTTAATTTTTTTTTTTTTGGTAGGAAACACTGAATTTTGCGTTGAATGTTAGCTTTCCCACTAAGTGTCTTATTCTGCCTTGAATTTTTTTTGTGTGTTTTTATCACTTGGTCTGTCTAGATAATATTCATGTCTTTTTTCTGCTACATCTGTTTAAAATTCCCTGATGCTGCCATTTATTTATGATAACGCAATAGTAATCCTGCAGCACTGTACTATAAAAGGTAACATTTAAAACTGAGGCAGACTTCTTCCTAAGCCTTTCTCAGAGAGGTTTTTATAAATACACATAAATGTATGTGTTTATATAGAGAAATCTTAGATCTTACAGTTACCTTTCTGCATAGATATGATCCAAGTGAAAAATATTCATGCCTTTATGTCAACAAAAGTGATTAAATACTCCAGGGTAAAATATGCAGATAGAAAGCATGTTTTCCCTATATCCCAAGGTTTCTTTGCAATAATTCAACAAAGAAGTTGTATGGTGCAAATACTAGAATGATTACTTTTTAAAAAAGCAGATTGAATTAGTTAGCATAATGTACCATAATGAAAAGTATATTGTCAATAAAGTTTTAAACTTTATATTTACTTTTGTTTAGTAGCTGGAATTGATCTAAGTGTTTGTATATATGTGGAATATATGTGAAAATATTTTAAAATATTTATACATAAATACAGATATTTGCTACTAACATGTATTCTGAAGTCTATTAACTGATTTAATAGGGTTCTATGTTGATGTACAGTAGCTTGTTGTGGGTCCTTTAAGTATGGAAGTAGTTAACCAAAGAAAGCATCCTTAAGATTACATCTGGTAAAATGACAATGATGTCCAAAGTACTGGCTCAGCTTTGCTGTATCTGGAAAAATTATTAGTAATTTATTGTAGCCCTCTGTATCTATACAAACATCAGCATGACATGATTTTTGAAAGTGCAGTGAATTTTTATGAGAAATTCATAGCTTCAATGTTTTCAGTTATGCTGCTTACTGTGTTTGTTGCCTAGTCTAACAGGACTAGGATCCACCTTAAAAGACAGCCATGCAATAGGGTAATAAAAGGAACAAAAGGAGGATGTAATATACGTAGGCTGTGTTTAAGGAGAGTAGTAGTGCATTTGTGAACAGTTCATTCAAAAAGAATGGCCAGAGTTGTCCTAAGTGGTATTTGCAATTAGTTTTTAGATCAGCTCTTTTAAAATTATAACACAGTCTCTGCCAATGCTGGGTGTCCCTTTATTGAATTAACAGATTTTGGTGATACCTTGAAAGTTCCAAAAGGTGCATCTCAAAAATTGCTTGAATTTTAAACTTTTGTAAGCTTCTAACGTTTGAACCAACTTTACTTTCCCTCTCCTTTTAAAAATAGATGCAATATTTTCTTCATTTGAATGTTCAACTGTTTTTTTCATGGCGTCTTTAGATGCGAGTTTAGACTTTAAGATGGTATTGGCAGGGATATTTAAACAAAAGTGAGCTTGAGGAAAGTGGATGGAAAGGCTGGAAAGGCTGGAGCAGTGCTTGACGTTAAAAAAGAATGTGCGTACACATTATAAAGTAATGGCAGTATTCTGTCTTTTTTTTAAGGAATTCCACTACTATAGTCTCTGTGAAACACATAGGGGACTAATAGCAGTTTTGTTTTACGTGCCAATGTTTAAATCAGTTTTATGAGCAAAACATAGTAGTTTTTAAAAAGTTTTTTTCATGCTAATTGGTTATCCCAGTTGGCAGATCATACAGTTCTGAAGCTTACTAAGAAAGAGGATCCAGAATTTAACTCTTCTGGGTACATTCACTGTGGGGGCATATAATTATTCTTTCTGTTTTCTAGTATCATTGTTTCAGTTAATTTAGCCATGCATGGAGAACCAGATCCGTAACACAGAACCTGCTCAACAGTGGGAGCCTCAGTTATAAACAGCGTATTTAGTGTTTGTACGTGATATCTGGTGAAGTAACGGGACCATTAAATTCTGCCTGCTTTGTGGGGCTAAAAATCCACAAGCACCCCGAACGTGGTATCGTCTGCTGTATTCCAGCGTTCTCAAACAAAAGAAGGTACCGAACCTAAGAAGCCAATGCCGGTATGGCACGGATCGGGGTTAAACATGCTCTGAATGTACTGGCGACCGCGGGCGCGAACATCCATGAGTTGTCGCTCATGGGGCTGGCGGGTCCCCTATGCGGAGGGACGCTGCAGCCGCGGCGCCACGCGGCCTCCCAGCCTCCCTCGCTCTCCCCGCCCCCTCTGTCGGCCATCTTGCGCAGCGACAGCGGGCTGTTTGGCCCAGAGCAGGGGCGGCGCCCGCCTGCCCGCATCGTTGTGATGCCGTGGGTGTGGGCAGCAAGGGTGGCGTGGGTTGGGCCTGCGGCCCGGCCAGCGGAGGGGCTTGCTGCTCGGGACTGGAGAGCGCCTTGGGTGAGCAGGGCCTGCCTCGGGCCTGCCGCAGGCGGGAGTCCAGCTTGCCAAGCTTATCTAGAAAACCTTGAGAGCCACTCGACTTCCCTTTCAAGCCATCAATTGTAAACAAAAAATTTTAAAAAATGTAAATTCTAAGGCACTTACTTAAATGACCGAAAGCACAACCTCCTGGTATGCATTTAAGTAAATGACGTACGTGAAAGTCTTGCCTGATTCTCAAACGAAAGTGGTAATTGCACAGATTCACAATTTGTCGAATGTTTTTGTATTGCTGGATTTTTTTGATAAACGTATTTTTTCTCAGTCTCCCATTCATCCTTAACATTAGGAATCAAGATGCGGTAGTGTTGTCCAAAAAGCAGATTCATCACCCGGTGTGGATCGAGCCAATAATCACACACTCGGGAGAGACATTATTTATTTCGTTATCTGCGCAAAGATGGGTGCTAGGCGGCAATTCCACAAAGCTAGCACACCCTGCAGTTAAACAAGCAAGCAATTCATACAATTTCAGGTTCACTCACTTAGTTTCCAAAGTCCTTTCCCCAAATCATTATTGGTAGTCGATTATCTGCCACCATTTCTATTGAGCTAAGGTTTTCTCTGCTTTGAATTAAACGTACAGTCTTCTTTTATTCTACAGCGCATGCTCAAGGCGGGGAGTGTAAGTCTTTTAGGTCTTGAATTGAGTTGGTGGTCGTGATCTCCCCCTGCCGTCTTGACCTTTCCCCCAGTTACCACAGATGTGCACTGACTTCATGCCCATTACTAATTACTCAACTTTCGGTGCCTTCTAGGGCAGGATGTTCCCTCCTTATTGGTCTTTTAATTCTTCTTCGAGGTTCCTCAAGGCCCAATTATTTCAAGATGTGCTTGGTTAAAGAATGCTAGTTGTTTTCTTTTCTGATTACAAATTATTAAGTGTCCTTAGACTGTCAGCTTAATATACATACAAAGAACATCTTGCATAGAATGAAACAGATCATTTCACATTTTTAGGTTAATCTTCAACAATATGATCAAGACAGCTACTTTATTTTTTATCCCATTTCTGAGTGTGTGGAGGAGAGAAGGGAGAATTTGGAGAGGCTTCATTTTTAGGAGGCACTGAGCTTTTTTTCTTTGAATGACAGGCCTTTAAAAGTGTAAAAGTAATCAAAATATTTGTAAAAATTTTAGCCAAGGACCCTATCACATTACTAGTTTATTAGACTAATGTTTCTGAAACTGATCCTCGGAAAGTTATTCCAGCAGGAAAAGATCGGGTAGACTTTTATGATCTAATTTGAAATCCTTTAAACCTTGAAATCCCTGAAATCCTTTGAACCTTTACTTTGAAATCCCACTATTTTCCCTCCAGCTCTCCTTCACAATTTTTTATTTTAGTAGAAACTGCATTCTTAAGACTAATTAGTACTGTCATTTTTATTCATTTAAAAAATCTTGTAGATGGTATTAATGAATTTCATCTTAATATAACATCAGAACTATACATACTTTATTGAGCACAGTGGATATTAGCTATGAACTTAACAATATTTGATTTCCTGAGAGGTACAAAAAGAAGTCAAAGCACTAATGAAAAAGAACCTGAAAACATTTGAAAATAACTGGTTTATTTGCAGTATGGGGTAGCTCCTGATAAGACCAAGCACTGCCACCTTGCTATCTTCTCATAATATCAGAGATTTGAGATTTCATTTGAAAAATCTTGACATCTAAAATAAAAGATTCTACATTAAGTAATGTTTGCCAACCTATCCTCTGATCTGTTGGTTTGAAGGACAGGTTCCATTGAACAGCTGGTAGAGTAGTTGAGATACGCAATGATTTTCAGTCTTCTGCAGGATTCATGAGTAACAAACTGTCTAAGAATGGAGTGGTAGGATAGATTTTGAACGTGGCAGCTTCCTCCTTGTTTTGAATCTAAAGTGGGCTAACGTGAAGGGAAGATTCATAAAAGTACAGTGAAAATGGAGATGGGGCCAAAAGAATTGTTTTGATCCATTACCAAAGTTTACAAAATGAAGTGAGATTGCAAAGCGTGGGAGTTACGTAGTTGAATACACATGCCGTCATTATATGATGTCTTTCAATGTTGTATAGTTTTATTCAGTAAATTATACTTTTCAGAAATTATGAATTCATGCTTTGTTTTGTGCTATAACAAGTCATTGTATGCCAATGTAAGAAATGTAGGTGGCAAAGACAGGCTTTCTGCAGTACTGCGAAAAAGAATCTTTTTCAAGTCAACTTTTGAGTTTAGATGAAACTTATGTTAATAAGATGAGTTTTCTGGTAACCTGAACTTGTTAGTTAACATAAACCACTTTTTTTGTAATGCATTATTTACTGTATTTGGCCAGCCTTCCTGCCAGCAGTACATCACTTATAGCAGAGTGTCTGTCACATATTTGAGGATGCTGTCACTTAGATGTATTATTTAACTTGGCTATCCCCACCTTTCATCTTCACCATGCACTCAGTTTTGCTGCAGCTCACAAATAAGAAGCCAATGTAGCTTTGTTGGTACAACCATATCACACAGACAAATACTACTGGCTGGCTCTTGTCAATATCCCAACTTGAAATATCATTGCATTCCTTAGAAGTGTTTTCTTTTTATGGTGGAGTCTTGATCTTTCTGGACAAAAATCGTGGCTTATTTTACATATACTCCCATTGATAATACTGTATTAGCACTTCTAAACTATTCCTAAAATAAAAACGAAGTGTACACTTCTCATTCAATCCTGTACTTCTACAGTTGTGTTATGTGTGGAAGCTATATAATAAATTGATTTTTTTTCTCATTGCATATAAGAAATAGACTTCTTATTCATAGTCTTGTAACTGATTGAAAGTTAACTGTCAGAAGATGAAGGTCCTGTTCTGGTTTTTGCACTTCAAGAAAATACTAGCTTTTGTTTAGCTGCAAAATCTCATATCTGATGTTAAAGTCTGTGGACAAAGGTTTGAATCTAATGAAGTGATCTGACTGAGCATTATAGCTGTCCAGCAGCGCTGATAAAAATAATCTTAGGCAGGTTTCTGTATACACAGCACAAGTCCAATGTGTACGCTTCTCAGGGCCTGTCTCTTCTCACTCAGACCAGTTCCCTCTGAAAGGATTTTTCTTTTCTGTCCTCCGTGTAAGTTGCTGCTAGTCGTACCTGATAGCCACTTTGTAGCTCTCTGTTAGATCTTCACTAGGTTGAATGAGTAGTGGACACATGGTGTGCTTTTTCAAGTCCTGGTAGGCCTCAGCTTACCTTCCAACTGCATCAGGTTAGTGGTCAGGTAGGAGGTAGAGGCTCATTTTATCACCCTTTGAGATTATCCCGTGATCACCCTTATGTTTTGTGGTGTACTACCTAGTGTGAATCCTTGAAGGATGTTTGAAACAAGAGGTCCCAGATGCCTAGAAGCTTACTTTGCACTTTTTTTAAAGCAGGTGACTTGCTTATGTTTGGGTAACTTAGTTTTTCTGCTGGGTAGTTGATTCTTGGCATTAATGACATGATGGATTTTTGTGTTTGAAAAAGGGAGCTAGATTTAAAAATAACCTCAGTTGATGACTCAGAGGTTGAAGCCGCAGGTAGTGTCGCCAATAAAATCGGGGTGATAATGACTTCTCATTCAGCTTTGGATCTTTTATCCAAAGTATTTGCTGTTTGACACTCAGTATTTCAGTAATATGTCTGTGTAGTAGAAAGGGTCAATACAGGGTGTAAATGAGAATGTTTTCAAGAAGCATTTCCTTGACATAGGAAGAAATTCTGCTTGTGAGCAATTACCATTGTGATTTATTTAAGAGATCAGACTTTTCTTGGCTGTACTTGAGTCTCATTTACCCAAACAAAATTACTTCCGTTGTCATGAATTCTCCGCCATAGTGAAGTTACTACCTTGAATGAGTTCTGTTCATTCCTCTGCTTACTTTCAGCTTTGATGGCTCTTTTCCTGTCTTCTCACTGAGCACACAGCAGCATAGCATAGTCCTACCTGCAGTCAAGTTCATATCGTCTTGGCCAGAATAGACACTGCGGTAGATTAGCCTGGAAAGGTGTAGAGATACAGAGTATTGTTTTGATTAAAAAAAAAAAAAACAAAACTTTTCAATATGCAAATTCTCTGGTTCCATTTGGGTTTGACTTGAGAGCAAGCAGTCAATTGCTTAAGAGATTTGAAATCTGTTTCTGTACACTGAAATACGCAGAAAGAAGTTGTCACATCTCTTCATGGGTTTTGAACAAGTGCTGCCTTTTTTTGCTGTACTAAAGCACAACTGGAGCTTTTTGTAACCTTAAGCATTATTTTTTATATAATTCAAGTTGGTTTTACCTTGTTGCTTGAGTCAGTATCTCCTGACCTAAGCCAGTACATGCAATGTTCTGGTGCTGCCACAGGTATGTTTAGCAGCTGGAGGTCCACGGCTCTTGTGTCAAAAAATAAGTTTTTAAATTGGTCCAGTTTTGAGACTTGAATTCTCACATACTTGGAATTTTACGAATAAATCTAATATCCTATGAATCAGTCTTTATTAACAGACATAACTGTTTTAATATGTATGTTCTGAGCTGTTCTTCAGATATTCCTGATAATTTATTTTACTCATTACTTTCTAAACACATGGTTAATAAAAGACCGAGTGGGGTGTCATGACAAATCACATTGTCATTCACATTCAGGATAATTCAGGATTCACATTCACATTATTATGTTCAGGATAAAACAACTTAATGATATGACATGGCAATTGAGATAGAGATGCAGTCTTTTGCTTTACGGTCATTAGGAAATGATACATGTAAAATACAGTGCTAGAAATATTTGTCTATGGTATGGTGTGCTGTTTCTATCAAAATATAATTACCATTGTTACTACTACACAGTGTGTCAGGCACTCAGTTTTCTTGTTGACTGTTTTATATATGTGGTTTTTAAGGTTAATAGTTTTAATAGTTAAAAGTACAGAAAATACACTGGGAGTTGTCTCCTGCATTAGCAAAGATAAATTTAATTATTTCTCTTACACTAATAAGTTGAATCTAATTCTAAATTAGTCAAAATATCAGGACTTCAAAACTGTCTCAGTGATCCTAGGGATTGCTTTTGGGAAGAATCAGTACTTCTAAATAAAGTGTCTGTACTTACGCAACATACTGCGTGACTGAATACTTCAGAAAGTATTGTTCTTCAAAAGATTTTTGTACTACTTTCCCAGTGGCCGAGCATTTGAAATTCGATTCACTGAAGTACTTTTATCTGTGAGCTGTGTTAGGCCTAGGGCTTCAGTTCTGCTGAAATTGCTTAATAGCATCTTGTGTCTTGCCAAACTATGGTGGAGTGATTAAAGTCAGTTGTTGCAGAAACGGTCATCTAAGTATTTCCTGTATAACTGTAAGAATAATTCAGATTTACAGTAGAACACATGCTTTTTGAGTTAGAAAATACAAACTTAAATTGTAATTTATGTCCGTTTCTGAGTGAACAAGTATTTCCATGCACAGTCCCAAGATTGATACACTATAGATGACAATGTAGTTATAGATAGGAAATGATCACTCTATCTCCTTAACAGCTTCAGTCTACGTGCCAGGCAGCAAAATAATACTGGTTTTTGTAAATTAGCATTCTGAATTTTGTAGTTCACACATGGGCATGTGATTGAGTTTTACTAATTTGTTCTCTGTTTGATCTTGACTGTTTTCAAACGATGCTGAATAATGTTTATACTGGACTTCTTGAAAATTACGAAGTCCAACACTGGTTATGCCTGAATGAGTAATGTATAAGGTGAATGGCTGAATAATATCAAAACAGGGAAACTTAATCTGGTATTCTTTTAATCAAATCTAAAAGTGCAAGAGTATGTCCAGCTGAGAAACAACGTATTGTCTTTTATTTCTCTTTCTTTATTTTATTCATGTAATATTTCTGGTTTTTCTTTTCAGATTGATTTAAGTTATAGATTATTTTTTCATTCTTACTGAGATTTCTTATGTACCATATCTTTTAGAAATCTTATTTTTAAATAAAAATAATCAAAGTTTCTTTTCCTCCTCTGGTTTTCATTTACATTGGTTTAAAGTTGTGTAATTACTTTGCTAATATTTTCCAAATCTGTTTTTAGATTTTCCTAGTTCTTTTATAAATTACTCTCATGACTCAATATTTTTTATTGTGACAAGCCTAAGCTATAATCTTAAATGATTGTTTTGGAAAACTGAACTGTGAAAAATCACTGAATAGTTAGTGAGGTACTTATTATCTGAGCTTTGTTGTTTGTTTTTAAGAGAACAATTGAGTGTTGGTGGAAGCAGTGAAAAGTTTCTCTGTTAGGAGTATCTATTGGTATAACAACACTAGTTACAATATTAGTTAAATTTCTTGCCTAAATAATTAAATTATGTGTATGCAGCTATACTGATGCATTAACCCTCCTTCCCTCCCTCCCCGCCCCCCCCTTTTTTTTTTTGCTTTCTGCTCTTGTTATGTAAGGTAAAAACAATCAAATCTCTAAACTGTGCTGGTCAGGGGGTATAAGCACAGGAGACCCAGGCATCTTCTGGCATATTTATGCCAAGACAGAGTTCACAGTTCTCTGTAACCTATACCAGAGTGGGAGTCTCTGATAAGTTATATAAATCATCATTTTTCAATTGCAAAAATAGAGTGGTTTTTTAATCTTTGGCTTGTATGTTTTTGTACAATGTATTGAGACATTCATAATCATTCTTGGAACACTTTTTGAAAGAGTTAAATGGATCTGAATCAGCAACTTTTCTGGTTTGAGTACATGTGAATTTATGTCAGATTTCGATGCAGAGAGGTTTCACACATTTTGGTCTCTTTCAAATGAGATACTGGATTTAGACATGTAAAAAGAAGTGCAGAAGTATTAGTGACCACAGAAAAATGTAGTAGAGGAATAAAACAGAAGCTGCTGGGTATGGGTGTGAGCAGTAGTCTCAGCTGTAGAAGTAAAGGGAAGATTTTAGACACCTGGGAAGATCCACTGCAAGAATAGTGATCCAACGAAGAAAGCCAGTGGTTATGCCTGCAAGGAAATGATTAAAATAGCTGAATTTTGGCACTTCATGAATAAGGGAGCACAAACTACATGATGACAGCTTGTGGCACAGGACTTGCATCTTCTGTTTCAACCCAAGAACCGGATTCTGGTAATAACAGTAATAAAAATCACTTCCATACTGATCCTCCCACAACAGTGTAAAACCAACCTGTAAAATTCTGTGTTCTGTGTGTATTCCAGAAAAAGCTGTTCTTGCCTGCTGCCAACAATTTCAGTTTCCCTTGTCTGAAATTTCAATGGGCCTCTTTCCCCCACATAATAATTTCAAATCTGGTTGATCTCTACTTTGAAATTCATTTAGTTTAGTATTTACGAATTAGATACAACTGACTTGTGTGAGTGTGTGCCTTCTTTTTGATGTGTGGAAACAGATCTATTCCCACTTGCCAAATAAAATAATTTTAATGTGTACACTGCAGTATTTTTAATGCCTAAAGCTCCTGGAAGTATTTATTGACGTGTTTTGTCCTTTATAAACTGAATGAAACAAAGTATTCAACAGTACTTTGAGTCTATAAATTCATTTTAAGAGGCTGTCAGGTAGGGCAGATGAACAAATGCGTGCAAACACTGCTGTAGGCTGACCAATTACCCATATGAGCTGCAGTTATATTAGCGTGCAAGGGCAATTGGAGGGAAAATTGTACCCTGTGGACATCCAGCTGAGTAAACAGGCTTGGGAAAGGATGGAGGATGTGTTAGTCTGAATAAAATACAGCTAAGCTAATTTGAAGAAAAACAGGCCAGAATTTGTATTGGTCACAGCACATTCTTTGTACGTCCTCTAGTTTCACAATATTTTTCTCATTAGACTTCCCCTCTCAAAAACAGTCCCTTTGCTGAAGGATCAGACACATGCAGCAATAGGCTTTATATGCAGAAAGCCAAAAAGCTGTATTTCAGTCACACAGAGCTGAACATAAAATGAACTGCACAGGTGCTGCTGAGGAATAACGACTCTTTCAAGCCTAAGTAATAATTTATCCCCAAATATAACATGATCCTGCTGTTTAGGATATGCTTCACAAACCTTACTTTTTTATTCCATGAAGCTAGGACTTTGCTGTAGCTGCAGCCAAAATCCCTGCTTCCGCAGTCTTTTGACTGCCATTTGGGCAATAGGCTTCTCTTTTTTTCCAGGTGGCGTAAGTGCAGACAATGCAGTAACTCGAGGCCTACAAAGGTGAAATTTGGCAGTTTGTTAAAATAGCTAGTGGATGCTAACCCACTGGGTTAGGCCGCAAGTCTGGGACTCGGATGATCTGCCTTCAGTTCTCTGCATGACCTCTGGTTGTCTTGGCGAAGACGGCTGGGTGCCCGACGTGGGAGCTGGGTGGAGCTGCAATGCCGAAGGTGAAAGCTGCGATCCCCTGCTCGAGCGAGCGCTGCTGTGCCTTCTGCCGCATCCTGTGACACAGCAGCCGAGGCTGTAAGCCCATCTTGGATTCCCAGAGCTCCCAGGACGTCCAGGGCAATGTGCCCCCGCTGCCCCAGGCTGCCTCTGCCTGAGGAGCTGCGTCCTTCCTTCCCTCCTGCAGGACACTGGGGATCCTTCCCTGAAGCCTTCGAAGGATGCAGCCTAAACACAGCTGGGCTGCGTGGGCAGGATTCGCCAACGACAGCAGCGGCTATCACTAGATTATGGCTACAGCCACTGATTGTGCACATCTTTGAGCAGAGAATTGCAGTTAGAGCAGTGCCCCGGGGTATTCAGTGCTCCTGCCAGCTCTGAGTAGTTCCAGCACATCTTGGGTGCTCGCAATTGCCGTTCACGAAGTCCTGACTCCCCCCGGTGTCTTCACTGGAGGTCGAAACTCTAGAATTCACTGCTGTAACGTCCTTTTCTAGGGACCAGGTAGCAGGTTTTTATCGCGTCCTGTCTCCATTTCTTTTTGCCTACATGGGTGATGCAGAGTAGGACTACAAGTGCTTTCTGCCTCAGAGTTGTGCTAAGGATAACGTTGTTAAAGGTGATAAAAGGTTCTGTGCTGTCGGTTTTTTTATTTCCACAAAATATTCTGACAAACGAGATGCAAAGTTTTTTGAATGGTGCTGAAAATCACAAGTGTTGAAGATAACTTTGTCTGTCGTATAAGGTTGCAAACTTGATACTTGCTATCGTTCGTAATATTGTGATAAATACAAAAGAAATTTAAGGTCTGCAATGGCGTCATTACAGTGGGAGGAGAAATATGTAGCTGTGTAATAAAGACTTTCCAGCTTTAGAGTGAATGAAATGACATGATGAAAAAAGAAAAAGAGATGTATTGTCACATATGTTTATGTTTGATGAGGCTTTGTCATGTAATAATGCTTCTGCAGTGAGGCCAGAGAGGGAGAAGCAGAGAATTCAAGAAGTTGATCTGTTTAACTGACTTTCTTTTTCTAACGTTATTTCCAGTTAAAGACAGGTCACCAAGTGTCTGCTAATGATAAAATAATTTTACTTTCTATCCTCGTACTGCTAAAAGGAAGTTAGAAAGATCAGAACATAAACTTCCTCCTTTCTCCCACTTCATTAAATAAGTAATGAAGAGGAAGTGGGTTTGAGTGTATTTAACAAGACAATGAGTTGTACACTTCTCAGAAAATTTTACACTGTAGCTCTCTGGCAGCAGCATCTGATTTAAATGAACAAGGGAGAACCAATCAAAAAAAAAGTACTCCTCGGTGACATGGACTTTAAGTAAAAATACAAATATTGTGCTCTTTGCCTTGAGTTAAATATTAAATGCAAGTAATATCTGCAAGTCCCATTGCATATACGTTAACTTTCTACATACTGTGGATAAGTAGATTCAACTTACTATACTGATGTTGATCACATCTCTAAATCAGACTGTTTTGCTACAAAATTCAGGACTGAGGAGTCTGACTGGGAAGTCTTAACACTCATTTTGGCTGCGCTCCCTAAAGATCAGGATTTCTCCAGGCTCTGAGTTGGTACTCAGTAATCTGAAGGAAGTGTAAAAATCTTAGAGAATAATTTTCCACAATATCTGTGAAAATAAGTAGCCAGGTGTACAGTTTTAGAAGTATCATAACTGAAGGACAATAGCAACCCAAGTGTACCTTTACTTACCTCTGGTAAGGTACAAGGGAAGCCACATGTGACAGATTTCATCAACTAAGCAAGTCCCAGAAGTATTTCTGTCTTGTGGCTCTTTGCTTTTTAAAAAATATTTTTTATCTAATCTGGGGCTTCTGTACAGAAGCATAAAATTGCAAAATTATGTTCTGGGAAGATGGAATACCATTTTTTTAAGTCACTTTGGAAATGCTGCTAATAAACAAAAATAACCCTACTCCAAAGACAAAGATCTCCTGTATTTCTGGAATGGCTTTATCTTCTGAGGCACACTTCTTGAGGTGTGACTGTAGAAAGGGAAATGTTGATGAAGACAGGTACTTTTTTTTTTTTTTAATTTCCTGAAAGTTTATTTTAATGTGCAAATAATAACTGTCAAACTTCCAGCTTCCTACACTTCTGTCATTCTTCATTATTCATGTCTTGTTTTCTTTTTAGAATTGACAAATGCCTGAATAACTCTACCGATATCTTTAATTAATCTTTTTATATTTTGCTGTGTTTAAAACAAAACTTTTGAAGCCTAGAAAAAGTTGTAATTGCAGAAGATATTTTGAGTAAGTTTTCCTAATTTATGCACTTCATATAATGTCATTATTGTTCTCAGATAGTAAAATTGGAAATTAATGGAGTGATTTAAAAAAGAATGTTCTGTAAAACACATTTGATGTCTGTTCTGATTGCTAAGTAAAAAGGGGAGAGGACTGTTAGGGGAGATAAAACTTGCTTTGAAGATAAAGGCAGAGCTTTTATCTAAAGCAAGCACATTGTGCTCCTGTGAAGAGAGGAACAGTGGAAGCCTTGTATGCCCAGCCTTACTGGCAACTCTCATGCTTACCATAGGTAAAGACTAGACTAGACTAGTTCTAAGGAGGCAGGGAGAGTCTTTGTGTAAGAGAAAATAAAGAACAATTTGTGTGGGCAGCGAATGGGAAGTTTACTGGTAGGTTTGGAAGGGTCTGGCTGGCAGGTACACACATCCCACCAGCAGAAAGATAAACTGTTGGGAAGGAGGGAACTCTGAGGCGGTAGGGTGTGCGCTCAAGTGCAGCAGCCTACAACACTAAGGAGTAAACAGTATCACCTGAAGGCACTCATCAGCTCTTTGTGGTCAGTGCCACCCACAGAAAGAAAATCCTCTTCCTACTTAAGTTTGATGTGCCAATTATTCACTTAACAATTGTATTAGCCTTTTTTTGCTGCAACATCATTCTGGGATTTTACTCACTGTATTTCTAAATTCAAGGTCTGGTTACCCAGACTTAGCTGCTTCTTTGTTCCCATGTGCAACTTTCTATTTAGCTTTAACAAGGCAAATTCCTTTGAATTAGGTCCAGCTTATTAACTGTATCAGCCTTGTCTTTATCACTGTGCTCAGCAAATTTTACCAGGAAATTATTTTTTTTAGAGTGCGTTGGTTCATGTGTTTGATGATACGGATCCGAATCCTGCTTCTCACGAGGCCACGTTAGCACTATCCCCATTCAGTTACGATTCCTTACAAACAGCTACTTTTTGTGATGTTAGCCGGGCTTTAAACTAGTACTGACACTGCGAAACTATTGGGCAAAGGCAATGCAGATTATCTCCCAAAATACAAGCTGATTAGAACTGTGCAATAATCTTTGTTACAAATCTTTTAGTCTCATCTGAGAGTGAGATTAGGTCTGTAAATATTTGTATTTATGTTCCCATTTAGATTAGAACAAGTGCTATAGTGAATCCTTTCATTCGTAATTGAACCACCTTTTCCTCTTATTTTTCTTGGGATTAAAGTCAGCCTGTGACCACCCAGGATCACTCTACCATTGCTCTTTAATACTGTCAGTCTTCAGGTTTCCTGGCTCTTTGTTGCTGCTGAGGATCAGCAGGCCAGCAAAATCATCAGGCAACTTTCTACAGACTTTTGACTGAAAATTGTTTAGAATGGCAGCATTCAGACTGCCAATGGTTAGGTATTACCATTTATCTTAGTTACTAATAAACCCTCTGCTCTTTATCCTGATGGTCAGTCCTTGGGGTCAGTCCCAAGGGACAGCAGATTTTGGAGGCCCAGCACCAGATTGCCTAGAAGCAGGGAAAAGTGAAGAGTGATGCCAGTACTTTTTGCTATTACAGATGCCTTAGGGTGGCCAGGACAACAGCATGGGGCCAGCAAGTTCAATGCAGCATTTATGGGATACCACACCTCTTCTGGATCAGCAGCTGGAAGTGGGGCAGGGTAGTGAGAGCACCTAAAATGACAGATGTTAAGATACTGGCATCACTCCTCTACACTCCCATTCCTCCTCTGGCTGAGGGTGACACCTGTATTGGCTGTGCAGTCCCAGCTTGTCTCAGAAATGGATGCAAACTCTGTCATCAAGGCCCCTGACAGACAATATGCGGTACTTGCATTAAGCACTCTTTATGGTTAATCTTACTGAGTTACTGCATGCTGAATGCTTTACAAATACTGTTTCTTCCCTTATAGTGTACTATCCAGCTCACAGAAGCCTGGATAATCCCCTTCAGAAGAAACAGCCATATCCCACAGGTCAGATAAGGAATTCGGGCTTCCTAACATCCAGGAGTGCATAGCGACTAGAATTTGAAGTATATGTATTTTTCAGCTCACACTGATAAACTTTTTGGATACACTGATGATGCACATCTGGACCTAGGAGAAAGACGCATGTCTGGACCAATAGGAAACTGTATTTAGTTTTCTGCCTCTGAATTTGGATTAAAATAAGAAAAGAATAACAGATGACCATGCCTGAGATGATCGTGTTGAGATTTAAGTTTATTTTGTTTTCAAATATTGGAGTTTTATTTATATAGCCTTAATATAGAAACTACTTGTAGGGAAATTGAACATATCTTTCTGCATCTGATCTGGCTACTCTAGACAGTTTCATATTCAGGTCATATTTCTACAAAAACCCATACATGCAGCATTGTATGGGTGGGGAAGAATTCTGGTTATTCATCGCTAACAGCCAGGACTGCAAATTTTAGTTGTCTTTTCACTTACCAGTAGTACAACATCTTCAGCAAACAGAGAGGGTAAGAATTCTTCTGGGCAAGCCTTTAAGGATCAGCTGTTCAGCTTTACTTCAAGGTATTAAGTCCTGGCACTGAAAAATTAGGTTATGGTTTCCCTGTCATCCTACCTTAATACTCCCAGAACACAATAGCCAAGAATTTTTTTGTTAGACTAGTCAAATGATCTTGCACCCTGATAACTCTGGAAAGATACTCTTAGAGAGGTAAATACAACAGGTGCTACCTTCATGTCCTTGGGTACGGAGAAGCCACAGCAACACGTATGGACTGGGAAAGGAGATGCAATACATTTTCCACCAGCCCAAGTGTTCTTTGTTTTGCATCCTGAAGAGTCAGGAACCTCATCTGAGGCATAAAGCATGGGTTTTTTAACCCAGTGTTATTTTCAAGTAGCGGAAGTTACAGCACTGTCGGCCACAGTACACCAGGCAGGGACAGGGCTCTGGAGGAGTCTGAGTGGCAGTGTGGCTCTGCGACCCTTGGACTTTTTTTGCAGTTTGGGTTTGAAGAATTTTTCAGCACAATGTTTTTCACATTTTTGAATCAATGACATTTCACTCCATTTTCTCACTCCAAGTGACTTCCTGCTCAGTACTTTTTGAAATCTCATTAGACGCACAGTTCTGCTATTGGCAAAGCAGTTCTGAAATGACATTTTTGCAGCCCACAGACCTCAAGTTGCCAAAATCAATTATTTTCAACTGCACTGCAACCATGCTTGTGTAATTTCAGTAAGCCTCTATCTTCACTATAACTAATGCTCCTTGTCTGTTTATTAGTGGTGATATTGCATGGGGCATGAAAGTCAATAATTAGTGTCATGGGATAGGTTTGTCATGTTAACAGCAGGCCACAATGAAATTTGTAAAAATTCTTGATATGTAAAAACTATTCATAGGTAAAAACAGTCATCTTTTTGTCACTAATTTCATCTTCCTTTTCAAGTACTAGCATTTTTGGTGCAAAAAAACCCCCATATTCACTCAGTTATTTGTAAGGAAGAAAGCAATTGAAAATAATGCATCAGTATCCACTAACCTTTTAAATGATCCATTGATTTATGAAAGGAGTAACATTTTATCTCTAATTAGTCAAATGGAAAGGGAGATAATATAATACTATTCAGGTAAGAAATTTTTTTGTATGAGGAAATCAGTGTATATTTAAAATGAAGAATAACCATAAAGATGTTGAGATGTCCAAAATCAGGAACGTCATTTTGTCACACAACGGCTCAATTAGGATCACAGTCCACTGCAGCAGGTCAGGAATAAAGTAGTAAATGTTCAATCCATTGTAACAGAATTGCTTGAAATTACCTGCCTAAATCCTAAGAATTGCCAAAGAGAGATTTCAAAATGTGAAGTGTCTTGGCCATCTCATTTTGATTTTGGTGCTTGAAACAAGAATTCTGACTATACACTTCAACTGGGGGCAAATATATGACCAAAATCTTTCTATCAGTGATGTTGGTTCTTGTACGCTTCCCTGTAGTATGTAAGAAAGAACAAAGTGCATAATTGCAGAACATTTATTTCTATTATCATATAAAATAGATGGCAAAAAAGCACTGGAAAATTAGTTTGTGAGGACCAGAACTGCAGGTCTACTAGTTTAGTGAGGTCTTTGCAGGATGTGCTATCTCTATCCGTACATTTTGTGTAGTTATTTCACAAAGGCCAATGGGCATTTGAAGGTAAGGATCTGTATTATTAACTAAATAACTTGTTTTGATTATTATCACCTAGAGAGGCTGACTAGGTGATTGAAGTGATTCATTCAATTTGTCTAATATGTCCTTAGAATTATAAGTTGCATAAGATGAGTTGAACTACATTGTTATATGAAGGCCTTTCAGAAACAAGCTTTAAAAAATAGACTCTGCTGAGACCCTAGAGCCATTTTCAGACAGATAATAATTTTCCCAGGTGGAAACTGAATTAAATTTTACACTTTCCATTTATGCATAGCTTGCTATCCTCTGTTATAGCTTGCTGTTCTGTGCTCCACTGGGGCATGGAAAGACTGTGAACTGAAAGAATGAGGCTAGCTTCTCTTAATGCTGGGTCGCTGAGCTCCCCGCAAACTTCTAATTCACCACGTTTGCTGTTTCCTGCAGGTTTGGTGGCAGCAGAAAATTTGTCAGTTTTTGGATTACTTCATGCTTTACCCACAGTGTGCTAACCTTTATCTGGTAAAACTGCACAAAAGGAAGACACAGAAACAGATGAATATGGAAAGAAACCAAGCAGGCCAAAACTTGTATCAAATCACAGTAGTGTAGTACCAGGCATTGCTAACATTCAGCACATATGGATGGGTATCTAAATCACATGCCTGTTGTCACAGGGACACTGAAAACTACTCAGTCCAGCTAGTGCTTGTGTTGGGAAAACTCAACCCTCCCCTCTAGCACGAGACAGGTGCCTGTTTGAGGTCCAATGACCCTCCAATTGGTCCTGCAAAAAAACTCCAGGCAAAATACATCTGCATTGATCCTTGCCCACCTGGCTTGCCTACCACAAGCTCCAATCTGAGGCGTAATGATCTGAAACCAGCATGTCTGTTGTGACAGTACCAACCTATCAGCGGCCAACCAGAACTGAGCAGGAGGGAATATATTGGCACTCACCTCATTGAAGGGAGGACTATGGCAGGTGCAAACCTAACAACTGGACAGACTGGCACAAAAAGACCTGCAAAGACATTGCGAGCAAAATTCATATACAGAGATTGCTCCTATACCTCCTGCATGGGACTAATAGAGGTGATCTCCTGGAGGACCAAAGAGGAATCATCCTTATGCTGAGCAAGGGGTATGCTCAGTTCCTGAATAGCACAACCTCTCTGACCGTCTGCAGTAGTAAAGACTCACAGTGATGAGGATAATGCTGAACACTTTTTAAAAGACTCCTGTCTTTCCTGTCTTCCTGCAGCTAGGAAGTCATCCAGGTAGTGTGTCAGCATCCATCACAGGGTGGGGCTGGGCCTGGCTCAGCACGGTGCTGTGTGACATCAGGAGTCATGCCTGGTGTCTGGAGGGGATTGTGATTACTATCAACACAAGATAAGGACGATCCCTTTTGCTGGAAGATGCTGTCAAGAACATCTATCAGTCTGGGGTAGTTAACAGGAAATGGAGCTCCTAGATCTTTTGCATATGAGATTTTCTTCCAGCCCTGGTCTATTCTCCCCTTTTTCTCTCCTCTCTTATGTAATATAACTGGGTGAGATCAATTGCAGCCATGCAACAATGCCAAACACTACACACACCTTAACCCCTGCCTCTGTAGTCTTCTCTTCACAAGCAGAACAGGTTTTCGGACTGTGAACTGCCGCAGGATGTCAAAGAGCATGAAAATGCTCGTTGTCCTGGGTTCGGCTAGGATATAGTAAATTTTCACAGGAAGCTGGGAGGGGGCAGAGCCAAGACAGCTGACCCGAACTTGCCAATGGGATAATCCATACCGTGTGACATCATGCTCAGAGTATAACTGGGGAGCTGGCTGGGGCAGTGGTGTGGAATCACTGCAGGGGAAGGGGCGCAGCATCAGGTTCTGGGTGGTGAGCAGTTGCACTGTGCATCACTCCTTTTGTATATTCTTTTATTAGTTATTGTTATTATTGTTTCTTCTTTCCTTGTGTTGTCCCAGTAAACTGTCCTTATCTCAACCCACCAGGTTCTACCTTTTTTTTTAACTTCCAATTCTCCTCCCCATCCCACCGGGGGGTGGGGAAGACTGAGCCAGCAGCCACCTGGTGCGTTGTGGCTGGCTGGGCCTAAACCATGACACTCATTGTGTGCAAATCATTAACGATTACTACCTGAGCAGCCAGGTAGAATGAAGATAATCGTAACTCTTACTCGGAGATGAGCCAGTAGCTAGACCAATACCCCTAGGTTATTCTCAGCAACAGAGTTACATGATGCCCCCAAAACCAAGGAGACTCTATTATCTGTGCCTCATGTCTAACTAATAACAAACCCATTTTATGTCATTTTTGCAAAAACATTGGAATCAAATAGAGAAACTAAATACAAATATTCTTAGAAGAAACTAGCTGGAACAGCGTGTTCCCCTTTCTCTGCCTTGTGTTTCCTGAGGAGTTTTGTTTCATCAGGTAAAACTGGTAGAGACCATATCCCTGCTCCAGCTCTGCCCTCTCCGGTCCCTGCCCAGCACTCAAACCAAGGTACCCGCCATGCCCTGTCCCATCTGCCCTGGGACCATTGAGCATTTGCTATCAGGGCCTGGAGCTGGTGGTCAGCCACATGCTAATATCCCTGTCCCTCAGCTAGTTGCCCATCACATTCTTCCCATCCCAAGTATGGTCTGCCATACCAAGAGGCTACCTGGACAATGCCTAGCTAAGTAGTAATGACTGCTAGTCCTGAATCAACTCCCTTATCTCCTTACCCAAGAATAAGCAGTCCCCACACCTAACCACCTGACAGAAGAAAAGCAGGCTACTCAGCCTATGTGCTGGCTATGGATTCAGGGTCAGACCTGCTTGCTTTAGGGAGAGTGGCCCCAGAAGCCCCCACACAGCAATGCAAAATCTATAGCAAAGATCTTAAGTCTATCAAACTGAGAGCGAAAGGTTGCCACCTCTGACTGGTTACAGCCAAAGTTAAAAGGGAAGAAAAGGCAGTGAAGGTCTTGAAGTTAGCCTCCCCTTATGTCAAACCACCACTCATGCTAAATGTAGAAAGATGTATTGGGAACAATTAAAACTGTGAAAATGAATGCAATATGGATGTGTCAAAGCAAGAAGAAGATCTCTCAACCTACTTTTTTTCTAAGATAATTGATTTCCAAGGCATATGAAATAAAGGAAAACCATCTAGACTTTGCTATAGCATTTAATGTCCAGTAATAAACTGACTTATGCTGTAGAAGTCAAGAACTGATTAAAAATTGTGAGATGTGCAAGAAATGGGGTAGAGCTAGTTGAGAGAACAGCAGCAGCTTGCTAACTGGGAACTGATATATATGTGTGGCATATATGGTTTCTGAATAGGACAAGTGGCATGCTTGCCCCAGAGGTGGATGGCTTTGAGGGTGACAGCATCGCCATCACCCCTGCCCACCTTGGGTGCACTCAGTGTGGCTGTGAGGGCACAGCGTGACACTGCGGTCTTTGGGGACAGTTGTACAAAAGGGACAGTTAAGCAGCGAATTGGCAAGAGCTCTTTTTTTTTGCTTTTGGCTTGATTTTCAGTGAAGTCTGGGGGAAGGGCACTGATTTCCCTAGAGCCCTCTGCATTGTTCATGCCAGCGCACAGTGAGAACGAAGTAGGTGTTTTGGTCCTGGTGGATAAGGCTGTCTCGGCAGGCCCCGAACTGGAGATGTGCTGTAAGCAAAGTGCTTGCTCCACATCCAGTTACAAAAGTGCACTGTATTTGATGAAGCCTATCAGTATGCCCCTCTCTTCAAAGAGAAGGTGAAAAGAATCCATCCCTTCTTCTAAGGAGATTGTGAACAAGCAGCATAATGACTTCCATTTATTACTGGGCTTCTTAGCACTGAATCTCAGGGGATACAATTCAGATTTCTATGATTCTCGCATGGCTCATAGGGATGAAATCCAATCCCCAAATGAGATGGATGGAGTATTATCCTTCTACTGAACACAAACAGCCACCCTCCTCATGAAACAGGGCATTTAGTGAATAAAGAACACTTGTGTGAGACACACAATTCTTAAATATCAAACATTTTTTTTCTTGAAAATGGCAAGTGTAACTCCACCTCCATCTTTGAATAATTGTTTTCCTTTGGGAAAATTTTTTAGAAATTAAAAAAAAGTCACATACTGTATTTCATAACCTTTTTTTAAAAATATATTCAACAGAATGCTAGAATTTTAGCATTTCAATTTATTGTGCATTGGCTCCATTGCTGTGCATGAATTATTTCACTGGAAATAATGTAAATGAAGCATTTTCTGGGGCTGGTTTAGAATGTACTGTTGAACCCTCCAGTTTAGAGCATGTCTCCACACTGGCTGTCTCCTGCCCAAGTTGCAAGTTATCATAGCACACAAGCTTATACACAAGCTGCAGCAGTTCTGTGGACATATTGAAATTATATCATGATTAGTTTTTTAATTTAAACCGTCATATTTGCCTCTGAGTTTGACTGATATATTCTTTTAAAAACAGTAATTTTCACTTAACTGGTTTGCCATATCTGCTTTGCTAGTTGGCACTCAGGATTTATTACTTCAAGAAGTTACTTGCAAACAATAGCTCAGCATTATTTTCTTTCCTGAATGTCATCAGCCTGGGAACTGGCTCTCCAGCCTTTTGGAAGCCAGCTTGTCCACCTCTACTTGGCACCTGCCACCCTCTGTTTTCTGCCTGTCCCAAAAAGTGCTGTGCTCCGCCTGGAAGAGTACCTGGCACTTGTGATGGGAGCAAAAGGAGGGATGTTGGAAAGATGCTACCAGTCAGCCTCCATGTCAGCCACCTATATTACTTTCAGTGAAGCCCCTGCTGGTCCTGGTGGCTTCTCTTAGCCAGGACTGTTTGTGACTTAACTATGGAGCTCTCCAAGTTCCTGGAGGTACCCTGCCATTTCTTGGGCACCCTGGAGCTCCAGAAGAGAGCTTGTCTTGTCTGCCCACAAGAAAGAAAGTGCTAAGGTGGAAGTGTCTGGTTATAAAATGCCCAGTAAAGGACTTGGTAATAATGCCTGCTTTCATCACTCTGGCAGTCAGCAAAGATGTTTCCTGGGCAAGTGATGCCATGGTTTGATTATTTTTAATTAAAAAAAAAAAAAAAAAGCCTTATTTGTCTCTTTAGTAATGTCAAATCCGAAAAAATAGAAAGGCTAAGCAAAGTTAATAGCAATTATTCCCCACCACCACCATGGCCACATTATGAAGGAATCATCAAATTTATATTTTCCAGAAGACATAAGTCAGTTGAAAGTGGTGGATTGTCAGGCTTCTGTAGCTATGTACTGCTCCCTTAACAGAAATGAAAAATCCTGGTGCCATAAAGGACCTCTCCTTGTGAGTTTATGCAAAGGGGCTCTTTAGGAACCCATGACAATGGACAGAAAATACTTACCAGAAAACAGCAGGGGAAAGAGGAAAAGTACATGCTGAGGTGCAGCATGTGAAAGTCTCCCAAGAGCTGTTAGACTCTTGAGACCAGCAGTCCTTTTGGGTTCCCATGAAGGGCTGAGGCAGGGCTGTATGTGCACCTGATGAAAAGGCAGCACTGGAGGGGCTTTCCAAACACCTACCTAAAAGCCTCAGGTGCATCAGTGCAACATCCCTCATCTGAGTAAACAGCTGGGGCTGGTCTTCCAGATTCAGCCCAGCAGCAACGAGTGTGTGCAAGTGTGCACAGGCGCGTGTGTGAGAATTACAGGATGCAGTGCATGAACGTGATCTGTGGTTAGCTGTCTGCTGTTAATATCAACCGTTTGGCTCAAATAGTGGCTCAGTTAATAAAAAGTTTCCTAAGATATATGAGCTGTGATCTATGTCTGCCCACAGGCCTATTAACTATCATGGAAAGGGAATTACCAACACTGGAAGGGTATCTACATACCGTGGATAGCCTCAGGACATGAGGCTGTCTCTATCCACTAGTGAAAAAAATGCGCCTCTGGACTTAAAACAACAAGAGGATTTTTTTTAGAATCACTGGGTTTTTTTCCTGCCAAAGACAATCAAGGACTTTTCTAGTAGTGGATAAAAAAAGATTTCAAGGTCGTCCCAAAATCTGAACACTGATCTTGTTCTCTGTAATTACTTAAATCTACAATACTAGTTTGGGTCTCTCATCTCTCCACTGCGTATCCTCCAGAGCAGTGTACTGTGAGTTCTTTGTTTGAGCCTCTCTCTTGGTAAGTGTTGGGACCTTATGGAAAGAAACTAATTGTTTCCTGATGGCTTATTGTGAGTGGTGGTCTTCATTAGCTCCCTCCTGGATATGAAATGGGAATGTCCCCTTGAGTAGAGATAAAAGCTGAGCTAGCCTGGACAAAACAAATCTTACAAAAAAACCCGAAACCCTTGGGGAACAGTCAGGCTGGCAATTATTTTCTTAATGTGTTAGGAAGACAGGTATCTAGAAATCGGTGAACTTGCTTGCATCTTATTTCACTTAAATAAGAACCAGGTTTTTGTTCTACCAAATTTTATATTTTGATGTCTTCTTTTGTTCCTTTGAAAATGTGGAAAAAGACACTCAGCCAAAAAAAATCGGGGTCAGTCAAATTCACTTGAAAAATTGACTTGAAAAAACCAGTTCACTTGGAGAATTTAAGTTATTCCTGTTAAGAAAAAACCAAGCTCTTCTACCAAAATAGAAGTTTGAATAACCTTGAAATGCGTTGCTATTATGTAACAAGCAATACCATATACTTTCTTCATAAATCTGTCTTTTCCTGAAAGGAAAAAAAGGTCATCGGAAAAATGTTGTCCAGTTATGTATTTTTCCCTGTGTTGTGTATGACTATCTTCAAGCAGCATAGGAAATGAGATCTCTTCCTACATCAATATTACAGCATTCTAAAAATCCCATCTGCAAAACAGACATGGCTGGGAGAAAGGCGGACCTCCCAGCAGGCAGGAGAAGCCATGGGAGCAGCATGTGTATGGGAAGCATACACTGACCAGCACTGCAGGCGGTTTTTCTGGGTGCCAGAAGTCCCCGTTCTGCCCTCATCTAATGCAAGAAGGCAACAGACAGCAACAGAAGGGAGGCTCGTTGTTAACTCTGTCTTTCCTGGCTGCACAAAAGCGAATATCCATGTGGTGTTTGTGCCTACAGGAGATACATAGTCTTCCTGAAGCTTCAGGAGCTGTGTTCCACTGGGATGGAGCAGCTCCACTGGTCGCAGGGGGCTTGGTAGAAAAAGATGCTGCAAGATTGGATCTGCTGTGGGCTGGGCATCTGAGAGCAGCCTGAGATCTCACAGCTAGCTATAGTGCGATAAAACTTTTATCCTCTTTTAAGCACAGTGAAGCAAAGCAGCTCATAATTACTTAAAGTATGGGCCCCCAATCCCAGCCATCACAGTGCTGCTGGGGATTTGTTACTTGCCCTAGCAAGGCAGATTAGTGGCTGAAGCAGTTTGTCTCTTCACCTGTGATCAGACTTCAGTGGGTGGGAAACTGCAGAAAATCCACCTCTTCACATTGGTCCCAGGTTTCCTTGCACTGGGAAGTATGTTAGCTGAGGTTAGGCATTATGCGTGAGAGCAAGCGGTAGCATCCTTCTTCTTGTCCGAGGTTTATCTCACACCTGCAGGTGAGTGCTGTGTGCTGTCCCACCACGATGGTGAGCCACACGATGATGTTAGTGGAGGCCATGGGAGAGATTCAGGCTGGGACCATTTAGGACATCTGATTGTACACTGCCTACCGACAACTGGATAAAACTCTGCTGCTGGGGTTCTCCATACCTTATAATGTTTGTCACAAAGCCAAGCTGTTTGACCAGGATGTAGGCACTGAGCCCGAGTGAGTTAACACCTCTTGTGTACTGTAAGTGTGCTGAGCCACTGCACAGCATCTGACCATAGACACAGATCTTCCAATAATTCAAAATGTTCTTGGGGTCCTATTTATCACTGTGACCTTGCTGACATGAAAAAGAAGGACATGGTTTAGTGGGCATGGTGGTGTTGGGTTGACAGTTGGACTCGAACATCTTAAAGGTCTTTTCCAACCTAAACGATTATATGATTCTCTGAAACATCCTTGTCTATTGTACAGAGCTCTTCTGGAAAAAGAGTTATATAAATTTAGGGGACTGGGATGTCCAAAGTCTCCATTAATTCTATGCCTGGCTTTTTTGATGCTGGCCTCATCAGTGTATTTAAAACAAGAAACTAAGGCAGCAAGCTGATCTCAATGGCGCACACGTGGAGAAGGGAAAACAGTTTTAATCTTTTGATGCACCTGGTGTTACTATAGAGCTGTTCTGTTGCCAGAGCTCTGGCTTGCTCAGAGAGTCATTTCTTAAGGTGCTGTCACTGTTTCAGGACCTAAATAAATGGGTCGTGGATGCCAACTCCATATTAGGTGAAGGCAGTAGGTCCATTCCAGACAAACTGTGCCCATCCCACAGCAATGGGGTGCATGCATGGGTACCCCCATTCATCAGTGGGAGTGTTGCACTGCTGTGGCAGTAGCTATGGTGGGCTCTCAGGTGTGTGAGTGATTAACTCTGGAGGTGATCTTCATGAAAGTGAAAAAAACTAGAGAGAGTGGAAAAAGGGGTGAACACATGCATGGGAAAGAAGAGATGCACCAATGAGGTGTCCTGGTGGGGGCTGTGTGTGCCATAGTGTGGTACCTCCATATGCCAGTAGTCCTGGATTCTTACTTACTGCTTATGGCAAATAAGTGTAAGGAGCCTGTCAATTTCAAAGACTTTTCAAGTATAAAATACAGAGCAAAATGTGGAAGATTGTAAACTGAAAACACATCAGCAGAGAGATGCTAAGCATGTGAAATGCTTGTTTACATTTATTATTTTAATGTGATAATTTTAAAGAGACAGTTTCTGAAATGTGGGGGGTTTTTTGCTAAAGAGGGACTTGCAGCTAAAGCACATACAGAATCTGCAGTGCCGCAGTAAAACTGATGCTGATCGCTTCAGCCAAGTCTAGCAAATCCTGTTCTTTCTGTGTATCCCCTTTAATGTGAGCCAGGGTTTATTGATTTCCTCTGTGTGCTTATATACATACTTTTCCGCAGCTTAAAATAAAGTCAGAATTATTTGTTCTTCGAAGCCAGCCCTTCCTTCAGCGAATCGCAAATTTTCCATTAGGGACAAAACCTTGCATGGAAAACCCTGCAGGAAGAATGCCTTCTCTCCCTGCTGGCGGTAGGTACAAGAGGCAGATGACCCGAAGCTGTGGAGCAGGAGGGAGCAGTGATTGAAATAGTTCCCCGCCCCCTTGCCTCCCCCTTCCCAGCTAGATCATCCAGAGCAGAAGAGATCATGAGCATCCATGGGAAGGGAGGGGGGAAAAGTCTGTGGCACTGAAATCCTAACTGCACCCCCTCCCTGCTCCTCCTGCTGACTTACCAGCCTTCCTATTCCTTGTTAAAGGCTGATTGCAAAGAGTTAAACTGTTTCCATATGTCCAGTGCGAGAACAGAGTTTGTAGCCTTTGGCAACCCCTGCTGCATCCAGCTGCAGCTGCTACCTGTGTGTTCCCCGGGGCGCCCACCGGTGCACATGTGTGTGTGCGTGTGCGAGTGTGTAGATGCGCGTGCACACGCACGTGTGCTCGTGACATCTGAACCAGGCCCCCACCGTGTCGGCGAAACTGGTCTGCCCTTGTTGGGGGAGATACTAATTCAGAACAGTTTCTTTCCCCTCCTTTCTTACGCTCAGAGCTGACCACGAACCATGTCAAACAATATACAACCGAGAAAAATGCAAATAAACTTAAGTCTGCATAGCCCAGCAATGCAGCTAGCCGCCCACTTCCAAGATACTAAACTGGTGTACACATGATACACAAAGAACGCTGGCTAGTTTCACCAATCCCTTCAGACAAAAAGAAAAAAAAAAAAGAGGGGGGGGAAAACCTGATCCTTGTCTTTATATCAGTGAGGTTGGAGTTCTTGCTAATAAAGGAGCTTTTCCCATGATGCAGTGTGATAAGGATTGGCCTACATGTAGCCCAGCAAGCCACTGCTGATGTTTTCTTGATTAGGTATCTTATCTTCCATTGAGCTGCATCTGATGAAGGTTGCTGACCGCGTAATGGCAGGGAAAGCATCGGACAGCTCCATAAAATGGCAGCTATGCTATGATATGTCAGCCAGGACCTGGTGGATGGTAAGTTGGTGTGATAACTTCTTTTTTTTTCCCTCCCTGGAAGCTTTTTTTTCCTTTCTGAACTCCTCCTTCACTGTTGCAATGCATGTGCTGCAAAGTTCAGAGTGTGCAAAGTTTCCAGCTCCAGCTCAGTGACTCCGCAGAGCTCCTAAATATCACAGTCAGCTAGACAGGGTTTCTCTGCAGTTGTAGTGGCATGGGCCTTCTTTTTAAAACAGCAGGAAGGACAGCATGGGATTTTTCTTTCTCCTTTTTCTCTTTTTCCCCCCCCCCTCCCTTCCTTCCCCCCCCCCCCCCACCCCATGAAATGCAAATTTTGCAGTGCTTGCCAAGCTAGTTGGTGTGAGAATGTAGAGGTAGAAGCAGTCACGGGAAAAAAGAAAGCAGCCTTGTCATCATGCTCTTGGCTAATTGTTCTTGAGCTGGTCTTAAAAATAGAGCAATCTGCCTCTTTATTCTGTTTCCTCTGAATAATTATTTAGAAAGTGTATTGTATCATGTTGTGAGCAGCCTCCTAATCAGTATGCGATTGTCCCCCACGCTTCCCCTTAATTTGGAGTCCTCCTCCCCTCCAATGAATGCAGTAACTGGAGCAACTACTGATTAATATGCCGCTTGTCATAATTAAATTTAGTTAATGAGGATATGCATATTCAGCCCATTTTTTCTTTGTTTGGACGAGCATGGCTTTTTGTTCATATTTATACAGCTGCAAATGAAAGCGGGGAGGTGGAAAAAAACCCTACAGAGCTCAGGGAAGGGTGGACCCTGAGAGACAACTTTTTTAATGTTGCCAGGCAAAGGAGCCCAAAACTTTATTTAATCAAAACAGTGGGGCCGGGAGCATGTGTTTTGGGAACGAAAAGCTTTTCTCTGCAGAGCTACATGAAGTTTTCTCCACATACTGATTTTGTGGCGTGTGGACAATGGTCTCTTGTATGCAATAGCCATGCCATGAAAGGGACCTTCTGCTGGCTAGCATTCCATTATGAATATTAATTTCATTCTTGGGTTGCTTTGTCTGGTCGTGTATTTTTACCCTTTTCATTCCTTCATTGATTGCCTTTGCTTGTTTGTCTGGATAATTATTATGCTTACTGCATGGGCTGCTTTTTCACAATTAGTACAGTGCTGAGACAATAGGCACTTTATTCTTGGGCGGTGGGTCTGGGGAGCACCAGTGGATAGCACGTCCCAGTGCCTGGACAGAAGGCAGCTTTCTGATTATAACTGCCTTCCTACACTGCTTTGCAACGACTTCATTATCTTTCCAAAGGTGGATGTTGATACGTGCCTTCAGTGAGGGTATCATACCTGAAGGGAGTATTTAATTTAAATTCTGTTTGCTACTTGTGATTGTTTCTGTACTTTTTGAATACTTTTTGACTTTTTCTGTCTTTGCTACTTGTTGAACTACTGTGATATGCACATTCATGTAACTTTAAAAAGAACACAGGAGGAAAGTAGATGATAAAAAGCTGCTTGTGAACCTACTTTTTTGCTGGGAGTTATACTGTGTGGTATTATGTTTAGATGCATGTTTAGATCTTTAATCAGACTTTTTTATTGTAAGTGTGTACATTATTGAAAAGAGCTGTTAAAGTGGCTGACAGATGTTTAGACATAGGCACTATGAAATGTTTGCGTAGCAAATTTCCTTAATATTGCATGTACAAGGGCTTGGGGTTTTTTAAGGAGCATGTCTTAAGTTTAATAAAAGTTTCTCTAAGGATAGCTTTCAGTAAGCTGGCATTGCTTCCAAAGGGAAAAGAAAATCAATACTTTCACTCCATGCAGTATTTCATCCTGAACGGTAATCTGTAAAGTACAGGTAACGTAAATGTTCAGTCACAAGTGTGTATTTCATGCACACTTTAGAAAACGAGTTTTCTAAATGCTTGACTGTTAAGTAGAGGAGAAAATCAAATAACATTTTAGCTGTGCATTAAATTTTGCATCATATTTCTAATTTATAAAGTTGCAGTTGTAGAATCAAACGTAAACCCATGTACAATGTGAATTGTTTTGTCTCAAAGAAGAAGTATCTTATGCTTCAATGCCATAGTATACAAAATATTACCACAGAGCTTATTGTATAATTATTTATAGTAAATTCCTATCAGGAATATGCAGTGTAAGTAAAACCTTAACACTTCTGAGAAAAAAAACAAGAAAGGCAGACTTCCTTAGTTTTCTGCTTCTGCTTTTCCTGAATGATTGTAAACATTGAATTGCAAATGCCTTGTGGGGAACAGGAAATAATGTATTAAGATGGTTACTCATAGTTATAAAAAAGTTCATTAACAAAAGCTATTATGACAGGCATCATTACAAAACTTATGAGCTATCTACTTGTAATTATTTTGCAACACAGATATTTAACATAAAATTTAGTTTGAATATTCCTAAAATACTGGCTTCTTTTTATATATATTTTTTTAAAGTAATTACATTGAAACTATTCTCTGGAAAACAACATTCTTTCCCTTTAAATTAAGTGGAATAAGTGTTTAGTAAGTAAAGTCTGTGTTATCCACCTATGGTATTGTAGTACTACTCTATTGTTTCCTATCTTACTGTTTATTTCATTCAGACTATTTTATTTAACTACAATAATAACAAATCAATTTGGTAGGGAAAAACCAAACAAACAGAAATTACACGCTCTCTCCATCTGTGTTCTCTTGAATATGGTCATATTTACTAAAACACAAGAGGTTAAAAGTTTTACTCAGAATGCAATAAACAACCCAGTGCAAACAAAAGTAAACTTTTAAGATATTAAATAACAGTAAATACATGGAGAATTGTTAACTTATTATCTCAGTCTTTTAGATGGTGTTAATGTGACCATCTTAGTTACGCATCATCTTATTATTTTTGCATTCAAGTTTATTGTGAGGGAAAGAACATATTCAGTGAAGAGACAGAACCTATATATCAAGTACCGTTCAGTACAGCTGGCAAATACTCTAGATTTTTGTTATTGAAAAATCTCCATTTATGAAGTAAGGAGGAATAATGTTGAGGGTGATTGAGAGGATGATACCCATGGAAACACTAGATATTTTTAACTGTCTCTTCATTAATGGCAAAGGGCTAGTTTGGGATTACAGTCATATGGTGTTTTGTGATTGACTTTACGGATTTAAAAATTCAAATCTAAGTAGCTATTTACAAAACTTTGTAGCATTGTTAGTAGGCTGCTGGGTTTTTCTTGTGAGAAAGGTTTCCAAATATTTACATCTCAGGCACCTATTGAAAGCTATTTTGCTAAATCTGTGCCAAAGTCTGTATATATGTTTCTGGTTGTCAGATCATTTGCATGCAAATCTATAGAGTGTAAATATATATTCTAAAAAATCTCTTCTTCCTAATCTCAAACCCATATTTTTGCACACATATATACATGCATGTGCAGTAGAGATAGAGAATGAAAAATAGTCTGTCTATTCAAAACTGTTGGAAAAAGGTATTGAAATCGCAGGTTTGTGTTAAGAACAACCCAGAGACAGCTGGGAAGTTCTGATCCGTTGCAAATATTGCACATTTCCTATTGCTTACTGGCTTGATATTGTGATCAAAAAAATCATAACAAACTATTGGAACAAAAAGTTTGTCAATACAACATTTATCACTTTTCTATTCTACTCTATATTTTTGCTTTCAGAAAAATATTTTTTAAAAGAGAGATTTCACATAATATTAAGGCTGTATTAGTAGGGCATATAATCCCAAGTGGAGGTAAAAATATTAACAATTTAGATGCTATATTTCAGTATTTAAGTAATTATTCCAATCCTAAATTTATTAGTAAAGCCAGGTTTTAATGTACTTTTTGGTTTAACACAAAAGTTAATCACATTCCAAGGGAGTTGCAGTATGTCAATATTTTGCAACAGCACATCTGTGCAGTTTTCTAATTTGGATTAAAATTATATTCATAACACAACAACTCCATCAGTTGTTCAGATGTACAGCTTGTTAATGAATCCTTTGTTCTCAATAATGACTTTTAATTAAATGATTTAGAAACAAATGTCAGTATAACTGTGGACATATTGAACATGTTGTGCTTATTCGTGGACCTAGAACACAATATCTTAATTCTATAAATTTCAGAGGGAGGAGTGGGTAAAAGGAAGGGTTAGCTCAAGGTTATATAGGTAAGCTGTTGTTCAGTTTTCCTTACTTACACAAAAATGCAAACAGTATACATAACTTACTACAACATCCTTTAGTAACTATGTAATGGTTATTCTGAATGATTAGCCCAAAGATGTCTTTTTTAAGACATGCTTTGTATGCTTATGAGAGACTATAAGTACATTGGGTTTAGTTTTTGTTCGAAACACATTTCAGTCTATAATAAATATCTGGCTCAGGTACTATGTGTACTTAGTATGTCTCAGAATCAGATTGTTTAAAAGCAGAAGGATCTGTCTGGAGAACTGTAATACATGAATGCACGTTCCTTTCTAAAGGTTAATTTTTTTTTTATGGAACAAGGGAATAATCTTCCTTTGTCAAGGAAAAACCTAGAAGCAGCAGGGAATTTAAGTGCTCACAGTATACACTAGTGTAGAATGAAGCTGCTGTTGCTCATGTTTAATACTTGTTCATTGCCAATTTTTGAAAAATGTGTCCTTTTAACCAAGAAAAATATATTTGTGCTTATTCACAAGCGCATATTTTTCTAGTTCCTCTGTGGCTTTTCCCTTTCAGTCCCTTGCATTTAGCTATGTATTTCCAGTTAGATTTTCTACTGTGAGGTGTTTAGCAGTTGCAGCACGTTCTGGGTGAAACAACTTTTTCTACTTGTGCTTCATATTTGTATCCAGCAAGAGCTCCACACCGTGAGTCTCACAGTGCCTCCTTTTGTCTACTCATTCTGGTAGTGTTAACAGTTTTCTTATGAAGAAAGCTGTACATCAACAGTATCATAAAAACGTGTTTGTGTGTATGTGTGCATGTGAATGCAGATCTAAATATGTGTGCTCTGTGTTGGCTTAAGGCATGATCCAAAGTTCACTGAAATCAGTAGAAAATGACTATTTAATTCTAATGCATGCTTCTGCAGCATGTAAAATGCAGTTGTACTTTATATAACCTGTCTGTAATTTATACAACTGTAATATTCAAGATGTAATTACATTGGTGTTTCATGTACCTGTTCAGGAACAGTTTCCCTTTGTAACTTACCTGAATATGGGCTATGATTGAGGAAACGCATGTATGAAGCAAGCTATGGCACCTTGCTGTAGCTGAATCTTCTGTAGGACCTACAGAAATCTTACACAACTCATAATAAAGCTGGTTTTTTCTGTTCTGAAGTTATCAGTCTGTTCTTTCACTTTCCTCTTTTTTCCAGACGCCTGTTTTCTTGTTGCCATCTTTTATTATTGTTATTATTATGCAAAAAATGTAGTTTTCTAGCTGGAATTTATGATAATTTGTCTCTGATGTTATTTGATGATTGTTAAGTCAAAATTCTGAACTGTCTTTAAAATTTTACTACAGCTATTCAGAATTCTAAACGAAACCAAGCAATCAAATATTTTAACTGATCTTGTACCCTGCAAGGTCATCTAAATGTTTAAGTTCTTCTGTCCTTGCACTAGCATGTATGTGCAGTAATAGATCTATTTTGTTAAGCAGAGGTTCAATGTCAAATGTCAAATCTCAAATTGTCACTGTGAAATGTCAATTTCTCAAAGATATTAAGTACTGATGGGGGATATTTTCTATGTAGCATCCTTTTAAATGATGACTCGCTTCTCAGGGAATTTCAAAGAATACTACCTTCCAATGGAAGTGAACTGAATTCTTTGTAAGTCAACGAGAGACTGTGCACAGAGAGGTTAGACTAGATGTAAATTTTCCCAATGCTCAAGAAAATGTGACATAAGGGGTTTGGTTTCTTCCATATAATAAAGACTTTTGATTTCTTCCATGTAACAAATTTGATCCCATAAAGTTATATGGTCTTCTATTTAGGGCAAGCAGTCTGTAAAAGAAAGCTCTTACCAAAACCTATTGGTCTTGAGAATTGTGGATACAATAGAGCAGATATGTGCCCCTTAAAAATGAATAGCAGATCACACTGAATCCTTTAATGCTGGGCTTTTAAACTAAACCAATTTAATATTTGAAATGCTTTATCTTCATATTGTGGCACTGCCAAATTGTCCTGTTTAACCACTCATACTCCATTTGCTCTGGCAGACTCATGTTTGCTTGTTCTATCTAACTTTTTCAGGTTTTGAGGAGCTCTGCTTTTATAACACCTTTAAAATTACCTGTTATTTAACATCAAAAGGGTATTCTACAAGAGTCTTTCACTGGACATAACTAACTATGCTGATTCCATATATGAAGGCATCACTGTGCTACCTCAAAGTAAAAGTTAAGATAGTTTCAGAAACCACTGAGATTTATTGCACCACCCTGGAAGGCTGATGAAGTTTTTATCTGTCAGAACATCTCTGCAGACGTGCTGATGCTTCTTAAGCAGAGCTTACTGCCTTGGCTTCCTAGCCACAATATTGTTCCTGCATGTGTGTTTGCAAATCAAGGATTTCTCAGTTGCATCTTGGAGGATACTGGGGGGGATGGTGGTGGTGTTTGTGTGTTTGTTTGTTTGTCTGCTGCCCACAATACTGCTACAGTTCCTTATTTCATTACCCACTGCTCTCACAGAAAAGTCTTCTCCCTGGATTTAACAGCAGTCTAGGATCCTGTCACACTAAAAAAGGAGAATACAGTCTACATAAGTCTGCATAAACATATTGTGAGGTTATTTGGCCCACCAATCAAATTTATGTTTGAGTGCATTTTCATGGGCCCAACATTAGAAAAAGGTCTTAAATGGGTTTGACCTGAAGGCTGACATCTATCCACCCAGCACCCACGGTAGATGCAGCAGCAGCAGCAGCAGCAGCACTGGCTTCCAGTTTACACCCGGGCTTGAACTCCAGCTCCACAGGGGTACAGCACAGTCCTAAAGCCCATGAATTTTCTGTCCTTGGTACTGATGATTAGCAAGTTCGAGTGGCAGGTGAGGACTCCTGACACAGAATCTGGACTCAGTTAGCCATTTGATTAATTTCAATTATTATTAAAGTCTTCAGTAGCCATTTCAGTTGATTTCCACCAGCAGCACCATGCTGCCCTTGTGCTTTTCACTTTAATCCTGTCAGTGATGCATCTGACTCCGATTTCATGTTGTGACTTGTCATAAAAATCTGTTCTTTTCAACCAAACTAATTATGAACCTGGAAAAGATTCCAGAACAGAAAACATTATGAGTTTCATCTAAGGCTGAGAGCACCTTAGATAAGGAGTATTTGCTAGCGAGAGAAGTCCTTTCAGTCTTGCTCAGATAAATTACATCATGGTTAACACTGCTACCCAAACAATTGGTGCAAAAAATTAATTAGAACAAAGTGAATGTGTTAATAGCAACGACATGTCAGTTCTGAATTACTAAAAACTCTTACCCAAAGCTAATGTAGTACAGTGATCTTCAGACCACTTCATCCAAATGTGTTTTTCCATTTTGCTACTAGAATTATCTCAAGGTATCTCACTGACAAGTGAAAGAGTAGAATATAATTAATTGTTAGTGTTCTTCTACAAATCAATAAGCAAACTGATGTATCATTAACTGTCAGAATATCTACACTGAGTAGCATATAACCATTCAGAACTTCAGTCCATCTAATTGCCTTATCAATGTCTCTCACCACAGCAGAAATTGTAGGGAGTTTTAAACGCTGAAACATTTATTCTTGGAGTGAATAAATTGATTTACATGATATAATGCTTGGTATTTTTGATATAGTGTTTGTACATCTTTGTATCTCAAATGATGCTGATGTGTAATTAGAAGTTTCCTGGTATCTAATGTGAAGATTATCCCCTCCATGACTAATTTTAGTGACTGTTTTAATTTTCTGTATATATCGTCAACAGCAAAAAAATGTCCATACAGAAGTACCAAGTGTAACAAGCATGGAGGGGAAAACACTCATCTGTATTAGCTCTTAGGCAGCTTTCCAAGTAGAAGGCCTGATTTCATCTTGGTCCAATTTAAACTGCTGCATTTAACAAGACCCAGTGAAGACAGAAATGCAGCTCACCTGTTTCAGACAAAGGTATCCTAATAAACTTTTTTCCAAAATGTATTGGAAGTCGCTCAGACTTTTCCTTAAACTCTCAAATCAGTTTTATAACGATAGCCTTAGTAACATTGGTTGTAGACTTCATATGCGGATATTTTTAAATTTGTTTCATTTGTCAACATATAAAATCAGAATTATAGTGGTCTTTTTCTGCAGTAGTTTGCAGTAAGAAACTTGAAAGAGTACTGAAGAAAATCTGGAACATGCATTATTGACTATAAATAGAAAAGATATCTGTCGGTTTAATTTTTTTTTTCAACTTCATATGTTGTTGCTAAAATTAATTAAAACTATTTAAACTGACTATTTGAAGGAAGTGAAAGGGAGGTTGTGTTCTGGAACATATTCAGGTAGGTTTTCTTAATAAATTCCACAACAATGGCAGTGGCCTTTGGTGCACGTTTATGTATATCTGATGCTCTGCATAGGCCAAGAGGGAGCTATAATATTAGCACAGGGGTTGACACAAGGAAAGAAATTGTCCAGAATTATTTTGCTGCTCCTTAGTGTTGTCATTCAAGACACGGATGGTGATTTATCCACCCTTTACTGTCCTGCACTCTACAGATTGATCCGCAATTAACTCGTTACTTGTATCTTGTAATCAGGAGGTCTTGATACACAATGATGAATGTATCAGAGCCTTTCTTTTCCTATCAGTGTCCTACATTTTTGCCAACAATAATGAGCTGTCACAGTGTGAGTTCTGGAGACAAGATTAGTGCACGGAAGAATGAGTAAACCTGTACACTAGGAGCATAATTAAATCAAGCAGAACATAATAACAAGCATGTTACAGCAGTTTGACACGAAACAGGGACAAACTTGAACAGGCTGCTAAATTGTGTACGTATACAAAACTGTGCTTCATTGTTACACTTTAAAGATTAGCAGTCTTGGTGGTACCATCTTCATTATCGCCCAACTTTGCATAGCTTGGTTTCCCTGTGTGCACTGTTAACTCAGACTATGAAGCATAAGGCTGATGCTCTGTTTTCCACATACGACACTTTTTGGCAGCACACTGTTTATATCAGAGCAGCGGGAATTGCAACAGCGTGATTTTGGAAATTGCAGTGAAGTGTAACGGCAAGCAGGTATGGCTCTAAGGTACGTAATCTGCTTCTGTAGGAGGAGAGGAGAAGCTGGGTGACTGATACCTCTCTAAAAAACCCACTCAGGTTTCTCCCACATTCCAGGCAGCAGTGGAAGAGAGAAATTCGAGGTTAGCAGTGAGCCCCAGAGTGGTGATTGCTTTGTAATGTAAAAAATTCAATTACGTGAAATGTTAGACCCGTCTCTGTGCCTTAGCTCTCCTCAATCTATTTAGGGATAGTCAGGATAAAAAATGAAACTTCTCAACAGATGCCTGGCTGCCTGGGTACAGAGAGGAAAACCATAATTTGTCTGTAATCCCTAATGCAAACAGTTGTTCATTAAGAAACAAAACTAATGTAATCTTGATGATTTGCTTGGATTTCTACTCTATCATGGCGTTTTGTACAGCTGGCAGGCTAATGTAATTTTACTTAGAAACCCAAAGCAATCTGGTACTCAGACAACACCATGTAGATTTAGGTAAATTTGGGGCTCAGATTAGCATAATACTAACTAATCATGAATATCATTTGCATTAATTAGAGTATTGGGGAAAGATTGTTTTTAAATGAAGAAAATTGAAAGAAAGATTAAGGGCAAGGGCTTACAAACCTAGTTTTGCTTTATGCAAGAATATAACAGATGATTTCTGCTATAATGCCTAATATTTTAATGTATAAGTATTAATTAGAGTATCAGCAAAAGATTGTTTCTAATTGGAAGAAAACTGAAAGAGAGATTAAGGGCAGAGTTTATGAATCTGCTTTTGCTTGATGCCAATATGTAGCAGATGATTTCTCCTATAATGCCAAAGAGCTTAATCTGTAAAGGATAGGGTGACTAATACACTACACAGTAGAGACACTACAAGGATTTTTTTTCCAAATTAGGTTTATTTCATGCTAAAAGAAAACTAGATGTTGTATGAATATGTCCATGATATTGCTAACAAAATCAAACTAGTCGAACAGAAAAAAATCACCTTTGAAGACATAGGCTGTGGTTTAAAATATGATTGACCCTCAATGGTTTAGAATTTGGTATAGCTGGTTCCTTAATAATTACAGTATTTCTAGGTTATCTGAGTGCTTTCTTTAAAAAAAAGAAGGTTAAATATCTATGCTTTAGACTAAGTAACAAATATGTTATAAGGTGCTCTCTATTTTAAAGCTATAATCCAGATGGACAGCACCTCTCTTCCCTACATCTCTCTGGTCACTCAAGGCTTTGGGAGCAGATTTCATGTCTATTTCAAATATCAAATCAGGAAAACATTTAGCAGGTATGCCTTAGCTTACAAATATTTTCAACACTTCCCTGTATGCTGATTATTACTATTTATTACTGCAATATTTTACTGTAGTTAAGTGTTGATATAGTATACAATTTCTTCAGTAGCACTGAAAGGCTTCTTGGTTAGACAGTGCAATTTCAGAGTACGGCCTTGTTAGTCACTGAAATTAAAGTAAAACTGATTTTACTGTATGTAGTAGCAGGTCTAATTTGGAAGAGTATAGGGATATTATATAGTGGGGCAGTGTTTCATACATCGCCTGTTCTTATAGGACTGATAATTTTGACATTATTCATTTGGGGACATAATCCAAAATTTAAATCAATCTTGCCTCTGGCTAGACTATTGAACTTCTGTTTCATTTAAGTCCTTTTAGGTCATAAGGCATTGAAAAACTTATATCGATATGCTATCACACTTCTCTCTCCTAGGGGAAAATGTGTTTACATACATACTGTGTGTGCAAAGAGGGAAGGATGAAAAACAGGCGAAAGAAGTTGTGTTGTGGAGGTAGGATGGAAATCATTCTGGTCTTTCTCAAAGCAGCCTGCGAGGCTTTTCAGTGTTTTTATAGCAGGGGCTGAAAAGGCTGTGCTTCTGTCAGTGATTTGAACTTCTGCATAGATGTGTTCTGTGAGACAAAAATGCGAGGTCAACAACAGCAGCCCAACAGCTTAAGAGATCTTTTAGCCTTCTCAGGTGTCAGGCCATGAGATAGCATCGAAGCAGAACAACTTTCAGTGTGATGTGACCACATTATGAAAAGCAGTGAAATGAGTTTAGTAAGGTCTCATGTTACTGAGAAAGTGTTCAGGCCACATACTGGAAACATTTTCATTTTCTCAAGGCTGCTGCTTCTCATGCTTAAATAGCATGCACTGCTGTAGGTTACTTTTGTCTTCAAACAAATGCCTCCTGAAAAATCCAACACATCAGCCTACCCAGTCATTTGGGGATGTGTTTGCAAGTACTGCAGAGTGCTCAGACATTTAGTGACTGGAGACCTTTTTTCTTCCTTTTCATGCAAAGCCTATCTTGATATTGCTAGCATTTAACTTTAAATGAATCTTCCTTTGCATGATGATCTACCATATTAGAGAAATTGGGTGATGTCTGGTTAAATTCAATACATAAATATTTCCCCAAAGCATAACTGAATAAAGAAAGCATGGGTATGCTTAGTAATGTCATATAGCAGTAGGGTTTGTATTTGACAATCTTCCTGTCCCTGCAGATACTCCAAACATACTGATTTTCAAAGTACTTTAGTGATGAGGGCAAGTATTCAAGGAAATATGCTTTTTGGCAGGAAGAAAGATAAGAGGGAAGGCATTTAAGGGAAGGCATGTTTGAGTGCATCTTCTAAGCTCTTTGACTGAAAAAAAAGAAAATATAATTCTGTCATCAGTGAAAACAGGACAGAAATCCACAGTCTTAAGTACACTTATTGACTATTGCCCTAAGTAGTCATTATAGGAATATCCACAGTATGCATGCCAACATAGTGTAAAACGCTTTAAATATGATCAACCTGTCTCTGAATAAGAAACAGGTTAATTTATCATGTGATAAGCTCTATCTCTCATACTAATGTTTCTTAGACCAACTTATATGGATTGTAACCCCGTGCCCAGTGTTGCAGTGTGTGGTACAGATGCACTCCATGGCTGAAGCGCAGGAACATGCCCTCTAGCCAAGAAATCTGGGCGCTATTGCTGAATCTAAATTCATTAGCAGTCCTACTTTGTGCTGAGTCCTCTTGCCAGGCAGGAAAAATGTCATAAAACATCTTTCCTTAACTGCTAATAAATGCACACAGAACAGCAATTGTGAAAGTTTTCCCGCCTAACAAAATATATGTAAAGCAGCTGAGGAAGGAGAGGCACAGGAGCTCTGAGTTCCTCAAGTACCCCCAAAAGAACAAGATAGGAAATTTGATTTAAGCAAACTTTAATGTCAATGTCCTGTGGGTGAAACTGCACAGTAAGAAGAGCTGGACCTCTTACGCCAACCCTTACACCGAATAGAAAGGTCATTTGTTCTAGAAAATGAAAGCTCCAAAAGCACTCCAAGGTGGTGGTCTTATCAGACCTATAGTCCTATCTTTGGTTTTGGCTGTGCTGAGTAGACAGGAGAGCAACACTGGAAAATACAGTGGTTAACAATTGTGAAATGCTTACTTTGCAAAAAGCATTAGTATATAGCTTTTGCAAGTATTTTTACACAGGTTGTGAATTGTAAATTGGTTTTCCTATCTACATTTCCCAAGATTCAAGTATTTTCTACTTCACATCAGTGAAAAATCAACATTTTTCTGTTTTTGTTTATTTACTTCTTTGGACTGGAAAGGGGGAGGGGAAAAGAGTAGAGAGGCAGAGAGAAGATAGCTCACAGATGGGTGGACAGCAACTTGTATGTTAGGATCATAGCCAGGAAAACATATGATAAAGATTAGATTCCCTGCTCTGCCATTTCCCATACCTGAAAGAGATAAACAGGCAGTGAATTCAGTATTATTTTCTTCTGCATATGTGCAAGAGTTTTAAGTGGGATCAGAGACTCACTCCAAGTTGTTCACCAACTGGAACAAAAAATGAAATGTAGGAGATACACCTTTCATCTAAGTGAAGGAGAACAAAGGCTGGAAATGGGGTTTCTCACACTGATCATGTACTCTAGCCGTCAATTTGCTGCTGCTGCTTTTCTCCCCCCCCCCCCTCTCTCCCCTTTTCTCATTTAATGAAAAATTATATTCTGCCTCTATTTCAGGTTAAAGTTTTATTTAAGTTGTTAATTTTTTTATTGAAAGTTTTGATTTTGATTAATTGGCCTTTTTGAGAGAAATACTGCTTCAGCAATAATTCCTAGCCAGCTCAAATCCCTGCTTGGATGAGAAGTGTGTGAAGTCTTTCATCATTGAGTTAATGTTTAGATTAAAAGTATTTACAGTATTAAGTTGAACAGAGTTCTCACCTTTAAAAATGTCTCAGCTGGTCACAGTCAGATCTGAAAATGTTTGTGAATGCATAGCACATTTTTAAGAAGTTGAATTCTTCCTGTCCTAGTGTCTAATAATAGTGGATACAAAGCAGTAAGACGTGTGGTCAGACAACCACAAGCAACTTTTTAAAAGCATTTTAGGAAGTTAACAGCCCCTCACCTGGAAGTTGTATCCTCAGCTTTGATGCAGTAATGGTTTCGATGTGTATGCTCTTTTTCGCAGTGCAGTACATTTTGTTGCTGTATTCCAAGCCACTGTTGGAATGGAACTGGAGTTAATGTATCCTAATACACAGTGTTTTGAACTAGAACTTAACTCACTATGCTTAACACAGTGGTATACTCAGTCCTCTTTGGAATGCTAAATGGGCTTGGCTCTCTCCAAATGTAAGTTTAGCATTAACAACTGCTTGAAACGAATAATACATCTTGTTTGAAACAATTGAGGTGAAGGAACATTTTGAGAAAGGGATAGTATTTATGACTTTACTTTCCAGGAGCTCTCAGGTTTGCTCATTTTATTCTCAAGATACAACTAAGAATAATCCATGCCTGTAAATCAACATGCTAGGTGAATCCCACAGTGATAATCTGATAACAGCAATCACCACAGCTCCTACAACATCACCTGATGCTTTTTCTTGGACACAGGCCAGACACAAAGCTGCGCCAAAGCATTGCTTTGACTTGTTCACAGCAACACACAGGGCAGGATTTATCTGGTGGAAGGAGCTTCCTACAGTGTAGACGTCCACGTCCAAGCAAGTGGCCAGAGGCTCCCTGTATAGTGAATAGCTACTTGATCAGTGGAGTTTAGGGAGGGATTTCTCTCTTTAGCAGGCATCTGAAGCAGGCTAGCTGAACAGGCATTGGTCTTACCTGCAGTTTAACTGGTTAAGCAGTTGTCCTTTTGCTCTGTCGAGCTATCATTGTTTTGAGTGTCATTTCATATCATTTTTGTTGGCTGTCTGGAAAGAAATTGCATGGTAACGTCAGTAAAATTTCCTCAGAAATCTCTGAGTCTCTTTAGATTAATGCCACTTTTCTTCTGGCTGTTAATATATTCTTAAGAAATTGACTTACTGAGCCGTGTGCTGAGTAATTTATATGGGCACTGCACTGAGGAACATATTTATAGAAAGTAAATGATTTTCTCTTCAGGAATGTTTGGGTAAGGGAACAAGGTAGTCTTTGTCTGCATTACTTTTATTAAAGATTCATGAATAGCCATATTTCTACATATCTATAAACCTGAATGATGCTTTTTAGTCACGTCCTATGTCTGACTGCAACTATTTCACTGCCTAACTGCGTTGTACATTCTTTCAGTTCCCAGGCTGTACAGAGTTGAGGTATATGTGAGAAAGAGTACTTTAAAACTGTATTAGTGCATTACATAACAGACTTCAGGAATTCTGTTTTGCAAGAAACTTGACACCTTAATACATTACAACACTTCGAACTGCCTACAGTGAGGTTTGCCCTCACCAGACAGGGATTGAAAGACTTCCTGTAGGGAAGACTATTTTTTTCAGGAGTACTTCAGGAACTTACTTCTCTAGTTAATCTGAAACTTGAACTAATAAATAGGTGAGTAGCAGCATATGTTTCAAAGGCAAAGACAGTTTGTTCTGCATTTCCAGCTCAGGTCATGAGGAGTGATGAAAAAAAAGAGGTTTTCCTTAATACTGTGAAATTACCATTAAGTGTTTAGAATGGAAATAAAAAGATATTATTTTGCAAACCTTGGGTTTTGAACCAGTACTTAATGTTACCATGTTTCTTATTCTTTTGTCTGTGAATCTCATCTGACACAACTGGTCCTTCGGATGCAAGAGAAGTTGAAATAAAAAAAGGTTTATATTGAATGAAATTCTAGAAGCAGAGCTTCACTGGCCAAGACACAGTAAGAGAAAATCAAGATTTAATGTCCTCTCAAAAGATTCTACACTACTCAGAGGTTAGGGAAAAGCATACAAGGCCAATTTAAATCACAGCTTTAGAGAATAAAGATTAACAGATAAGGGAACAAATATGCTAAAGGTTTTTTATGGATAGCTGAATGATGAACAGGTGAAGAATATTCACACAGAGCCCCAAATAAAGCAGAGCAAGACATAATGTGCAACAAATTTTGCCAAGAGGACATTCTGAACACTTTTGAAGCTTTTTTTTTCTGTTTTATTATGGCTGACCCAGGCCGGAGGAAAGTGCTAAGATATGAGCTCCATATCTCAGCTTCTCTGAAATGTCTTAAACAAAAGAATAATTAAGTTCACATTATACACAAAATCCTGTGGGCATCACAATAGGAAGATTTCTGAAGGCAACAGTTCAATGTTCAAGTAAGCAGCCTCTCTGGACAACAGGAGGATAGCATATGAGAAATTATTTCTATGACATTAGAGATACTGACCAGCACAGCATGAGGCTTGTGACCTTTGACTTCCTTCAGCAAGTGATGATGAATAATTTCCAGTCCAAACTTGTGGATTTTCAATACGGGAGATGTTGAATAAGTTGCAAAGGAATTTGAACGGAAAATGAGAGGCTCTGAACCATATGGTGGTTACTAGATACCTAGATTTGATAACTAGATTTGCTGGTGATGTTGCTTGCTTATGCAAGACTATAACCATAAAATTTCAAGAAGAGCTGGCTTCCTACTGTGTAGTAGTATAGTGACTTTAGGGTGAATAAATACTTTCAGGTGCTCCCTGGAAAGAGACATATTTGTATGGTTTTCAAAGGCATTGCAACAGCAATCTATGCTACCTAGTAGGGAAAAGTCAGACTCTGCCTTATCATCCCATACAGCCTCTGCCTGAAAGTTAAATGTGTTATTATCTGTGTAAATAGTATATAGTATAATAATGATGATTGCTTAAGTGCTGAAAAACTAATTTAAATGTGATATTAATTTGATTTGCTCTATCTCCTGCCATTATTGGCCTGAACTCTTCTGCCTTTTGGCATAGTCATACAATATCCCTTCACTTTTAAGGGCAGTTTTTTGTGCCTCTCCCAGAGCAGAAACTGTCTTCAAGTATTTCTTTGGGGAAAAAAAAGAGGTGAAAGTGTGGCCAGTGTGTTCTGTTATTGCTTGAGATGACTTCCTAGTTCTCCAGTGACCAAAGCTAGCACAATACACATGGGTTATACAACTGTTTTTTAAAAACATAGTAAAATTGTTTGGCTGATCTTCATTACCACTTATTGAAACTGGGTCCAGCAAAAATAAAATTCCTAGTCCACCAAGTTACTAGCCATAATAACCAAGCTTTATCCCTGCTTTAAAAACTTGGTAATGAAGCCTATTTACTTATTTGTTCTTAGAACAAGATTAAAAGCGCTCCTTCTTTTGACTACTTATAAAGGATCCTGGTGAGGATGGGCAGTTGCACACACACCATCACACACGCTGTTCCAGATAGGTGGTAGTTTTCTGAGAAACACTTTCAAGCTGGTACCTTTTCATGTCTCTTTCTAAATTATTTTTGAGTGAAAACTGGTGCTGTGGTGTTCTGTGCACCAAAAGTCCCTATCAGTCCTGTTGGTATTATCTCTGGTTATTCTTAGCACTCACTCACAGACGGAGCTGTTCATAATCATCTCATGACTGGCACTAAGGAGGATTTCCCTTTTTTTTCCCCCTAACCCTCTAAGTCTCTAAGTCTGCAGGGAGGAAAGCAAGAGCTGCTGTGGTCAAAAAAGCATTGGCTGCTGCTCTCTTTCTGTCCCCATAGCACAAATTACACGGCCACAGGAGAGTATGTCAGTTAAAAGAAGATATTAAAAGGACTAAGATTACTTAGGTTGACAGCCAGATGAGTAAGAGGGTATGTAACAGAAATATAAATGTTACAAGTTGTAAAGAAGGCAATTGACTTATGCTCACTGGCAGTTGGACTAGATGATCGTTGTAGGTCCCTTCCAGCTGAACCATTCTTCTCTATTCTATTATACAGAACTAAAGTGGCACTCAATGGGATGGGATACATTCATGAGAGATACACACAAATAGTGTTTGACATGCTATGTGATTAACTGATGGAACTCATTGTTAAAGGATATTATTTGACAAATATTCACAGCTTACTGAGCTTCCTGGGTTTACTATTGAAATGAGCAGCAGGATTAAGAATGAGCAGCGAGCCTTCAGTTCAGAAAAGTTTCTTTATATAATTATCATACAGTTTAGGTACATTATAATTCTGTGAAACTATGTCTATAGGCAGAGAGTGGTTCATCTTGCAAGTGGATATTATGTTCAACCATTTATTTGTCTGGTCCACCCTTACAATTCTTATTTTCTAAATTTTGCTTTGTAGTTAACAAGTGGCCATGTCCCACTCTTTTTGCTAACTCTTTTGCTAGCTAGATTTACACTAACAGTTCTCTCATCTTTCAAGCAATTAATGACAGAGAGAGAGACCTTTCTCTGAAGCCTAAATACATATGGAAAAAAACATCTAACCTAGCAAAACAAGCAAAAATAATTAAAAATTTGAAAAGTAGTATAGTCCTGAAGGTCTCACATTAAAGGCTGGAAAAAAATGAGGATTTTATGTTGCAGCTAATCAAACCTAAACTACATCGTGAGTTAAAGCTGGCGAAATGCTGATCTTTTAGTAACATAATTCAGAAGTAAATCTGATCAACCAGTATAGTTGTAAAGGTGCCAATGTCTTAAAGAGAACTAAATCCAGCTCCTACTACTATATGAAACATACTGTCCCAATGTATATGTCAGAGATGCAGAGTTTCAAGATGCTGTGGCCTGAGGAAAAATGGTCCTGTAGCTCTGAGGAAGCAGAACGGGACCCAGAAGCCCAAAGTGCCATGCTCTGTTTTGCTGCAAACCTCCTCTGCTATAAAAACATTTTAGCATGTCTGCACCTTGTTTTCTTCAAGTGTGAAATCTGGATTTACCATTTTCATGGAGAGACAGGTGGACTATGTGGCTGGATACAGTGGAGACTGGAAAGAGCTGAAGGAATAAACCACTGACACTATGCAAAACAGCGTGCTGGTTATGCTGTGCACACCTGATGTGAACAAAACCCAATCTTCATCTAATTTATGCTCTTATCTGTGAGCCTAGTACTATGTATATAAATGAAGTTACTTTTGGACCTTGCTGCCTTCTCAAGCATGCTGATGAGACCATCCTTTCAGCAAGGATTGAAGAGCAGGCCAGGCACATTGTCAGTGGCACCATACAGTTTCTTACCATTTCATGAAAAGCAAAGGCTTGGACTGTTTCTTTGCTGTGCGTGTAGCCTGTGCAACTTCAGATGGAGTGGCAGATATTTCTTGCCAGCAAATTTGATACAGTGTGTTTCGGTCTCAGTAGCACAAGAGGTGTATGCAAGGCACTGTTTCAGAACGCTGCCCTGGGGCTGGCACCAGAATTAGGCTGGGGTGTGGAACCCCACTGGCTGCTCAGTGTAGGCAGCATCAGCAGTGATGCACTCTGGCAGTTCAGCAGCTGTCAGAGTGCTTCTGCATTTCATTTGTATTATCCTTATTTGTCTAGAGTTCTCCTGTCTGAGCAATTGCTCCCTCTTTGATAATTGCTCATGGACAACTTTAATAAAATTGAGTTTTGGGTTACAGTGTGAAATTCCACAGTCCCTGCCCTTATGCATGGAAAGAGAAGGGTGTTTTGTTTTAAATCATGTTTCTTTCTTCTCCTGCTTTATATGTGCCCTGTGCAACTTCTTGTCTAATCCAGATAATTAATAAAAGCCCTATTATTCTAATACCTAATTGCCCATAAAAAAGGGAAGTATTATTATTCCCCTCTTAAAGAAGAGACTTGATAGTCACAGAAAAATTCCAGTTTTATAACTTCTGCCCTTTCCTCAGGAGTGAAAATTATAAAGGAATTCCTTTATTAAATACAAACAAAGAAATTTCAGAGAATTCAACTACTATAGCCATCACTACCCCCCTACAGAAAAGGCTTCTATTCATATAGGTAGCAAAAAGAAAGTTGAAAGCAACAAAGACAGTATTGACTCAGTTGTATCAAGTGTCCTCAGTTCAGGTATCTGATGGCTTATTCCAGGGCCCTTCTGATTTTATCACAGACGTTATCTTATTTTTTGGACTAATGTTTTTTATCAGCATGCTAGACAGGATGTAATTATCTTGTCCTTTTTCTCTGCACAACAGCACAAGCATATTGTTATTGTGTACGTACATGTGAATGAACTGCACTTTGTTTTCTTAAATACGAGGAATGACTCCACATATGTCTTTTTGCTTAGCAAATGGACAACCTAAAGCATTCACAGGTAAACAAAAACCATGCCTTGTTTCAGATGTTCTTTTTATTAAATAGTGTAGAGGGCATAGCAGAGTTTTTGGAACACAACTGACTGTGAAAAAAAATAGGCTGTTATAGACTATTGGCAGCAACTCCTTTGATTAAGGAAAAACTTATGTGTGCATGGCTGATTTCATGTGTAGCTTTTTTATCTATAGAAGAGATATAGGTTAGGTAACAGTAACAGGAGCTTGAACATGGCAGTTTGTGAAAATTTCTCATCTCTGATTTCCCAGAGCTCCTGCTGATTCAGAAAGCATAATCTCACAGTTCGTTCCTTCAGAGTAGAGCTGCCAACCAACGTCTGATGCAACACCATTATGCTAAGACTTGCAGTGAGCCTATGAAGTCTACTTTAAACAAGCTACAACCATCAGTGACAGCAGTTTGCAATTGCTTCCTACTCACTCATTTTGAACATCTTTGTGCATCTGGGCACTGAGGTGGTTGGTCTCAACTTCACTGTGCCTCTGAAGCCATCATGACCTACTGCTGCACATGTAGAAAACTGTCAGAACTTCTACAGACAGAGGAAGTAATTCCTCCAAGGCAAAGTCAGAAAAAAGCTGCTGCAATGCCAGTGGTGATATAAGAGGAGTAAGTATGGCTTGAGGATGAAAGAGTGTCCGTAACAGGAGAAGGACAAGTGCAATGACCCAGGTAGTTTCTCTCAGTCTTGTTTTCCTAGTAATCTTTCTGCAACTAACACCCTTTTTAACCCAAATAAATCGATGTTTAAACAGTATTGCTCAGAGGTTCAGGCAATCAGCCATTTGTTCCTCAGTCGTCGTCTTGTTTATTTCTCTGCTGATGAGATACTCAGTAATCTACCCTGGTCCAAGGAGGGGATCAATATACTCTGTTTAACAGGAAGCTCGTTTGTTTGCTGTAGATGAAATACGGTAAAGTCCTCATCTAGTGGTAAGAACTAAGTGATGCTATATAACTACTAGTTCTAGTTGGCAAACACAAAAAATGAATGTCATTCTTCATTAATCTCTGTGAAATACAAACCATTGCCCTTGTGTTTCTAGGCAGATGAGTACAGAACTGGGGGCTTCCAAAAACTCTGCCTTCAGACTGAATGTCAAGTTAGAAGAATGTCTTTTTGTTGAAACGACCCCTTTTAGCATTGATAAACTGTGATCTTTGGTGAGATGACTTATACTTAGAGCTGATAAAATGCCACTAAGCTACAAATGCATTTCTTCAGTATTTTATGCCCCAAAGGGGCAAGGGAGGGAGAAATTTTTCCCAATCTTTTAAAGTCTTCACCACCAAATTCTCAGGATGTGACTGACACAAAATCTTTGAATTAAGTTAGTTCAGATAGTTACAGAGTTGATAACCCTATGAACTTTAAATAGAAATTCATTCAAGTTTAAGGCAGTAGCAACTTCAAGAAACATTGCAGATTTCAAGATCTGTAGTTCATATCAGCAAAGTTGACAACACAGTGAGCAAGCACTTGCATCTGGCAGAGCTAGGAAGTGCAGTCCTCAACCATTGCCCTAGCACACCAAAATGTGCCACTGGTTGAAAAAAAGTATTAACTAAGGTAGCAACTTCCACAGTTGCCTCAAAAGTATAGAAATATCATCCAAAATTACAAGCTGCTGACTGGTTGCTGTACTGTCCTTCAGGACTTTGTTCCTAATTAATTTCTGTGAAAGGCAAGCCAGGAACTGTACATTTTAATTAGGAGTTAGAGTCAATCATGACAATGTACACAGAGACAGTATCTTCCCTCAGTACAGCTGAGTTAGGTAGTTGCCTGAGAGACTCTTTAGCCTCAGGGCCTATGATAGACTTGCAATACTGACATCTGAAAAATTACAAGAAAGACCCGAAAAAAACACAATATGAGAAGTTTTCTTAAAGTGTGCTTGTTTAGCTGTGTTTAATGCACCTACAAAACTGCAGCTCCATTGATCGGACCATATTCTGTATCATGCTTCCCACTTAATGCCTTCTTCCATGTCAAGCAGACCTTGACCTCACCCTCCATCTGTAGCCTGTGTGAATTTATATCTGGTTGTTTCTTTCCATACCCCATCCATATCATTTCAGCACTGCTGGGGACTTTTCCCTGCAACTTCTCAGTCTGTCTCCTGCTGCCAAGATTCTCCCATTTCTTGTCTCCATCCTTCTTGTCTACCTCCCACACTGATCTCAGGTTCTCTCTTCTAGGTCTCCATTTCCTGGCCTGCTACGGCCAGGGTCCTTCCTCATATCTCTTCCTGCTGTAAGTCATCATACTGAACCTAGGTTCCCTTCAAGAAAGCTGTACACCAAATGGCTGTCCTCTTTTCTCAGCACAGCTTTGCTTCAGCCATAGCAAAACCAACAGAAAAATAGAGACAATTCTTCTATGGAGCTGAGTTGCTGCTTAGATGTATATCTGGTAATATGAAGCTGAGGCTATACATAACAAGCACAAAACCTCATGTTTGAAAGTACAAAGCTGAATAAGAAAAATTTAGCACCTTTTTGCAATTACAATAAAAGTGCAAGCTGGCAGGTACGTTGCATCTGCTAAACAGTGAGGAATCAGTGAAGTTTTCTTGGTGGGCTACTGGGACTGATTCAAAACAGGATCAAGACATTAAGGAATGTTCAGCGTCCAAAAGCCTTTAGAAAAGCTGGAAAAAAAAGTTTGGCCAGGAAGTTAGAGGAAACATTTGTGCAGGGTAAATGAAATAAGCTTGACAGGGAAGGAGAATGGGACAAATAGGTCTCTTGGATATTTTGCTGTGAAAGCTCGTAAGTTAAGGTTACAAACATACTTTAGTTTTTTTCTCATACCCTTTGTACCCCAGATGTGGTAGCTGAATTGCTAAATTATTTTTCCACTGAGAGGGAATATGAAGTAAAAGTTTCATCTTTCCCTCTGCAAGAGCAAATGCCTGGGTTTTGGCTGACACAGATAACAAGATACTAAACTAAGCTCCTGCCAGCTTAATCAAACATGGAAAGAACATAATTTGTCTACTGTGAAACAAAAGAAAATAAATAACACCATAGATTCTGTCTGGAGATGTCCTCTTGTATACCCCTCTGCTATTTGCTTTGGTTTTCCATTATCCTGTTTCTCAGAGGAATGCTTTGCAGCAACGGTTGTATCCAGCCTTCCTGTGCTAGTTACAGGACGGTCCCTATTTCCAACCACAATTGTCAGGCATTTGTAATACAGCTGCAAAAACTCTCTTGTGGTTGAACCGTAGGAAAGAAGGTATCTGAGGAAAGCAAAAATGTTTCCATTTTAAATAGAAAAGCCTTCTATTTGTGGTTTAGTCAGTTCTGCCTAGATGTTAAAAATTTCATGCTATTATTCAAAAGTGAAAGGGTTTTTTTTTATATCTCATACAACTTCTCCTCAAGTCACCAGCTTAGTCTGTTTTAGTGGCCCTATCTGTATAATGTCTTCTGTAAAATGCCAAGATGGCTGCAAAATCTGGGCTGCTTCTGAAATTGCATTTCAGTCCTCATCTGTGAATAATCTCTGTTTATGTAAATAGTCATGCTTCTGTGTCTTACCTGAAAGGCCAAAGGATTAGCAACAGTAGAACGCTATGGGATTTGTCAGAGTAAAAGACGCAACACGACTTTCTTATTAGTAAGCCACATCTTTCATAGTGCATTTAAACAAAATTACTTTTGAAAAATCGAGACAAGCCGGTTTTTACAAGTAGTGAACTAGAAATATTATTTAAGTGTTGTCATGGTTATCTTAGTCATCTGCTTCTCAAAGATTTACTCCTAAAAACTGATCTGAATTTAGGAGTGCAAAGAAATACTACGATTCAAAAAAAGGCTCTTTGTGTTTCATATCAAAAGAACCCCCAAACCTCCGGCTAGTAAGTAACATAGTAAACACTACCAAATAAAAAGAATGCTTGTGAACACTAGGTGAATGAGTCACTCAGTCATCTTGATACAGTTCCCTGATGTAAATAGCATATCCTTGACATGAGATGGTGGCATCTCAAAAAACTGCAAGGATTTGACTTTCTATGATACTGCAGTACTTACACTCTATCAGACCATTTTTTTGCAGTAGCAATAAAGCCTTTGACTCTTCCACAGAAGTCGTTTGTTACCTGCTTACATATATGCAAATCTGAACCTGCAGGGAATGGAACATGACTGTATTACGCTGGAAACAAGTAAAGCTTTGGACTTAATCTGCTTTTTATTTTTTTTTCCCACTGCCCAGTGGACAGGCATCTTTACCTAGAAATCACTTTGCTATTTCAGGCTCCTAGCAACTGTTTTGGACCTTTCTGAAATCTCTCTGCAGGCAATTCTGTTTGACTAGCTCATTGGTATAATCTTGGTATATCAGTAGATTAAACTAACAGTCCCCGTCTTTCCTACAACGAATGAGGCAAACTCCTAGATGAAAATACTGCCAAGGCTCAAACATTTCTGGGTTTGTGGTTGTAACAGATTGTTGTTCCCAGAGCTGGTGTGCAGCCGAGGCCTCTGCAGGGGATGGGCAGGCTGTCAGGAGGAGCAGAGGCACACATGCCTGTGGATGCAACAGGCCCTTCTTTGTTTCACAATGCAATGCTCAGCAGGGCTTGTGTCCTTGCAGATTGTGGGCTTACACATCCTTCTAAATGCAGCTAAGACTGTTCTAGGCTGGCTGAAGCTATATGTATATGTGCCTGTACAAACACACAGAACTGAGCACAAACATGTATGAGCATATGAGCGGGCTAATAACCATATGAAATGGCTAACAGCCAGGACTCTGGGAAAAAAATTAAAAAAGAGAATGATAAAAAAGGTTTCTGTGTGTAACTGTATGTAAAGTAATATCAAAAAGCTAGGGCACTAAGGATCTTTTTCCATCTTTTTGGGGTAGGACTGCTGAGCACCAGGTACAGCTCTGTACAACAAGACATCCACTTAATGCGCTTTGAAAGCTAGCACAGGTTTCAGTCTGCCTGTTTTATTTATAATGAAATGTTAAGTAAGTTCAAAGGGAACAGTTGCTTCTCTTGTGAGGCTTTATAGCACCTTAAGATCTTAAACTGTAACAAAATACACGTCAGTCAGCTCAGAATGGAAAGATGCCAGAATGGATCTAAGACACTTTAGCCAAAGGGTAATCCAACCAGCTGGTGGTTATGTCTCTAATTTCACATGTGGCAGGCTTAAGGCTGCTTTACTTTATATCAGTTATCCTTAGCACCCCTTGTTCTGTCTGATGGGTTAGTGGCATAAGCTAGGCTCAGCCGTACCTTCTTTGTACACATACTACCATGTACAGTGAAGTGAGGCAGAGAAAAAGGTGTTAGCAGTTAATGTCCCATCCCCATCACATGGTGACACCTCTAGGATTAAAAAATCTGCAGAAGATCAGTGTTCTGTAAATAAGTTACTACACCTGCATGGCAAGCCTCTGCACATTTCTGATTTTCAGCTGCTCCACCTCTGAAATAGTTATACTATTAGTTATCAATACACGTGTCTTGTGAGCACGTTCAATTAGAAAGTGCACAGCAACTATATTACTGGCTTAACTCAGTACTGGAGGATTCAGCAAAATCCCTCTGTGATTCAGGGCAGGTGTGCCAATACCTATACTAGAATTTTTTCCCAATCCTCAGCAATGAGGGGTTTTCTGAAGGTGCCTATGGCAGATGAGTATTTCTCTGCCCTGCAACTCTGAGCAGGCAACTTGTCCTCTGAAACCATAGCCACCTGAGTATTCTGGAATAACTCAAATCAGTAAAAATTCAGTTTCACCCTCCTGAGGTTCAACAGCTACCCTATGCAGATCTGAGCTGAGGTCCAGACTGAGCATTTGAACATCTGGATCATCTAAGAGCTGTCTTTACAGAGATATTATATGTATCTCTCTGGAAAGACAAATATGTATGTGTATATATGTATATTTATATAGGTATATGTATATATGCAAATACATATATACATATATGCATATGTACACACAGGTATGTATACATATGTGTACATGTATATACATGGATGTATACATATATGTATGTGTATATATGTGTGTTTACACGTGAGAGAGAGGAAGAGCTTAGGATTCTAAAATCATATATTTGTGACTAAATGTACAATGCCTGTGCTGATCCTTGAAGTTCTTTTCATAAAGATGTACAGCCCAGCATGAATGAAGAAACAGAGCTTGCCTTTGTGCATTTTGCTCTGTTTGGAGAAACACTCCTGTGTCTAGTGCTTGTTATAGCCAGCTGCTCAGAGTTTTTTACATGCCATAAAATGGAGACTTCGATCCTTGCCACACAACTTGTGAAAGTTTTGTTTACTAAGTGAGATCTTTGGGAGGATGATAATTAAGTATTCTTGCATGTTTGCTGCCTAGTTTAATTACTGTGCTTTTGCTTAAATGAGTCCAGGTGATCTGTTTCTTGCTGTCTAAGTCTCATTAAGAAAAGAGTAACTAATTGGAACCTCCTGGTTTTTTTCATTCAGTTTTTGGTTTTGGAACTTGTGTAAAGGGATGAGGGGGAGGGAAGGAACATGGAGCTGGGAGAGATCCAGGTACCCCACCTGTGTTTTCCAGTAATAAATCACAGAATGGCAGACTGAGGGGGCTGGAAGGGATGGTGGGTCCCTCAAGGCAGGCTCAGCTGTGGGCTCAGACCAGGCTGCTCAGGGCTTCACCCAACAGGGATGTGAAATGCCCAGCGATGGAGACAGCCCAACCTCCCTCAGCCCCTGCTCCACCGCTGGGCTGTCCTCATGGGGAGAAGGCTTCTCCTTATCTCCAGCCTGAGCCTCCCACCTTTCAGCCTGTGCTGCTGCCTCTCGCCCTCCCACCATGCACTACTGTGAAGAGCCTGGCTGCCTCTCCTCTATCCTTCATGTCAGTGCCGGGGATGCTGCTGGGAGTCCCCAAAGCTGTCCCTTTTCCCATCTGAACCAGCCCCCATCCCGCAGCCTCTCCTCGCAGGGCAAGGGCTCCAGACCCACTGTCACAGAGGTATCCCCGCACCTCCAGCCAGTTTGTGGGTGTCCTTCCTGTACTGTGCAGCCAAAACCAGACCTTGACCGTCTATTGAAACCATGACTTTGTCTTCATTCTGTTTAACTCCTCCCATAAGCTTTAAACAAAATGTTTAATGTGCAAAAGAGTGTTATGTTGTTCCTTTTTCTTTATTATCGTTGTTTCATGTGTATGTGTTTGTTAGTGTTTCCTCAAATCTTGTCTGTCTATAAGCACCAAAAAATTTATGTAGAGCAATCAGTTAGGCAGTAGTCTTGCAGGACTTAATGCACAAACTTTAGTTCTGTAGTTTCTAAAATCTGGAAACTTTGGGCAGATTCTTTGGTCTCTAAAGATGAATATGCATTTTTTTTCTCTTTTGATTCTGTCTGCCATCTCCTAGATATTTCCCTTCTTCAACTTTTCGTTTAATTCATCTGGAGACTGTTCCTTTGAATGTTTCCTTCCAAACACTTATTTTCTCTGTGTTTGCCCTGGGATCAGTTTGCCTGTATTGTTAAGTCTTATGCTCCAGGCAAGGTCTTGAGGGTGATCAAAGTACAGTCTTGAGGGCAAAGGATGAATAGAAAAAAGAAAGGAAGATCATGAATGAGCCAGTGACTGAAGGCAAACAGAGGGGTTTTTCATAATGTCTGTATGCATGTATGCACAAGTTTCACATGTTTATGTTTTTGGCGGGGGGGGACACAAAACATCAAGGAAATGATAGGCAGTTTAGATTCTGGCGTAACCAAGAACTGTTTGATCACATAATTATAGTTCAACTGAGTGATGTTTTCCACCAGAGGAATGGGAAATGAGAAGTAATGCATTAGCATTCTTCAAGTAAAAGTAACAGGACAGATTGTGTTTTAGGAAGGATATTAACCATGGTAAGAAGAGAAACCAGGCTTTACACTGATCTTTCAATAGAAAGAGCAAAATGAAGCTGACAGTCTTTCCTACCATGGAAAAAAGTCATCTGGTTGATGTAGCTCCCCCATGCTGTACTTCCTGTGTCTAGCGGTTCAGTAAATGGGAACTGTCAGGATGTTTCTCTAGTCATCTGTGTGGGAGCTGAGAAGGGTGGAAGGAAAACAAACCAACACCCTCTCTGTGAAGGGACCTTAAAGCCCCATGCTTTCATGATCTTCACTTAGAGTGCTGTGCAACTGTAACGTCAGTGAAAATTAATGGGAACTGTGGATGTTTCAGTGACAGGTAAACTGGAAGAAAGGTAAGGAAGTGTCATCTAGCAGTAGTGTTTTTCAGAACTTTCCGATAGGTAAAATGGAATATTTAAAAGAGGCATTGCCGAGATTTGGTAAACCTCAAAGTAAATATTTGCAAGGACAAGCAAAGTTAGCATTTTGCAGCTCAGCATAAAGTTTGGCAGAAGAAAGTGAGATATTAAACTAAACTGTATGTGAACATTAATAGAATTCTCTGGATCAGATAATTTTCAACCAAGGAGTAGATAATATTTGGTCCTATAGTTATTAAAGCTATCTCCCTAAAATGCTGGTCATTGCTGGAGAGGCTATAAAGATAATTATTTATGAAGCAGGCTAGGAAGAGCATTTCATAAGACGGAAGACTTTGTGTAAAAACATTGAGAACAGAAGGATACTTCTGTTTTCTATAAAATATGAAATGACTAGAAGGACTTTCAACTTCTCCAGCAACTTCTGCAGCATAAATGAAATTGCTTTAATTTATTTGAGAGCACAACATTACTCTGTGGATACAACCCATAGGCTTCTCATAGAAACACTTGACCTAGAATGAAGGGAGTTGTCTATCCTGGAAAGAAAATAAAAATGGAAAATGTGATGTTTCCTGTCCAGCAGAGGAGATGGTGAAATGAAATGAGATTCCTCAAAGAATAAATGTGGGACCAACATTTTTTTTCTTACCACAGAACAAAGGAATGGCTTAATCCTGCAAAAGATTGACTGTGAGGCATTCAGCATTCCTCATCAAGACACAAAATAATCATAAAAAAAAAAAAATAACAGCAGTGAGGTCAAGTGGCTAAATAGTCAAGTGACAAAGTTAAACCAGTGCTCATGAGAACTATGGGCTGAGCAGATCACATGCATGGTGCAGACTTGTCAAATCTTTACTGGCTGAACAAGGAAAGGCAGATGGAACAAAACAAGTAAATAATTAAAAACTAGTGTGATAAACATATCTGATTTTGCTTCTCCTGCACTTCAGCATTCTGTTGCAACTACAGGTCTGCCAGCACTTGAAGGAGTGTGTGTCCACACAGCATCTGCAGTGCTTTATTTATAATGTTCATTAGATATTTATCCCAGGTGGATACACCAAGAGAATGTACAATAAATATTTCTGCTTGTGTCAAATATTAGTAATTTTTCAAGGCCTCTCCTCATTAAAATACACACACACACACATACATGCACATACACACATGCATGCATGCGTACATGAGATGGCACTTCCATTTCCCAGTGGATGAAAACCAGCTTTGTTTAAACAAATCTGGGCTGACAGATCGTTTTTCAGCGATTACTGATTTCTAATATCATTTTCTGGTCTTAATGGCACAAGGTCCTCCATTTTAGTACCTGGAAATATAAAAGAACACTGACCACAGCATATGCTAACCTGTTGGCAAGTGCTCTCCACACTTCAATGGATTTCCAAACACCTCTCTGTGTTTGGGGTTACAAACAATAGATATAACACATCTTTTTAAACAAAACGTCAAGTGTTACTAATACAAAAGTGTTTATATTACGTAGCATACATGTGCCAGCTGAGCACAGTCTCCTGGTGCTCTATTTGAGTAACAGTTTCTGTGTTGCAAAGGCTGTAAGTAGACAACGTAGGCAAACGGTGGTGGACCACAGAAATTCTACAGTATGCTGTATGTTTATCTATTTTTTCTCATTTATCTATGAGAAAGCAAAAGGTTCAGCTCTCTGTGCCTGCATTAGCTCTCTGCTACCATGCCTATACAATACGGGAACAGCTTAGTAGTAGAAACAATTAAAACAATCAGTTTTTATGAGGTGTCATGAGGGCCTTTCCTCTGGAGCACTCATGCTTGTACAAAAGGATTGTGAGACTTGCAAGTCCTTCTGTTTGTTTATTGATAACTTAAATGCAGATTTATATATAAATACATTTCAGCAAGATAATGATGTAGGTTTGTGCCAGTGATTGTTCTTTTCCATTTTCCAGTTGGTTTGGCTTATCATTCAATTTGACGCCACTTTCAAGTCCTCTGGCTGTATCTTACTCTTCAATTAAACTATTTCAACTTAAAAGACTTTTTAATTAAGTCAGTATTCAGAAGAAAAATTTAACATTTGCCTTCATGGGAAAAACAGTATGTTCAAGTCAGCCAATATACTTTAAATACTAGAAAAAATAAGACCCCACTTTTTTTTTTTCCAGTCCAAACTAGCAGGTCAGATTAAAAACCATGGAGATCTGTCAGCCAGCTGATTAGGGGTGAGCCCTGTATATTGCCTTTTTCTTGCTAGTATCTGACTCCCAGCTAGAAAGCTCAAATTAAGAACCTACCTTTTTAAAGACAATATCGGTTGCCTAAACACATGCTGGGAAGCAAAGAGCATTTCCTTGCCATGTAATGCCATGTAGTTCAGCAATTCCCCAGCTTTCACTGAACCAGGAAGCAGTTACCTCATCAGTACAGCATTGTGCCTGGCTAACATGGCTATTCTGCTTCTGAAACCAAAGGTAGTATTCCCACATGACCCTGGAGTTGTTATTAAACATCTATTGTCTATAACTGTACACTAAAAAAAAGTGTTCATCTGCTTACAGTTTGCCTGTGTCAAAATTCCTCAGTCTGATTTGCAGGCATACCAAGTAGGAAAATCTTAACTTTCCAAAGATCTGTCTGCAGCTCCACCTGGGAGTAGGGTTTAAGCACCTCCAAGTATAATCATATTTGACCCTAAATCAAGAAAAACTGGGTAAAATTGTCCCCTCTCATTGATGATACAAGTATTTGCTCTTATTTCTCTTGTTGTCCATGGCAGTTCTGTGCTTAGAACAAATGAAATCTGTGCTTTAGAGGCATATAGTGCAGATAATAAATCTGCCTAAACAGGGCAGAAAAATGGTGATTTTTGTTACTGTGAATATTTTTTTTTAATTAATTTTGTGAATTTCTTGCTCTGTAAGTTACCACCTTCTAGTTACACCTTCTCACAATATAAACTGATGGTTTTGATTTGCTGCAGTAAGATCTTCCATAGAGGTTATCAGCATTTCTTACTGATAAAAGTACACAGGTAACTTTCCTAGCAATAGGTCTATTGTGAGTGTAAACCTGATTTGCAATTATAAGACAAAAGAGTCTTAGAGTCCCTCAAGTGGAGACTCATGAGAATTGCAGCAAAATATGAAACGTTGCTTGCAACTCGGGAAGGAGTACAAGATTTTGCAAGGAACAAAATATTTTTAATGTGAGGACTGACCAGAAAACCAGATGGTTTAAAATCACGGCTGTTGGCTATGGAATGTATTTTCTATTTCTTTTTAAATACTGTCATAGTTAGACTTTTACTGTGTGAAGTTATTCGTTCCGCCTTCAGAGGCTGTATTGTGATCTCAGAATTAAGGGTCTGGGATTTTTTATTAGTGGTAGCATATTACAGTCCAGAATTTTAAATGGAAGTACCTAGGTTTATCTTTACAATTAACTTGTGTTTCAGAATAAATTGAAACGGGGGCACATGCTCCTCTTCCTTTAAAAGTAACAACTCCTGTGCATTTTCACACAAGGTTCACACTTATGACAAGTTAATTTTATAAGACTTTGTGGCATTTCTCTCAGTGAGCCATCTACTAACAACAGAATTTTTAAAAAAGAACTGTGCCCCAAAGTTGTCTTTTTGTATTTTTACTGTTGCCTGGTATCTCTTAAGAATAGTACACTGTATTGTTTTCCTACAAAAAAGCTAGCAGGTGGGTCTTGGTGGGAAACTGGTCCAAGGGGTGGTGCATTTTTGTTTTGCTGTGCTTTCAGTTTGTCGGTGTTGGCTTAGTACCACCATGCGCCATTACCTTCTTTATAGCTGAAAGCTGATGCCCGGTGTGTGTGCTTCTGAGCGACTGCGGCTATGTGCAAGTGAACAAAAGACTGCCTGGTGATGCTGAAACCATGCCTTTTTGTCACATGCCTTTCTACACCAAAGAGGGTTTCAGATGAAGTTCTGGATATTTAAGGACTTTTGCAATTACCGTCTGGTAGATTTCTTCACCACAGCTGCTATTCATCCCCTCATGTCTGTTCTTTCCCTCCTCCTTATTTTAGCATTAATCTCTCCCATAACCCCTCAAATAATTAGTACACAAAAATTAGACTGTGAAGAATTCCAAGTTGCTCTTCAAAGAGAGAATTGGAAACACAGATTTCTGTGTTCTTACAAATGCCTTTCCTTCATTTGTATATCACGTTATGAAGCCTCCATGCATCAATTCAGTAACAGTACAGTTGGATCAGAATTGATGCAACCATGATGTTCATATTGCTTTCATTCACTAAAACTTTTGTTTCTGGTCCTTGGAGAAAAACTTCCAAAAGTGACTGACATAGTGTTCCACCTGGGATGAAATCACTCACAGTGTCAGCTATTTCCATGATTCATTTTAAAATTTTAGGCATGCTAGGTACAGTACTCCTCAGTGTTGTAACCTACCCATACAAGACAGAGATCAAAACCAAGAATGAGCTCTTCTGGCTGAAGCTGCTCAAAATCCTCCACGTTCTTTGTGGAGGAGAGATTCAGGAAAACAAGCCCCCCTACCTCTCACTGCATGCTGCATCCCTTGCCCCTTTCCTGGCTAAAGAATTGGCCTTGCCAAATTGGCACATGCCAAAGGCCACATTTCTCTCTGGGATGTGTGTCTGTGTGCTACTGCCACTGAATACAAACGGAGAACAGGACCTGGCTTTGTGGTCTGGCTCGTATAGCGTCTAATTGCAGCCAGGCCCCCACTGTGACCACAGTGAGACTTAGCTGACAGCTCATGATAGGCCTTAAATATATGCTTTGGAAATGATAAAAAGTAAGCCAAACCAAACCAAAGAATTAGGCCAAAACAAAACCAGAACTGTGTGTGCACAGTGAGAAATGCAAAGGGAGTTTTTCAGGTGGGCTTTACTAATCTGTGCTGTACTATGATGCAGACTGTTCTTAAAGTTGCTTTCATAATGGCTGCTTTTACACAATGACATGAACCTGCTTTGCAACACTTTTTCATAGGAAAGTCTGCTTTGCAGCGCTTTTGGGAGTTAATGTGATTTTTAAACTGCTTTTTCTGCTTCCCAGGTAGTTAATAACGCAGATTTCAATATAAAAAAAGGAGCTCTATAGTTATTAGCAAAACAGTATACTCTTCTGTGATATTTAGTAAAAATAAAGTAGATTTTAAGCAATTCTGTCCATGTCAACAAGCTTTTATATGAGGTTCTCTATAATCAGAAAGACAAAAGGTCTCTTAAACTTGTGAAGCCGAAAAGTCTTCTAAAAAAAAAATAACCAATGCATGACCGGGGTATTCAATTCACATGGTTCTTCTGTATGGTCTGCTGGGAGGAAGGAAAATCATGTCCAGCCCTTCACAGGATTGGAGTGGCTCACGTTCCTGTTGGAATTGCACTGCATCTCTTTACTTCTGTAATCATATTTGCCAGACGTTTATAGCAGTGGTAGCAATGAGGCAGTTCTGCCTTTTGGACCATATGTGCCTTTGAAATGGGAAAGCACTTGGACTGTAATGAACAGCCCATGTTACAGTTTTACTGAGCCAAGAGTAGGAATGCATTTATGCGATAGGTAGCAATTACTTCAGAGAGTCAACTGCTGTCTGCTGAAGCCCTTAGTAATGCATGGCTTAAAAAGATAATGCAACCTTATTGTCTAACCATATCTTCATTACAACTGTAAGCAGAAGCTGTTGATAGTATTATAACAAAATTTTGTGATTTTACCTCAGCCACACAGTGATACCTAAACACAACTTCTTTGCAGCAATAACCTTACATGGTCATAAAGATTTAAAAACTGATGGGTTGTATTTATTGTCTTCACAACTATCTACGTAAAATGACTGTCTCAGAAAATGTACTTTCAGATTCACTTTGTATTGGTTTTTTTGGTTGTGCTTTTTTTTTGTTCCAGAAACAAAAAATTGTGGAAGGATGTCCACTTCAGTTTTTCCTACTGAAACTGCAGGAGAGGACCCTAGCATATTTTTCTCAGCAGCATGTCGAGACTAGATAGAGTGGAACAGCTTCAGAACAAAAGGAAACCTCTGCTCTTAATTTTGTATTTGATGGACAGCGTTATTTATTGCCATAAATTTTGTCATAAACATGTTCTTAAAAGAAATATTTTGTCAGAGAATGAGACTTGAATAATTCAGGGCGAGGAGATGTCTAGAGTTCTTAACAAATGTTAGAGTACTTGACATTACTGCTGATAACTTAGAATTTTAATCACTGGGTTAGAATTGTTGCACGGCATATTTTGTTTGTGTCTTTCAGTTTCAAAGGGGGATTTTACAGATGATCATAGAGCCATAAAGTATGGATGGGGGAGATTTAATCAGTGCACACGGGAATGTACTATACCACCAGATTGCAATTATTAGACCATTTCCACTTTCTTAAGAAGATCTTACTCTCAATTATTTGCTAGCAAATAAATGAGTAAACTAATAATAATGCTGGGGTCTTAGTCTTGCTTCCGTAATAGATGGCTCAGAAGAGATCCTTTGTAATTCAGTCTCAATACCATATGTCTCTGTTGACATTAAAGTGCTTAGTTCCAAATGAGTTGGCTTCATTCAAGCATCTTAATTCAAGAGTGGATGATTAGATCTTAAGCTAAAAACCTATTAGGATGTAAGCACTTATGTTGCTGAAAGGTATTAAAGGAACAGCATAGTGTGGTGGCAGATAAACCTTCTAGATCTAGTACTGATTGGTTAAACCTTGTTTGATCTTCAAACAACATTAAAAACTAGCTGGAAATGTTCAAAGTTGAATGTCACATGAGCAAAACTCCAGGATATGTTATGTGAAAATAAATTTTGATGGCTTTTTGAGAGATGGGGAAACTCAGATATGAGAACCTGACACTCTGTGAACAGAAATAACATAAGATGTTTTAACGAGCACACAGACACTTTATCTTTTAGAACTGAAAACTGTGGTTTTTACTTTAGTCAGTAAAGCATGGCAAGAATAATAAGAAAGTAAAAAAAATTTTATTCAGTCATTCCTTGGCATGGTAACTAGCATTTTTAATAATCCTGCAAGCTGTGTATTTTATTTTTCATCTGCACAGCAGTCCAAATTATGTAGGGAGCAAAAAACCCCAATGCTTGTGTTAAGTGAAAAGAATTATTGTCTGATACCTTACTAAATAAAATTCAAATACTTAAAGTAAAAATTGCTATTTCGGGGGACTGATTTATGGCACAATTTAATTCTGTATGTAACCCAGGCCACTGTAGATTTATTTTCCAAATGTCTTTTGCCTCCAGACATATAACAGAAATAGGAGAAGTAAATAAATATATGAGTAACCTTGAAATCTTACTTAAATACTATTTTATAAAATATTTAATACAAATAACAAAAATAGTAACTGAATTTCAGAACCATTCCTGTGATTTGTGGGATATAATTTGGTGAGTTTTTTGAATGCCTGGTTTTGTGGTTTAATCCCAGCCAGCAAGTAAGCACCACGCAGCCGCTCACTCACTCCCCCCAACCCAGTGGGACGGGGGAGAGAATTGGGAAAAAGAAAGTAAAACTCGTGGGTTGAGATAAGAACAGTTTAATAGCACAGAAAGGAAGAAAATAATAGGCATAATAATAAACATAAACACAAACATAAACATAATAATAGAATTGGAATATACAGAAGACACTTAGTTTCCAAGCAGTGATTTCCCCCCCCCCCCAGCCAACTCCTCCCAGTTTATGTACTGGGCATGACGTCCCATGGTATGGAATACCCCTTTGGCCAGTTTGGGTCAGGTGCCCTGGCTGTGTCCCCTCCCAACTTCTTGTGCCCCTCCAGCCTTCTTGCTGGCTGGGCATGAGAAGCTGAAAAATCCTTGACTTAGTATAAACACTGCTCAGCAACAGCTGGAAACATCAGTGTGTTAGCAACTTCTCACACTAAATCGAAAACCTAACACTATACCAGCTACTAGAAGGAAAATTAACTCTACCCCAGCCAAAACCAGGACACCTGGCTTTGGCCATGTTTCTGAAAAGAGTTGCCTAACTCCTCCATAATGGTCTGAATAACTATGTGAGTGGTCACACTTTGCTAGTGGTCAGGTTCCCTGCAGTAATGCAATATGTGTTTAAAAAAGTGGTGTGTGTTACGGCCATCTAAAATGAATTTAAACTGCTTCATGAGGGATTACCTTTGCATACATATAGGAATCTTCTAGGGAGTACAACTTTGGGTGAAATATAAAAAAAAAAGGCATGAAAAATCTGATTAAAAGTGCAATGACTTGCTTTGGGCTTATCTTGATGGTGCTCACTTCCTGATGGTTCTTTGGCAGTTTCTGTAATGCTGACTCATCGTCTTTCCTTGCTACAGAAATGGCATCCAGAACCCTGGCGAAGATGGTGAACTCACCACTATTATACACACTGCTGTAATGGAGAAGGTGAAACAGGAAATACCTTTGCAGGCTATAGTAAAAAGAAATCAACTCTGTTGGAGAGGCACAGTCTGCCCAGTGAATGAACAGTATGTTTTCTTCTTCCCCTCTCTGAAGTTCTCATTTATTAAGCAGAAGTCAGTAAGGGACCTCTGCTGTAGCTGAAAACAACACGACTTTCATATTTAAGTAAGACAAAAAGTTGAAGAGTTCTATACTGCTACAGGGCTTGAGAACCTGTTCTCTAGTCTTTTAACCCCATTTCTGTTAGGATGCTGAGCTGCTGGAGGTGAAGGTAATCAGAAGCAGCTGCCTCTGTGCCTGTCCTTGGCAATGCCATGGTACACAGATCACAGCATCACTGTTGACTTGTGGTTCTGGAGGTACAGTGCTGGACCGGTGTGCCGCTGGATCACCCAGCAATGAAATCTTGCTTAGGATCTAGCTTGGAAGCCAAACACGGTTTTCTCAAGTTAGCCACAGCATGCAACACAGAGTTGAGGCCTCAGCTTGTTTGCATTGGCTATAGGAGGAGGCAAATACTGATCCACCATACCAAAGTCAGGCATCTACATTTTGGGGCTAATTTGAACAGCCTGAGTGCATTCACAGCACACAGATGCTTTGCAGCCTATGGCCATGGTGTTCATCAGCCATGAGGATTACGCAGCTGCGTATCATGGACACATGACCTGAGATCCAGACAAGTTGATCATAGTCAGACCAAGATAAATTTCATCCATCTATCCTAGCAATTCACTTATTGATCAGGGTTTCAACAAAAAAAAAGAAGCTCTTTTTATCCTGTTTTCAGCACCCTTTTTTTCATGTATTTGCTAGGGCCTGGTACAGGACCTGGGCTAACATCATGTTCCTCAGCTGTGTCACAACAAACTCCTGCATAAATCCTACACCCATCTGTCCCATTTGGATACATATGCATGAGTAAATGAACTCTATCAAAATCTGCTGCAATGATGAAATGAGGTAAATTGATACAGTAATGTGAACATGCTTCCTTACAGACCACCTCGTTTTGAGTAATCCTCTGAACATGTACTGGTTTACAGGATGAAATAAGTACAATAAAATAATTAGGCTAATGGGGAAAGAGAGAGTAATGGGGAGAGGGAAGACTAGAGAGTGAGTAGTAATGCATGAATTCACATTCCCTGAGACCTGGAAAAGGCAGTGGAATCAGGGCAACTATTCCATACTCCTTGACAGCAACAGGAGCTGAATTTCATCAACAAAATTGAACCTTAGGAATTAGCTTGTTTCATAACTTCAGAAAATGTGTATTTTCTGTAGGTTTAAGGTGAATGCCCCTATGGCAATGCACAGCAATGATAAAGAATTTGCGATCTAAAGGATAGATCTAAAGGGGAGAATCTGAAAAGTGGGGACATCCTCTCCCTGTCCTCACTGAAAAAAAGCGTCCCACTACATTTCAGTTTCTTGAGTGGGAATTGAGCTTGACTTAGGCTTTCATTTCTAACAACTTATTTACTTACCTGAATTTGCCCTTGATGACTCTTTGGTCTTCTCTCCTTAGCCAACCTTCAGTTTTGTTGCTTCCTCTCTTTTGCTATAACATTATTACATTCACTTTCACAGTGGCTCATAGCAGAACCAGCAGTTATTTGCTGATGATGTGACTGCACCTCCAGGCTGCCTTTAGTCCTGCTCCCAGCTCTGCCTTGCATTGCAGGCAGCACCCACTGACACACAATCAGTGCTACTTTCCATCCAGGGTAGCCGGATTGTGTGGAACTACAAGCTAAAATACAACTGAACTTGTAAATTTAGGCTGGTGATACCCATACAGATTGTAGGATAATTTACTTCAGTGCTATCCTGTCGCCCACTGTATCCTACCCCCTCACAAAAGGCAAAGATTTGCTCATGGTGGAAGAAATAAAAAGCAGTTCTGCTTATAATAACAAAAAGATTTATGAGATAGGTATATGCTCAAGTCCTGGGGGTGCCATGTGCTGATCCTCAGCACTGATGATGCCCTGAAATTCTGGCAAGGTAAGATTTACAACTGCCTGCAGATGAAGCTGAATCACCCTGTGGCTTCGTCCCTTCCACTTGTGGAAACATGGGGCAAATCGCTCCACCAGAAAGGTGTGGGGAGGATAATGCTCAGCCTCCTTTGATGGGGAGGGGACAGATAAGAGCTATAATGATCATCACATCTCAAAGCTTGTGAAGCTTGTCCCTGGAATAGCTCCTGGGATTTAAAAGCCAAAGGCATGACCTCCCAGACTGACAGGAGGGTATGAACTGTGTCAGTTTTGCTCTCACAGGAGTACATCAAAGCTAATGTTTTATCTCCTTAATGATTTTTTTTGGTGCTTCTAGAAAGCACTCCCAATCAACATAAGCTGATCAAATACCTGCTTTGTTAATGAACGTGTAGCTGAAAACTGCTATCAAGACATGTTTGGTCTAACAACAGTTAACATGTTAAAAAGTTATCAGACCCTAGCTCAGTTTTGTTAGTTTGACTGCCTTGCTCATTACTATCTCCTTGTAAGGAGTTTTAGTTATCTTTCAATGTTTACAAGTCACTGAGCTGAACATGACATGTGGTTTATCTCTTTGCAAAAGGGTGTTTCCTGCAGACTTACCTACCATGCAACAGTAAGCACACAGAAAATGCTACCGCATAGAAAGCTGAAACAAGCACCAAGAACAAGTTAAAATGCAGCATAGTGGCAAGGACTGGCTTTTAAAAAGTTATTTCCTCTTTTTCTGCATCGGAAGAGAGAGAACATGGTGCTGAACAAACTACAAAACTGCCTATCAGCCATCCTCCCAGTTAAGTGCTTTGCAGTTGTTTGGATACACGTGGTAGTCTCCTGGCTTTATGTGAAATTGTATTGTTGTGTTAAAGTAAAAAAAAAAAAAATATGAGGAACATTATGTATACAAAATCCTTCTCTTGCATACGTCTCACTAATTCACTAACAGCAGAGTGTTAAATGGGAAGTTGTGCTTACGTGCTGTTTATAGTTAAGAAGAACATGTGTTTGACAGTAACAAAACATCCTAAGACCTTTCCTATTCTGAGTCTAATTTTGGAGGCACAGGCCACTTTAGGCAAGCCTCAATGCTCATTTTGATTATCCAGTTTGATTTCCATGTTTTACTGGAATAATATGCAAAAATTTTAAAGACCAAGAATCATTTCAGAAAAAAATCCCACCCATAAGCATCTTCAGCTGTAGGAATACAGTCTGCGTGAATATTCAGTGAGATGGAGAATTTTGCAAGAGGATAAATATTACAAAATAAAGGAACAACAGATGACGTTCACTTGTACCACAAACTGGCAGAATGAAATGCCAGTGCAGGTTTGGGCTGTATACCAGAAACGTCGGATAACAGGGTAGGAAATTACATTTACTATATAGACTTTGGAAGTTTGCAGTTTGGGAGTATAGATGCATCTTGTTTGGGTGTTGATCTGAGTGCTCCACTGGCTGAAGTTTGTGCAAAGTGAGGTAAATGCCAGCTGACTACAATTTTCTCTTCATTGACACAGGAGTTGTGTTGTAAGACCTATTACACAACTGTGATTGGATATAAGTAATGCTGATGGTATGGGATGCTGTAACTTTGAAGATTTTAACTGTGTCACTTGCTCCCTTTGTGCTATAAACGTCTATATTTAAATATACATGGTTGCAGAGGTGGCCATGCTAGCTTTGAGATTTTGCTTTTCCTGTAAGTGGATAGAGAGTTCTGGCAGAAAAATGTCTGAAGCACTTCATTCACTCTAGGCCTCTGGCAACCAGAAAGAAACTTGAAAGCTGCAGGGAAGGAAAAGAACAATAGAAAAGAATAATAAAATCCTTAGGATAAAGAGTAATTTGTTCATGAAGGAAAGTTCTGTGATGTTGGATGCATTTGAATTCAAAGAAAGTAGGAATCCCAAGGTGACTTTTCTTGACTAGGAATCTTTGTGTAGGAGATCGCACAGAAAATAAGAGTTGTTGCAATACTAATAGAAATAATATTAACAGAAGAAGAGAAAAAACTGCTTGCTGTTGGCAGAGCTGTCTAATGAATTGCGAAAGTGCCGTTCCAGCCCAGCTTTACTTCTAATGGGCATTAATTGTATTTTCCATCTATACACAGATTAAAGTGAACTTCAGTGCAGAATCTGCCTGAGAAAGGTACTGTAGCCAAATGGCAAACACATACCCAACAGAGAACACCCTGATTTCTCTATAATCCTGTTATGGTGAAAGTCTAAGCTGCCTCAGTGTACTCTGTGCCAAAGGCTCAGTAAAATGACAGCTCTTCAAGCAGAAAGAGGAGTAGGTTCACCCTTTCCTGGAACTATGTATGACATTGCCTCACCCTCCCTGTACACCCTTTGATAGCTTTAGTGTTCACTATTTATCGGGAGGTGAAAGCTGGACTCTGGTGAAATCTGCCCCTGCAAGGCAGGCAGTGGTAGATCTGCTGAGTGACTCATGCAATAAAAAGGGCTCTGAAAGGCTTGTGCAGGTGAGCAGGAGGGGAGTGTTCCTTGCGGGTCAGAGAAGGGGAGCACACCCTGCCTTTGGGAAGTCAAGGGGCTCTCAGTCCATACGGCTGGTATGCCCACACGGAGTGGTGATGACACTGAACCAAAGGCAGTCAGCAATCATTTCAGCAGAGACTGAATGCCCTGCATGTATGTAGCAATAAAAAAACCTATGCCTTGCAATTGTAAAATACTGCCTAATCAGAATTGTCTACATACATCACACCAGGACTTTAGACTGTGCAAACAATGGCACCAGTCCAAAGGAGCAGAGGAGGCCTCCAGATGCTGGCCTGAGTGGTTTGTAATACTTAAAAGTAACTTCATCTCTCCGTTTCTTTCCTGTTCATTAAAAATACAATCAGAGAGGATGGGAACTGTAAATATTGGGTAAGTTAACTCTGCAATGAAAACTAACAAGTGGATATACCATGGCATTCACCTTCCCCTACAAAGGTGTTGGGTGTTGCTGTCTAGACAATGTCAGAACTCCAGTTGTGCATTATTTCTTCAAAGCAGCTTCTCTGATCTAAGTGATGATTGTGCCTCCTACGAATGCTAACTTTCCTTGAAGTCCTTATTATTGCTGCATCAGAAAGTCTTTAATCTTTTATATTTTTAATAGCAAAGAGCCTGAAGCCAGATTTTTGTCAACCTGTAATAAATTCTGTTTTAATTTTACTGCGACAAATCATCCATGTACATGTGTGGGGGGATGGGCTTTCTTGCCTGAAGACATCCATAAGCAAAACACTAAACACAGAAAATGCCAGTCAAATTCTTTTTCTAAAAGTAAAAAACAGTACTAAAAGAGACTTTTTCATTTGTACATCCCAAAATGTTTTGCTATGACAAGTGCCTAGTGTACAAATGGCAATAACCATTTAAAAATGCTTATTCAAGATCACACTGCAAACTAGTAACAATTTAAACCAAGTAGTTTAAAGAGTGTATTAAGCCAATTTGGGGCTTTGACCTAGCACCCAAGTCTTCTCTATCATGTGGTCAGAGTAGACATTTGAACTGCATTAAGTTACTCTGAGAGTCACAGAGGTTAAGACTGTCACTCAAAATTAAATAGAGGTGGTGTGTCTCTGATATTTAAGATTAGAAGAAACAAACCCTTTCTGGCAGAGGCAGGCATTAAACAGACTGAGAAACCCAGATATGTAGTAGAAGTAGGCAGAGGAGAGACCTGATCAGGGTCTCCTGTTTCTAAGTGGATGTCTTGGGTTACTTGACTATGGGCATAGAGACGGCATGCCTGTCTCAAGTTTTTCTATCAAGTGTTACCCTTGCACAGCTAATTCACTAAAGCAGCAAAACCCATAAACTCCATGGCCTGATGCTGGGGGCACTCAGCGAAAACACAGGTGAGTAGCGTGGAGGCTAGTCCCAATAAATGCTTGCTTATACTAACAGTAAATGAATAGAAGAGTTCAGACTAGAGACACTAGGAGACATTCACCTTACATTAATTAATAATCTGATAAGTAAAGAATCCCCTAGGTAAATGAGAGAGAGAGAGAGAGAGAAATGCTATTTGCATACACTTCAAGTCCTCCTTCTTCCAGACCTGCCCATGTACCTGTTGGCTGTTTGGCATGGGTCTGCGGGGGTGTCTTCTGATTACTCTTTTTTCTTTTGAACAGACATTCAATCCTGAACATGAGAAATGTCCTGTCCAAAACCGATACCTTAACAGAAAAAGTCATTGTTTTGAAAGATAATTATTTTTATACAAAAAAGACAAACAACAAGTTAATAAAAAAAAAGGAAGCTGCAAATATTTAGAATGTCTTCTCAGTTATGTGGGTAGAAATTTCATAGCTATTTTCTGAGCCCAAGTGAAGATAGCAAGGCTGCGCTCAGTGACGGAGAATCACACAACTGTGCAAATACTGCACAAGGCATGCTCATGTGCACTAACCTTCTTCTGGGAAAAAACAAGAAACGGTAATAACATTTTACTAATAGAAATTATAAAAAAATAAATAAATGCAAACAATGGCAAGATGCATAGAGTCTGGTTGGAAAGTAGTACTAGTGTTGTACAATTAATGAAATGACCATTTGTTACCCAGTAGTTATGCTTGTTATATCATCTCAAAGATTTGTGTACTGATCTTAAGCTCCAAAGGTTTACGGATGTGACTGATGACATTTATCTATTATAACCTGTATTTTATTCTCATGTGTATATTGCTTTGAAATAAAAGCAGCATATCAAGCGACTCCAACTTATCAAAAAATACATTAGACAATATTCTAAGATCTGTACAACAAGATGGAACTAGAAGTGCTTTTTTGTTTCTCTGAGACCCAGATTTAAAACAATCACATTAAAATTTTTTATAGGAATCTATTTCACTGTGAAAATAAGGCACCCTATGACTGCTATGGAAGGTGACACTGTATAGTAGAATAATACAGGTTCCAGAACTTGCAAGGAACCTGTCTCATCACCGCTGCAAATATTTTATTGATGATTTGTGAGACAAACCAAATTTAAAATCTCCTTCATCTCCTGAGTATCATGCTATAAAGCACCTCAAGGATTCCTGTGGTAATTTTAACTTAATCCCTTTACTTTGAAGGGGGATGCCATGGACAGAAACCTGTATCTGTAATATTTACTAGACTTCTGTCTTTAGGGGAAATCTGGATGTTCTGAGGAACTCAAACAAAACTGAAGTTGCTGTTGTTACTTCAGGACAGGTAACCAGTAATAACAAGATCCAAAATTTAAAAAAACACTAAGGTTATTTAAGGTCCTAAGTACGGAAATTAAGTAAATATTCTAAGAGCTCTACTTCCATGGGTCTACAATAATAAGAAATGTCAGAGAAGTTACTAACAAATCATTTTTGTTCCAGGTCTGTTCCACCTGCCCACACATGCATGATGCTGACCAACACCACCTTCCAAATGCACTCACGCTCACATGCAGGTGACTAGGTGATGGTACTGTCCTGTTCACTGTTAAGACCTTTTGAGCTGATTTCAGCCCTTATCTACCACCCTTCTTTCTGAGCCACAGTTTTCCATGTTTTTCAATGAATATATTTAAAAAAAAAAAAAAAGAAAGAAAAAAGAAGAAATTTATGGTAATGAAGAACACTTGATACACTGTCCTGATAGTGGCTGTTAAATACTGGTGCCCAGATGCTTTGTCCTGTTTAATCAAGGTCTTTGGAGTACTGGGGAGTATCATAGGACTTACCACACCTAAGCTTTTGCTCAGAAGTGGCAATCACTGTCCACCTCTTCCAGGATTTCTTCAGGATTCAAAGGGCTTGGAGGCTAGTGAGGGAAAGGGACAAAGGCCTTCTCATACTGTGACTTCTTACAGCTGACAACATGTGTGTGATGGCTTTACAAGTAACATTCACAGCATAATGCACAAGCTGTGCTAGAAGGGATTGCTTTTTCCAGTCCTTTTTCCTTGCCAGAAGATTCAGCACCTTACTCTCCTGACACCTGACTTCCAGAGAGCTGTGGCATGAGAACTGAAGGACAAGGCTAGAAGGGGAAGATAGGGAGAGTCTTTATTTTTTTGTTGTTGCTTATTTACACAGCTATGCTTAATTTCTGCTAAGTGTAATGGCTTTATGAGGCAACAGCAAACCTAAATTGAGGGATTAGTTTTATGTCAAGTGTGTACCACTCCTGGTTTTCTTTCTTTCAAGTTTGTGACAGCAACGCAGTCCCTTAACACAGGGCTAGGCTGTGCCTGGCAGGACTGGAGATGAGGGAATCAGTTCCTGCCCTGTGGAAGGGTACACCGACCCTTGAGCAAAATGCCATTCTGGTCGCACTAACCCCTCAGGTTCAGCAGTCTGAACCACCATTAAAGCACCCTTTTTCTCCATGTGCCCCCAGCAACCATCAGAAAGAGAGCAAGAGAGATACTTTCTCCTTCCCTCCTGTGGCTCCAGCGGCAGGGAGGAGCCCTCCTTGCACTTGCAGGAGGGACCTGTGCTTTTCCTTAAGGCAGGGGCAGTGCGATTCAGCACTGAGGCAGAGCAGAGTCTGCTTAGTAAGTTTGCCTTTTAAAGTCCCAGCCTGGTGTTTCTTTTGCATGGTCTGCTTTTGGATTAGTCCCCACCGTGCAGACCTTCATCCAGAGTAAATCCACAACTCAGCATGTTGAAGACATGCTGAAGACATTTCAATGGTCTTGTGTGTGGTGGCCTAGTAAGTCTTTTTGTGTGTCTTCCTCATTCTTCAGAGACTCGGTGTGGCACTGTACCACTGCAGTGGTGGTATTGCTGTGATCAGCCAAGCAAGGTTTTTTAATTAAATAATGAATACAACTGGGTGGAGGGTGAGCATGAGGAAAACAGGCTGCATTTTCAGAGCAGGGCTTGAGTGACGCAGCGCTCGCCGCATTATTCTCTTTCCCTATGATAATCTTTCTTTATGTTGCACAGCTTGATTTCTGTTGAAGCTCTTATTTGAGAGAACTAGCAATTTTTTGCTGTTGTGCCTGTTTGAATGTTGTTTACAGTCTTTTTGTGTCTGAATGCCTGACAAAATGCAGGTGCTTCTCAGCAGTTGCCTCAGTATAACATTAATTGATGGTCTTAGTTGATAGAAGCTAAAAGTGCTCACTCCTCTCAGACTTCATCTGTAGTATTTGACCATCTCCTTGCACAATAGATAATGCAAATTCTGGGAAAAGTGGGTTTTGTGTTCTGTGCTTATTGCAGAGGTAAGGAAGAGGGCATTCATCAATACAAGCAATTACATTAGAATGAATCATATCTGGTTCAACTCAGCAATTGCAGTTTTCAATTATGTAGATTTTGTTCATTTGCCTAAATCTGTCTCTACAGCCACTGCCAGACTTCTCTGCTGTCATGACTTTGCCTTCCCCATCACTGATAAAATAGGAAAAAAAAACGTTCTCTCTGAACAAAGATTTGGGGGACAGCAGAAGGGTTATTATAACTCTCCTGAGCCTGTTTTTAGGCAATCCTGATAAGCATGGATTATTAAGAGAAAGGAAAAGTAAGTCTGGAGGCAATTTTGAGAAGACAGCAACATGTAATTCTAAGAACGTTTAGAACCAACTGCTGCTAAAACTCAGTGTAAACTGTAGGTGGCACCATTTATGTAAAATTTTGGAGAGCGCTAGAGGAAAAAGTTGCTTTAATTTCGAGTTTTCTGATAGCTTGCCGTGATCGTATAGTGGTTAGTACTCTGCGTTGTGGCCGCAGCAACCTCGGTTCAAATCCGAGTCACGGCAGTGAAAGGTGCATCTTTTGAAGAGATGCAATTACAGATTGCATAGCAAAAATAATTAGTTATGTCTAAGACTAAGATAAGAAAGCAATTAGAAGCTCTGTAACTTTTACAAGAATGTTGTGCTAAAAGAGTATGTGCCATAAGTATTAGTTCAGTAATCCTGTTGACAAGTGAGATTTTTTTTTTTTATTTAGGTGTTTATGGATATTGTGATAAACACAGTGGCATGCTGAGCATGTAATTTTTACTCATTACAGCTACTTAAGATCTGGACTGAGCCATGGAGTCTGTTTGGTTTTGATCTTTCCTAATTTTTCATGGTAATAGAGCAATCAGCCTGAATTGTTTGGAAATAGGACAGTGGCAGATGTGGGAATCCTGCTTACCTAGGCCTGAACTGCTGCTAGCAGAATGTCTTTGCTGGTGACAGACAAGAGGAACCTTGGCAGTAAGTCCAGCGATTCCCTTTGTTTTTGTGGTAGAAATGGTGTCTAACTTCACTGCGCTGCCTCACTATGAGCTTAGATTCTCAGAATGAAGACTTCTAAAATGACCGTGTCGATTTTATAAATTAGTTATGGTAACTAATGGCAGTTTGTGCAATAAATGATAAATTAACAACAAAATGACATTGCTGGTAACAACTATATTAATAAAAGATCATTATTATGGAGTTTATTAGATTATTTGGATGCCACTGAATAGAGTTTCTGGTAGTTGGTTCTTTAATTTGATAAGGAGTTAATTTAAGAGCAAGCACTGTTTTTCTCTCACTGTTGCATCTGATGGGACATCAGTCCTCTACAAAACAGATTACATCTCCATCAGGCTCAGACAGATTCAAACTTCATGCAACAGGCCCAGCTCTTGCAGAGTGTGAATGACAGGTGTCTTTCTCTCTGCAAAGCAGCAGGAACTTTCCTTGCCCTTCTACCCAGCGAGGAAGTGAAACAAAACTTTCTTTGCACTGATGTCAGAAAAACCTAAGCCCCATATGCCTGAAAACCTGGGAGGACACCTGACCTCTGGACGCTGTAGGCTTAGGTGTCCCAATTTTGGTGTAGTAGGCTAGTGACCCCTGGCATCTTATCACCTCCTTCAGGTTCACCGGTGCTCTTTCTGTTGTGTTTCTTAAAGTATCTTTGGGTATTCCTCTGATTGGCCTCAGATTTCCTGTCTAAATATCATTCAGCCTTTTAGGAGCCTATCAGAGCAATTAGCTCTTGACTTCTTGGTCTAATTGATGAGACAGATGTGACTGATTTCCCAAAAGAAAGCAATTTAGGAACAGGCACTAGCATAAAAGAGACCAGGATGATCTTTCATACACTGTTCCTGCTGTAGTCTCTCAGAAATGTCATCTGCTGTGTTAGATTTTATAAACTCCAGAAATATCAGATTAACTCATCACAGGTACATATATTCTTTAAAGCATCCTAGTGAATGAAGTTCTAGAAAAGAAATTTAAAAATTGCAATGCCAGGAATTCTGCTTTACTCATGCATCATCCTGGGGCTGATGAAACACTCAAGGCTCGCCCCTGCTTGACCTCAGTCTCCTTGGAACTGACTTCTTTATATCCAGTGCTCATCTGTAGCTAAAGTGTAGAAACCTTGTATTAGTTATAGTAATATTGATGATTTTGAAGAGTTTTGACAGGACACTAGACAAATTCAAAATGTCCTTTTTTTTATTTTATGAAGACTTACCTGGAAACAGTGGTCATTCTGTTTGCTTTAGTTTATTTAGGATAAGAATATCTGTATTGCTAGCCTAACGATAGCACTGTAAACTGAGAAAAAGAATGGTGTAGGCAGATAATCAGACCTTTCTTACCAATCCCCCCTGCAGTTATTTGTTCTCCCTACAAGAGAATCAAAATTAAAATGCAACTCCATTTTGGAATATAAACATACAAGTGCAGGTGGCTCCCAGCATTCTATTTCCTGAAAAAATATTTATCAATTTTCCATTCTCATTAGGGAAAAAGAAAACAAAAACTTTAGTACAAAACAGTTTCCAAGGATAACAGGATTGCAGAATAGGAAACACAGATATAATCCTGGAACCGATTTTTACTTTGAATTGTACAAAGAATTGCCTGTATGTTTCTGAAATATGTGGGTATTCATTTCTAGCAGACATATCCAGATAACACTTTTCCAGTTGGAAGCCATGTGTCACATCCCAATTTCTCATGATGACGACTCAAGTTCACCAATTCCCAGGTCAGGATTAAGGGGAAACAACACCAGGGATCCATTAACTCATAAAACTCAACTTTTATTCACTCACAACAAGAATTGGCATGAAACTACATCAGTAAACTGTGTAACACATGCTAACCATACGTCACCAAACATATACTATAAGCCTTGCTTATTTGGGGATCAGTTCAGGGAAGAAAATAAGGAGATCCCTCCCGTTGAGTCACGAGGTTCAGAGCAGATCCCCTTGCTTTCTAGACTCCTTCTCAGAGAGGATCCCAGGGGCGGCTGGATCCACTCCTAGTCCCAGACTTGGTCAACTTGGTTTACGTCTAAACGGATGAGGTGTAGGGATTACGGAGGAGAGAGAGAGAGAGGAGAGAAAGATTTCACTGGTTCTGGGTCCAGCGTTGGTCCCACCAGCCTGAGGGTCCAGTTCCAGAGTGTGTGCACATGTGGGGCTTCAATTTGTGTCCTTTTATTATCTCCTTGCCCCTCCTTCAGGCAGGCACTCAAACTCCTTAGGCTAATTAGGTGTCATGCATGGTTTGTGCTTCCAGAACCTTCAGGAAATGGGTCGTTGGGCTTGGGGTCATTTGGAGAGTACCTTCTCCTTCCCTGCAGGTGTGACCCTTGTTTGACATTTGGCCAAACACGGTGAGCTGCCCCGCTCAGCATGTCAGAACAGGGAACTGCGCACCCTCCCTCACTGCACAGACAGCCTCCATGTCCTGTTGCTGACCAACTTCTCACCTGTGGTTCCTTGCTAGGCAGGGGTTATTGCCATTATGCAGAACTTGCCCCACCACAATGTTTGAGATATTAACTCTTTCAGTCTCTCACACCATGGTCTAATAATATGTTAAAAGTATTAACAAGGATCCAGATTTACATAAATCTGTTTCTGAAGCTCTTTTTCTCTAAGAACGATTTGAAGGCCAGAGAGACGTGTTCGCTTCAGCAGCTTTCTCTGCCTTTATGCAGCAAGCTGATCTGGTGGGAAATGACGAATACTATTTTAAAAATGAGAGAGGAAAAGAGAGCACATGTTCTGCAGCTCTTCTGTGTCCTTTTATGCCTGCCATTGTTCTCATGCATGGTCCATTCTGCACAGAATGTAAAACCTTTAAGACTTAGAGGTCTCTATCTCCATATCCCCAACATGCCTAATTCACATGTGGGCACTGAAATTAATATGACATACCCATCAACAATGCTCGGGGAGAGACTTATTTCTTGTTATTGTATTTTAACATTAGCTGTTGATTAGAGTTAAAACTGCTAGAGTTTTTAAGCTATAGAGAAAGACACTTAGTTGTTTAGCAGGCAATACTGAACAGAATGACTTGTAAAAACTTTTGAAGTATTAACTGAACGTGACATAGATTTCTGTTCTACTTCCTTCATTTTTCAGCAGTGCAGCAGAGTTGGTTGTATTCTGTCTGATGTTGATATCAGGTGTTGAGCAGGATAGAAAGCAGTGGCTGTTTTGAATCTCCAGTCATCAAATCAAATTAATTCTGTTTTTCATTCTCTTTACAGGAGTGCAGCGCATATTAAAACTTTTATAGGTCCCCTCTGAAATTCTTTCAAAGGGCTCTGGTCAAGAAGAGTCTTTGAAAGGAGATCTTCTGTGGTAAAGAGACCTCCTGAAAGCTTAAATAGCTGGTTGTGTTTTAGCAAAGAATGTCAGGAATTCATTTCACAGGTGGGATGATTTTACCTCTGGAAATTCAGCTCTGAGTTTACAAGGTATTATTGCAGGATGGGTAGTAATTGGGGAAAATTTGGCAGACAGGGAGATTCCTGAGCCTGATGTGTAAACATAACTGCATAAACAATGTCTGATGCTGCAGTTCTGTAGCTTTTCTCATATTCTGTCCTTGGTGTTTCTTAAAAGAAAGCATGTCCTGCTCTCTAAATAAGACTGTATGGCTTCTTATTTGTAAAGCTCCAGTAGTCACTTGCTGCACTGGAACACATGTGAAGACTGTGGTCAATGTTTGAAGCTTTCAACTTGTACCACTTCATGCTAAGCTTTGGCTCAGGTTTGAATCCTACAAATTTCTGCACTACTTTTCAAACTAATGAGTAGGGCCTGGTTTCACTTCTTCATCAAGAGTTCAGCACAAACCCCAAACTACCAAATGTCCAAAAGTATCTATCTAAATAATGTTTTATGTTGCTTTTTTAAAAAAAATATTTCTCTCTGGTTTTATATGTCTTAAATTCTAAATTCCTGGGTTTTTATTCTAAAAACTTTATAGATGTGTCTCTTGATTTGGAATTTCACAGAAGCAAAATCAGCTCTTTGAGTTAGATTCAAACATACCTGGTAAATATCTCTTTCACAAAGCTTTGTGAAAATCATTCATGTGCTCAGTGTTTTACCACTTTTTCCTCCACTCTTTTATAAAGAAATGTTGTATATGTTTTCTTTGCACCAAATACGACTCAGAAGATGACACTTTGTGATACCCCTTTTAAAGGAATATCTTCTTTGTCACAAAGAAGCCTCCATCCAAAGGGATCCCAAAACATAGTGTCTTAAAAATCTTTGAGAAGTGAGCATAGTTTTGATATTCCATGCTAATACAGCAAAAAAATTCTCTTATAACATTGTTGGTAATGTTAACATAACTGATGCCTCTGTGCTGCTAAACCAGCACCTACATGCCTCTTGCACCTGAGACTTATGCATGGAGCCAACAATATAGCCACTGCACTATTTCTGGTAATTTATTTCTCGTGGGTCCCTGCATTCCCAGTTTAGATCTTGTGCTTCCAGACTCCTGGAGTAATAATTTTGTTGTTGTTGTTGTTGTTGTTGCTGTTGCTGTTCTCTGATATGAGCAGCAAACCTCTTATTTCACTCTCCAGAATTGTATCACTAATTTTTTGGGGGGTGGCAGGTCTGTCTAAACTCTTTAGGAAAATCTGGAATAGTAGGATGTTTTTGTTCTGGGACCTGCATTGTTGCTATTATTCACCATGCAGCTGAAGGCGAGAAGGTGTACTGACCTTTGCACTGGCACAGAGAAGAAAACTTCTTTATGATATAATCATGAAGGCATTTGTATTAAAACCACATGGGGTAAATTACTGTTTTACTGACACTTGAGAAAGAAAAGTCTGAATCATTTAGCTAAAGCAACAGTAAGAAAACTAGCATATTGGTTTGAATTTTTTTTACATAAGAACTGAACCTGACTGAAAAATAATTACAAAAGAACTCTAGAATTCCTACTGTAAGAAAGGTGAAGTCTTTGAGAGAGACAAAAGTGTAAATTCTAGAAAAAGATTTAAGGTTGATCCACCAGCTATTGAACTGGTTTGTTTCACCATATTGTCCTTCCTATTTCTTGTTTGCTGAGAGATAGGTTTAATGGAATTAAATATTCCCTGCTGGTCTTCATAGTTATGTGAGTCCTGCTTTAAAAACAATCCTTTTTCATCTTAATAGTTTCAAGACAGTCTTGCTTCCTTACTGACCCCTGGACAGATACCTGGAGAAAGTTTGCCCAGAGCTGGGAAGCCTGTGTCTGGATGCCTGAATAGTGTTTGACCTAAGAAGGACATCCACTGTCTTCAGTAAGGAAAACTTTTGAGACTCCGGCCTCAGCTGTTAGAAACATACAGCCATTTCCCATAAATTTGTATTGGTTGCATTCTCCTTTTTCATCCCCTGCTTTTTAGTCAGGCCGTGTGTTTAAGTACAAAGAAATTATCTGGTCAAACTGAGTAGTTTTTACTTCAGCCAGCAAGATGTATAGCTATCAAATGATGAAATCAGAATTAGTCATATGATCTGAAGTTCATGAATACATTTTTGAGCATCTTGTGTTAATAACAAATTAGAACTGTGTTGCTGCATGGTTCAATCAGTATATAAAGTGCCTATCTGTAGGCACTTGGGAGTGTTTCTTGAAAATTTCTTTCCTTGTGCCTTTCACCTAACTTCCTTACCTTACCATCCCCATACTGGAAAACCACTGGTCCCTTGCACTCCCACCCCAATAAACAGCAACACTCACCAGCCAGCATAGGCAGGATGAGTGAATGGTGCTTAGATAAATAGAGAATCATGTCAGACCATTTTTCACCCTTTTGGCAGAATCCTCCCAGTCACATCATCCTCTACCCACAAAAATGGCACTGCATTTCCAACAGTGTCTTGCTTCTCTTTAATCAAATTTCAGACCTAGACATGATGTCTCCCATTTGCTGCATTGATTACTGGCCTCATAAGTGCATCATTCTTGGAACAGATACGAAAAAGCCTCACAATAAAGAAACTGATTGCACGTAATTTCATGCCTTCTTTGCTGCTCTTTCCTGAAAAAACTCCGCTGGAATTTTCTGTTGTGGTGAGTCATCCCTGGGGACAGATCATAGAAAGAAATCAGTCTTCACTGAGAGAGAGAAAGGAGATGTTAAAAAACTGACAGAGTGAAGTCAGCGAAAATGTTGTCCCAGCCAACCTTAGTACAATAACATCTGTGTAAACTGCTTGAAATCACACAAAAGGAGGCAAAAAACCAACAGTGCAAAGAGTGTCAACCACTTTATCATATAGCAATGAGCTACACAAACTTTTTTTTTTAGCTACTGCTTCCTGTCATCTGTTTTTTCTGTGCTTCAGACACTGAGACCTGTTCAGCAGTTACTGCAGAGTGAGGGCTGGGGTGGGTGTCACAACCCTGGTGGTATGCCTCCAGCACCAAGAGTCCAAAAGCAAGGATTAAAACAGTCCTCTCTCCCCTGTGCCGTGACTCGGATTTGAACCGAGGTTGCTGCGGCCACAACGCAGAGTACTAACCACTATACGATCACGGCAAGCTACACAGGACATGTCCAGTGTCTCATATTTTCTGTCCCCTCTAGCAAAGCCATGCAAGCATTGCCTTCTAGCGCGGACCAGCTATAATGTTCCACGTGCTGGCCTCCTCCCCGGGGTGACCACTACTGTTGTGGCATGCCCTGGCATCCCCCAACCAAAACCGGTGCTGCCAACCGAGAATTACATGCAGAAGACAGGCACAAATGTTATGGTGGCAGAAAAATATTCCTGCTCCTTTTGGCCATTGCAGTCTGGTGTGGAAATCTTTCATTGCCTTCTGCTTGGCCAATGTCTATCTTCAAACATACAATAATTTTGGTCTGTGAATCTTCTTCAATGCTGTGCCTAGTGATGGAGGAAAACCTGGTGAAAGGACATTCAAAGTTACAAAATTATTTTAAAAGCTGTTGAAAAGGAAGCATAAAAACACATGTTCCCCTCCTGCTGTAAGTCAGATTTGAACCAAGGTTGCCATAGCCACTGCACATAGTACCAGCCACTGGACTATCACAGCAAGCTGGCACATTGTGACAGGTTTTGAACAGACAAGGCAGAAGATAAGATTTCTAGTAAAATATCAAACGTTGACAGCACTGAATCATCAAAGAAGGATTTCTGTTGAGGCTTGAGAGTTAATGTTTCAAAACACAAGTGTTAATAGTAGAGTTATTCTAGTAATTGTCTTTATTACATATCCACCATTTAGTCTCACTTTTTAATTCTGTGTCTGACAGTGATAACAAGAAAAGATTGATAATAGAAAGTATCTTCACAATTTTGTTAATTAGTTTAAGAAGTGGAAGGAATTGGTAAGCACACCAGACGGTTGTGCTGCCATTCAGAGGGGTCTGGTCTTGTCAGGCTGGAGAAATGGGCTGACAGGAACTCCACAAAGCTCGACAAGTGGAACAGCCAAACCCTGCACCTGGGGAGGAACAGCTCCATGCACCAGCACATGCTGGGGGCTGACCAACGGGAAAGCAGCTTGTCAGAGAAGGCCCTGGGAGTTCTGGTGGACACCAAGTTGACCATAAGCCAGCAATGTACCCTTGTGGCAAAGAAGGCCAACAGCCTCCTTGGCTGCATCAGGCAGAGTACTGCAGCAGGTCAAGGGAGGTAATCCTTTCTCTGTACTCAGCACTGCTGAGACACATCTGGGTGGTGTGTCCAGTTCTGGGCTCCCCAGTACAAGAGAGGCATGGGCATACCAGAGTGAGTCCACTGAAGAGCCACTAAGATGATGAAGGGCTTGGAGCTTGGAGAGGGTGAGAGAGCTGGGACTTTTTAGGCTCAAGAAGAGCAGGCTTAGGAGGAATCTTATCAATGTGCATAAATACCTGATCAGAGGGTAAAGAAGATGGACCCAGGCTCCTTTCTGTTGTATAGAGTGACAGAAGAGAAGGCAATGGGCACAAATTGAAATAAAGGAAATTCCTTATAAATCTAAGAAAAACTTACTTACTCTAAGGGTGGTTGAACACCAGACCAGGTTGCCCGGAGAGGTTGTGGACCCTCCATCCTTGGAGATACTCAAACCCAACTTGACATAGTCCTGGGCAACCAGCTGTAGCTCACCCTGTTCAAGCCACAGTGGAACTAGAGACTTCAAGAGCGCCTGGCCAGCCTCACTGATTCTGATTCTCAGGAAAGCAAAAGGAAAAAAAAACAACCCAGACCTGTTAACCAAAATAAAGTGTCAGTGCTTGCAAATTTATTTATTTTTTAACATTTCTATAATGTATAGCTGTGCATAGCAGCACAGGCAGTTGAGCAGAGGGAGTCCATGAGTGCCAAGAAATGGGAACTGAAAGCTTGACAACCTTCCCTGTCAACATCCGCGAAGCCTGTGTGAGCCAGAGAAGGAAGCAGTAGCTAGAGACTGAGCACCTTAGTTGGTACAAAAACATTTAGGACAATTTTAAGTGTCTTCTCCTATGTTTTCAGAATTGACAAAGGCTTTGTAACATGGATCTTGCCCAGTGCATGCATGTATTATATTTTTGCTGGGAGTTATAGGTGCCAAGTCATGGGTATGAATGGTTAAATGGTTAAATGTATAGATTAGCAAGATTGCTTGGGATTTTCCAGCTTCTCTTTTTGCCAAGGTGTGTGAATATAGATTACATTGTTTCAGCCAAACTCCCTGTGATTATGAAAAAAGGAGTTGGATAATTTTTCTTCTACTAACCACAAATAAATATGAATATGTCAGTTTGCCAGTCTATTCAGACTATGCTCTTTTTTCTTTCCTTTTTTTTAATAACTCCACCCAATGTGGTTGGTTGTATGTGCTGGCATAATAACAGGAATATCCACAATTGTGCTGCAAATTATTTCCATTTCTAGGAGTTTATCTTGTCCCAGTATTTGAAGTGCCTTGGATTTGATCCAAAGGTCTAAATTATTTTAATAGTACACAAGGCCACATTTCTGCACCTAAACACATATGTACAGCTTTATTTGCATTGCTTTGTAAGATTCTACATGCTAAATGAAAGACTGTTACATCTGTAATACTTGTGCATGGTCTCACGTTGATTAAATGCCTATCATCTGCTTCATATTTAAAGCCTACTAGCAGCCCAGTAATCTTTCCCTGTTGCTTCTATTCTCCATACTTCTCTTTTGTTGAAACCAAACCAGATTATTGTCAGAGAACCCAATGCAAAGCTACTGATTGCACAATATTGTGTGTCATTCAAGAAAAAGAGTGATCTTTAAAACATTTTAAACTCAAAAGCATGTCTGCAACATTAGTAAGTATGCCTCTGACTTTGATTCAGCTTGTGCATTCGTAACTGTTAAACCTGACTAGTTGCTGTTGGCATCAAGGGAAAAACTTGTCACATTAGACCGTGTCAGCATGTCTGAATACAAAACATGAGAGTCTTCAGATTCTTTGATTTGATAGCATGTTAGTTATGTTTCTTTAATTGACTGTGGTTGCTAAAATTTAGGTAAGATCTTGATTAACTTGGAAATTGGGAATCTTGGCCTAGTGGCACTGAATGCAAGTAAGTCTCCTTGAAATAATCCTGGCACGCTGTGTTTCCAGTATTTCCCCCATTTAAAAATTATCCAAGAAGCAGTGGTTGGGTGTTCCTTGGTAGCAGAAGCAGAAGAAACTTAGCTGTGTTCACAGGTGGTAAGGTTGCCTTACATTAGAGTAGACAATGGCAACATCAAGGAAAAGAGGGTTCCAGAACAAGACAAAACCCAGAGGCAAGTGGGTTTGAACTAAAGACACTTCATCCTTTTTGTGTTCAAGGTGTGGCTATTTGGGAATAGCAAGACCTCTCAAGTGTATAAGCGTCCTAACTTACAGTGGTAGAGCAGACCTTTGCCCCAAGACATCTGAGAGGCCATCTGTAGTACAATTTTTGGTATTGCAGGAAATGTTACTGCTACAGTTCAGGTTATGCTATTGCTTCCAGTAAAATCCTGTCACCCTGTCATCTGTCTTCCCCTTATGTTACTGCCTTTCTTTCCTTGTGTATCATGACTTAAATTTTCACTGGATTGAATTTGTGTTCCCATGTAATTATATCAACATAAAGAAGCCCATGGATACATGTGATGGGTTATTTCCCTCTTGAATGATGATGTAACATCTAGCAAAACGTCCCCAGAGTAAAAGGCTTTTTCCTGTGCTATGTTAAGGATGCAGAAGAGCTAACTCAGCTCCTAAGCCCTGTGCACTTTTCTGAAAAAAAGAAGTGAACTGCCCTAAGGTGTGTGCATTTCAAAGCAAATTCTTTGATAAACTAAGTTCCATTGCAATCACCCTGATGACATGGTACCATTAAATGAGACTGAAAAGTCCTTGTGGTTAAACTAAACACTTGCAACACAGTATTATGTTTGCAGCTGGGTAAAACATAGAAATTCAGACTCTTATTATACTCATTTTTTAGTTGTCCGAGTTATTATGTGTGGACAGATTATATGGGAATTCAATGCAGTCTGCAGAATGCTTAGGATATATTTAAAATGTAATATTAGACAGTAAAAATATTTGATTTTGAAGTGTATAAGTGTTTTTTCAAGAGAGTTTAAAAAAAAAAAATCCTTTATCAAAACCTGAGGTTGATGATGGACATCTCACAATTTAAAATCACTTTTTAAATTAATTTCTCATCTTATGTTAGTACTGGCTTAATGTAAGAGCCAGTGGATGGTTTTTACTTAGACATGAATTATCGTAATGTCTAAACAATACACTGGATAATAAACCTTCCTTTAAGTAAATCTGGCTGGCAAATTAAACCTTATGTGAGCCTGAGGAAAGCCATAAAGCATCCTATGACTCTGTTCAGTTGGAATTCTTCTGGTGCAGAAACTTGCCTCACATAACGCTGAGAAGAAACCAGGGAGGGACAGTGACAGTGACTGAAAGCTAACACCTATCCCATCCAGCTGTGTTTCAGTCTGCCTGGCACACATATGCCAAAACTTGTCTTAGTTCGCAACCATTATTTGTTTTACTTTTTATTTTTGAAAATTGCTCTAGCTCCAAGGCAGTTTAGAGGTGATATATCCCTCTGTAATGAGCATGTCAGACCAGAGCAGACCATGGTTTGGAGTTTTCTGGTTTGAAATCCTGCCTTTGATACTCAGATTTGATGTAGATGCCTGGATAGCTACAGTCAAGGCCATCTGTTTAAATGAACAGCAAAGTCCCACTTGCAAAATTCTCAGACTTTTGGGTGTTACAGTGCAGAGGAGTCAAACAAATGTAGATTGCTTGGCTGTCCAGACAGTACTGTACTGCATCTCTTCAGAAAAAAACTCTTCCATCAAATAACTAAGGCAATGGTGGAAAAATTTTATGGGAGCCACATTTAACTTGATTTACAGCTTGTTCTATGGAAAGGATAACTGTGAGACAAAAACACAAAGGAAATGTTCACACACGTCTCTTATGCAATGGCTGCTTTATCTTGTGTGTAAAGGACTGACAAAAATATTCAGAGCAGCTGTAATAATGGAATACTCATTAGGTCATTCCAATCACATAACCAAACACTACCTTATCATGGATGGTATTTAAGCATCTTTCAAATTAAGAAAAGGATTTCAAAACCAATTTTTTAAATAACAGATTGTTGATAAAAAGAACAGAAAGTCAGCTTTAACAAAACAAGGTACACATGACACCCAGAACTTTTTGTAACAAGGTTTAGCTTTTGTTGTTGGAAATAAGTAGATCTCTCTGACTTGTTGTTCCAATATGAAAACTTATCTCAGAATTATGTAAGAAGGAATGAAATGACCTTTCAGTCGCACTTCTGCAACCAAACAGCTTGTTATCTTCACCTTAGTCTAGGCAGCATTGTCCCCTTTAGTGTCAACCAACAACCATGAATTCCCCCTCTTTCTGTTGTGTGCATCCCAAGCTCCTGTGCTTCTTCAGTTCAAAAGATGTTAGTTTCCTGAAATCTTCATCATAATGACTAGTTGTCTAATTCCTCTAATACATGAATAGTCATTAGCAGCATAGTATAATCCTTCTAGCAATGTATTGCTACTATCCCATGCCTAGCAGACACTGGAGGTGCATGGATCAGAAGCAGCACCACTCTCTGCCGGGGAGTCTGCTTTGCAGCCTTGATGGACATTTATGATAAAGCCTTATGATAGCTGTGTTTGCCTACCATCGCCAGCTCACAGCACCTATGGCTGGAGTAACTGTTCACAAATATTGCTGCTACAGCTCAGCATTTATCTTCAGCTATCAGACTGTGCTCATTGCTGTTGCAGGAAAAATGCTACCAATACTACACACAGAACAAAAATGTTTTTATAAGGGAACTTACACAGATTCCTTTTTGTCTTTCAGCTGCTGCTTGTAGGCCCTGATTTCCAGTGTAAAATCATGTCACAACAGAATTAACAAGAGACTAATAAGAGATAAGATGGTCCATAAACAGTTCAGTTATATGGACTGTTGTGAAAATTGATCAAATCTTTGTATAATTCTGCTAAAACTTGAAATGGTGCTTCACCTTCTGTAAAGGTGCTCTCAAGTTTCTTCTCAGCCTTTTTAGGGATATGGCCACTCCCTGTTACCAATGTGTTTCTCAGAGAAAGGTGACATTCGTACCACCAGAACTGCTGTTACTTGGAACATCCCATGTTCAAGTCCGTGTGCATCATCTATACAGAACTACTTTTTTCAGTTGTTTGACTATCAAAAAGTCTTTTCTCCTCTTCTGTTTTCAATGTTCCCTTCAGATTTTAAGATATTTTATTGCTGAAAACACCCTCACAAGCATAGCGGATGGTATATTAGAAATATATCATAAGTTCATTCTGTATAATGCTGACAACACAGCTAATGCATTAGGCTAGTAAAATACTATTACTGTCAATGAGATAACAGCAGTGTACCAGTGGGCCCATGAGAGATCAAATTCACTTCCCTGTTGATATTGTCCTGTTGGCAACTATCAGATGTTGACTACACACATGCTAGTGCTAGCCCTGCTTTTGTGGGGCTTTTTGGATTGCAATGAAAAGATACTGTAATTTTTGTTTTCCTTTTTTTATGTACCATCTTATATCTCTGGGGATAGCTTTTGTCAATTCAATTGTATTGGCTACACTGAGAGCTCCCTAAGCACCAGCTCAACAACCTATGTTATAAACCCTACATAAATGCATTTTCTATTCTTGGTAACAAAACAGTAGATTTTAAAACTTATTCTAATGTCAGTTAATTAGTGTTAAAATAAGGGGGTTCAGATTATTATAGCCAGATTTTGTTGTGCTAATTACCTCTTGAATATGCTATCTGAGGTTAAGAAAGTGCTGCTCAGGGGATGACACAATGAGAGCCGCTGTTAATAGAGCTCCTTTAAACTCTGGAGGTGGCAGAACTTTCTAGTGTTTTCAGTCCTAAAGTTAGAAAGACATTACACTCCATGATGAGGTCTTTTATTGTATCTACTGAATGCAAAACAAACAAATAAACCAAAACACCCCACCCAAACCCCACAGATATATTGTTAAAGAACTCTCTTATTATCTTACTTAATATGCTACATGCAGCTAGAAGTGGTTAAGATCCAATATTCTTGATGTTTTGTTACTCTACAAAATTGCAGAATATAAAAATTGTCTGACTTAGATTTGCATGGTAATTAAGATTTACCTGGCAGGAGTTCATTAGAAACAGGCACAATAATGTCAAACTTCTGGCTTCCTTGAGAAATCTAATCCGTGACCCATCACTCTGCATTCGAGTGGTCTGAAAGAGATTTTCTTATGCTGAATAAACATTTTTAGAAAATACCTACTTTTAAAAAAGCTCAAACAATTTTTTGTTTGATATCTGTGAAATAACAAAATGTTAAGTGATTACCAGGTTAAAAATCAGTCCAGGAGCTGGATAATATCATAATCTAAACCTCAGAACTGAATTAAGGGCATTGATTAACACCATCTGACCCCAGAGATTGAGACATACTATTAAAATCTATTCAATGGCTATTAAATAATTATGTAAACAGAGAATTATTATTTAATAGTGATTTCACTAGTTATGTCTACATTTTGAATATTTGAAGGATTCAGATTATTCACTGATATGATCTGTTTTGTTTCACTGATAATCTGCCATTAATAAGTACTTTTTGGCAAAAAGTATTTATACTGGGGCCAAAAGAAAAGTGACAAGGTTTTCTCTGTAAGCAGGAATACAGTTTACCAAATCTTTCCTCACCATGTTCCTCAGTGTCTTTCCCTTTTTGATGTACATCAGAATCATATTGAGCATGTGATGGGGGGAGAGCTTTTATAAGGTTTGGGGCTGTAAAGTGATTGCAGTTTCACATATTGTTCTGTTTGTAATTGAACGAGGTTTACTGCTGCCACCTCCCATCTGTTAATCCCTGCCACATTCACCAAAGGTTATAACCAGTTCACATCTACCAGCATAACCAGCCATACGCTTACCCTCTAAGGGGGCTGTCGGGATGATATATGTTCCCTAAACATCTTTCATGGTGGGAGAGGCTGATTATGAGTGAGGTGTAAAAACTTCTGATTTTGGAGGATGGTGACAGGGAACAATAATATTAACCTAGCTCAGTTGTGCTTGACCATCATGGTTGATACCTCACCTGTCTGTAATACGAAAGGGACTGGGAAAATTTGGCATAGGTTTGCAGCAGCGGACCACAGTGGGCATGTCATTCAGTCTACATATAATTAGGTTTTCTACCTGTAAAATATATCTCAAAGGCACTGTGAGAATTTCATTTGTTAATGTTCCCAATGTTGTTTTGTTTCTCAGAAGAGATAGTACATTGTCTATGATATCTAGATACTAATTAAATTATGTAAGTGATACATCAGTGTCATTTCAAAATCAGATATAATCCTAAGCATAATTAAAAAACTCCTTTTAGGTTGCATTAGTAGCAGTTACAGCTATAGGATCCCGATATTTACGCAATCAAGTAATTACCAAACAAATTATTATGAGCTGTCCTAAATTAATATAACCTGAAAAGGTTAAAGTAACCCTGAGGCAATTAATCTCTTCTGCTGCAATGACCAGTACCATGAAATGTTTATCAAACACAGCCTTATCTTCCCTTATTTTGCAGTTCACTGTCAGTGTCCTCAGTCTACAGTGCATTCATTGCTGTGGTATTTTGTGAGGAGAGCAAAGCACCGAGAACCCAGAAATCTGATTTCTGTTCCCTGTTCTCTCCCAGTCCTCAGCAAGACATCTAACTATAACTCCTTATTTTTCGTATCTGTAAAATCCAGGCAACAAAGTAAAATAATCATGGCTGATAGAAAAATGCTTCACAAATCATGGATGAAACACGTGAAAAAAGGTCATCCACAACAGGTGTGTAATCTTAACACCAGTATGTACACTGCCCTAAATATAGCTCCAACTCAAAGGCCTAATGGCAGTCTCAACAATGATAATTGGTTGGAAGTATTTAAAGCCTTCATAAATATTAACCAATACAGTTTCCTAGTTTTTCTGAGACTTTATTGTCCTATACAAATAATAAATTGAAGCAAAAAGAGGTAACCACCACACCTGTCATGACATAAATTTTTATGATGACTCATATGACAGAATTGATCCTGATTTTGACTAGAAGTGTAGCACAATGACATTATTATTATTGTCAAACACAGAGCACGGCCCTTTTTGTAATACTAGATTACACAAATGTGCTTATACTTAGTTACACTCCATGAAAACCATTCCAAGTTATTTATCTGTTAAGAACTAATAACTTGTTTCATGTAATTTTTACTCACTATGTCTGGTTAGGCAATGTTTTTTTCCCCCAAATCTTGAACAACTTAATATTTAACTGAGCATTTTTGCTGGGTAAAACAAGCTCTCTCTGCTGGATCTGCAGAAAAGAGTATGGATCTGCCTAGGTCCTGTGGAAAGGCTGAGCATTGAGTGGGGCTTTGCCATTTGTTTTAGGAAAGTGGATTTTCTTCCTGATCTTGGTTGTTAAAGCACCACTTAAAGGACAAGGAGTCAAAGCTTCATCTACAAAGAGTGTTGAACCACTGATGAAGACTACTGGCTCCAAAGGGACAAAGAGGCTTTTCCTCAGACTAGTGTTTTTCACCGGTCATTAGAGAGCCACCCCTTTCTGTGAAAAGAAACTAAGATCTTGAATAGTAAAGGAAACTGTTTATGCTTCTTTCAACCCTGAAGAGCTTCATTCACTGCCTGCCATACCTCACATCTGTCTTTCTCATAACAGCAGAAAAATTGTTCAGCCCTCTCTTTCAAAAGCATGAGACCAGTTTAAAAATCATGAGATTTGACATGAAACCATTAAGATACCAAGAGACCACATTTTTGGAGGGGCTGTGCAGAACGGGAGAACAAACAGATAACAACTTTTTGGGGTGCTCTTTTCTTAATGAAAACTGAGATTATATCATCATAATTGTATCATTATATTGTTTATTAATTATAATTTTATGGTTATAATTATAATTATTATATAATCCTCAGTCTCCAACAGCTGCTTAAGGGAAAACACCAAACTTCATGAAAATCAGAATTAAATAATGACATGCAACAACACTACAATTCATAAAATCTGCAACAGAGTCCCTATTTTTCAAAGTTTGGTACGAAACAAAAATCAACTACAAAACGTGCCCTTCCTAAATACAGTTTGGCCTTTTGATCATTGCTCTCCTTGGACCCAGCGTACGCTAACTGCTGTGTGTGAACCAAGGAGCTTCTAAGATTTGTGATGTGTTTCTGCTCCAAGTTGCAAAGTTTCACAGATGTTTGTAACATTCTGTCCTCACCAGGAACTGTGACCAATTAAGCCTAGAAAGCTCTCTTGAACAGATCAGTTTGTCTCCAAAACAGACAAAAAGCATGTTCCGTATTAAATTGTATTATTGTGCACATCTAATTTAAGACCCTCTGGGAACTGGTTTTCATAAATCCCACTGTATTTCACTCCTCTTCCCTGCCTCTTGTACCAGTCTAATACCTGATTGTTACATGCCTAGACTTTTGGGGGTTTTATTCATGTGACTTAAATTTTGACCCATAATATGCATATGCTGAAGAAGGAACAAAACTGAAAGTGAAGAAGGAACAAAACTTTCCACATAACTGTGGGAACTCTTTGCTTTGTTACATGGTTATAGGAGGATTGTGTGCTTCAGCATAGCTACACATTTAGGTCTGCATGTTACCTTACGCTTCTAACATATGCTGCTAACTACCATAGAAAAGGGCTATTCTTAAACAAGATGGGATTAGTAGACTATGCCACAATTTCCTACGGGAAAAAGCTGCTCAGAATCACAGAATGGCTGAGGTTGGAAGGAACCTCTGGAGGTCATCTAGTGTCATGGTTTACCCCCAGCCAGCAACTAAGCACCACGCAGCCTGTTGCTCGCTCCCCCCAACCCAGTGGAATGGGGGAGAGAACTGGAAGGAAAAAGATAAAACTCATGGGTTGAGATAAGAACAGTTTAATAGGACAGAAAGGAAGAAAATAACTATGATAATAATCATAATCATAAAATGACAATAATAGTAATAAAATAATTGGAATATACAAGTGATGCACAATGCAATTGCTCACCGCCTGCTGACCAATGCCCAGTTAGCTCCCGAGCAGCGATCCACGTTCCCGCAGCCAACTCCCCCCAGTTTATATACTGGACATGACAGCACATGGTATGGAATACCCCTTTGGCCAGTTTGGGTTAGCTGTCTTGGCTGTGTCCCCCCCAATTTCTTGTGCCCCTCCAGCCTTCTTGCTGGCTGAGCATGAGAAGCTGAAAAATCCTTGACTCAGTATAAACACTGCTTAGCAACAACTGAAAACATCAGTGTGTTATCAACATTATTCTCACACTAAATCCAAACCATAACACTATATCAGCTACTAGAAAGAAAATTAACTCTATTCCAGCCAAAAACAGGACATCTGGTCCAAGCCCCCTGCTCAAGCAAGGACACCTAGAGCAGATTGTCCAGGACTGTGTCCAGAAGGCTTTTGAATACCTCCAAGAGTGGAGTCGCCACCACCGCTCTGGGCAACCTGTGCCAGTGCTCGGTCATCGTCACAGTAAAAAAGTGTTTCCTGATGCTCAGAGGGAACCTCCTGTGTTTCAGTTTGTGTCCACTGCCTCTGGTCCTGTCACTGGGCACCACTGGAAAGAGCCTGGCTGCATCTTCTTTACACCTTGCTTTCAGGTATTTATATACATTGATAAGATCCCCACAGAGCCTTCTCCTGCATGGATGAGACTGGACTGGCCACTGCTTCCTTCTTCATGCTGTATCTCTACTAAGTTAAGGGGAAACTATCCCTCAATGTGTTTGCTTATGCAGAGAAAGAGCACAGCTCATCTACAAACAGGACATGCCTTTTAATGCATCGGAGCAGCAATACTATAGACATCCTGAAGCCAGATACTTCCACTGTGGTTTTTAGGAAATGTTTTCACTGACAGCATTAGATGGGGGAAGTCCTAGTAAAATATTGCCATATCTGCTATTGGAGTTTTTTTGTGGTGTCCACCAGGCAACCTATCACCAGAATTAGGTAACTCACAGCTAGCTTTTGTAACTCTAAAGCAATTTTTACTGCCACCACTGAAAAGGCACTAAAGTTAATGCAGGACACCTCCCAGAACAGCCTGGGGTTACGACAGCTGCAGTAAAATATGGTGAAGTGATAATCTGTTGGAAGTAGGCATTTCTCATGTGTAGTGAGATGCTTCCTTCATCAGATCTAGCATTAGCATGCTATGACCAGCCTTTCTCTCAGTTGATTGATGATTATAACCCAAAAAGCAGACTCAAACAAAGGAATAACATTTTAGGGAAGCAAAGAAAGTAACAAATTTCAGCATATGCTTGGATTCAGTTGCCTAAGAGTCTGGAAGCTAGAAAAGTTTGCTTTTTATTCACAATCAGGAGATTCATAATCAAAAAATTTGCAAGCAAAAGATTGCTTTAAACAGTTCTAGCCCCAGACTGATTCCTGCACAAGGTCACAGGTATCCAACAACAGGTTTCATAATGTTGATCACTACCTTATAAGCCTGGAGGTCCAGAAACTTATCCACCTACCATATAGTTCATCTATACTGTCTCTGTGTCACTATCCGGCTAGCATCCACTGCTGTTCTCTTGTCTATATAGACTGTTATAGAATGCAATCTAGTTGGTCAGGTATGATTTGTCCTTGCTAAATCCATGCTTCCAATCACTTTAGTCTCCTTCAGTCATCTGGACATGGCTTCCAGGAGGCTCGCTTCATAATCTTACCATGGGCTGAGGTGAGGCTGACCAGCCTGCCATTCCCTAAACCCACCTTCTTGACCTTTTTGAACAAGGCTGTGTATCATTTACCTTTTTCAAGTCATCAGAAACCTCTCTGAAACACCATGAGACTCTAAAGATGGTACAGAATGTCCCACAGGGACATCAGCCAGCTCCCACAACAACCTGAGATGCATTCAGTCTGGTCCCATGGACTTGTGTGTCCTGCTTAAGTACTCCTTAACTCAATTCTCCTCTACTCTGACTAATGCTTAATTCCCCAAGGCCTTGATAGTAGGCTTAGGGACCTAGGAGACCTGAAGACAAACACAGCCAGTAAAAATCAAAGCAAAGAAGTCACTGGGTGTCAGCTTTTTCCATAGAAGCCCTTATTGTTGCTCTTCACGTCCCTTGATAATATCAAGTCCCACTAAGTCTGGGCTTTCCTAACTCCATCCTTTTTGTACCTCAGTAAGTTCTTAGAGCTTTGGCCTGTATTGCATAACTCCTAGCAAAAAGACCTGAACATTATTTCTGACCCTGCTTTTGGCTGACCCGTTCTTCCTTTCATGCTGGTAATACACAAAGGTGAAACAAACTATTCAGTACACTGTTCCAGGGTCCAGGGCTACTGCTCAATGTCTTTCAATCCATCCTACATTGCACCTCGCATCAACTGCACTTGTCTGCTGAATCAGAACTTATGTAATAAAAATTCATATTCCTGTACCTCAAAGAAACATGATTTGACAGAATTCAAAGAAACTCTGAAACAGTAAACATGATTAATAATTAAAATAATGAAATAATAAACATGATTCCTTCCATTTTATGTTCTGTGTTATGCAGCTGACCAAGAGCCATTCTACAATGCTGCTCCATCAGCAGCAACACAAAGTCTCTACAGGCCTACTGAAAAGTCATTTATAATTCACCATTCCAGCTGTAGGTGGCACTGCATAATACTATGCACGTTTTTTGCTTCTGCATTCAGATTTCTTCTTTTCTAGGTAGTATGGATAGCCTCTGACCTTTTCACAACTCGTGCCTGTGATAGGCAGCTGAGGATGTTTGTTTGAGAATGTAATGAAACAACACACAAGCAGAGGATTTTTCAAAGTTATGGAAAGTTCTGCTTGAAACATACTAGGCCTTGTTAGGTGAATATATTTTACTATATTTTTCCAACAAAATCTGATGTAGAAAATTCAGTGGGTTCCTTTAAACAAGCAAATATGGGACAAGGAGAAATAAGTGTAGTATGCCAGCTAAGGCACACTCAGCAGGAATCCAGAAATCCCATAACTGCTTGAAATCCATCTCCTGCTCCAGTGTCATACATGGGAACACGCACATTGCCCTCATTTTTGGAGCTTCAGGGATAGTCTTCTCTTTGAGATTTTTTAACCCCTTTTAAATTCTGTTTCTGCTGTACATAAAGTAAAAGACTGACAGTAGTTTTCCTATTGTCAGCTCAGAACAGAAGCGGTCTGTAACCAATAGGTCTTTGTGTTGTTACCCAGATGTTCCTGCCTGATTTTGTTGTAAAATGTATAGAAATCTGCTACGCACGTTACCATCACTTTTCTATGTGCTCAGTCAAAAAAAACATAGATGAGGAACATTTAGAACAAGCTTTTCAGTGAAGCCTATTTTCTCTCTACATACTGAATACCGTAAATGCTAGATCTGGAAACTATTAAAACATTTTTAGAAGCTGAAAAGTAATCATAATGAGATCTTGCAAACAATGAATTCTATTCTCCCTCTGACATACAAAAGGATTTACGGACATACTATTGCCTATGCATCCAAAGAAAACTCCCTTGTGCATCAGCACAATAGGACACAAATATCCACTGAGTTCTTCCACAATTACAGTGCTAGTTTCACCCATTTATGTTTTTTTATTATTATTCTAACAGTAGATGGCAACATTTAGTTGGAACTTGGCAAACCTTTGTGAGCTTTACAGAGTCATTTCAGTTCTGATTTTACTCATGAAACTTAGAGAAACAGAAAAATAACATATAGCAGCATATAATTAGAAACTGTAAATTAACTAAATTGTTTAATTATCTATATAAATTAATATAGCAATTACCTTATTTTCTTCCAAATTCCAGCTTGCCCAGGATAGTTTTTGACTCAAAGCCAGCTGTGCTCTGACAGTCTGTCTGTCGATTTGGAAAAATGTCAATGCCCTAAGGGTTAAGCTTTCCTTATACAAAATTATAACTGGAGAAAAGCAGCGGTTAATTTCTTACAGGGTTATCAATAAAGCTTTTTCTGAACTGCACAGCTTGGATTCAGACCTAAACTGCCAGCATTTCAGGACATTTGGATCAAGATTTTCAGTGAAGGCACTTAAAATTCTCCAACTTTTACCATATCTGTTTCCTCTGATAGGTGCTCAGTGAATATTCCCATTTAAGGCTGAAGTTAATGAGAATTCTGCTGTTGACTTGATGGAAACAGGAATGTGCCCTGTAACACTAAGGGACAGAACTGCTCTCGGTTATTAAGATCACAGTAAAACTGAAATCTCTTAACACTTCAGAGCTTGTCTTGTAGCAGACATCTGCATGCCTCAGGTGCAGGCTCAGGCATAAGGTGAAGCAGTATGTCTCCACTCAACCAAGATGGGCAAGTATCCACATCCTGGGCTATATTCTAGTCTTTGCATACACACTGAAAGTACTTGTGTAACACCTGGCCTTGGCAGAGGTCAAGGGTTTAGGTTAGGAAATGCCAGCTGCTTGGAGCTCTGTAGATATACCAGTCAAAGTAAGGCGCTGTGTGTGTTCAATTAGAATAGGCAGTACTGCCTGAACTAAAGACTTGCCTCATAGAACTGTTCAAGCAAAGTATTTTCTTCAAGTTTTAATTCTTTTAAATATTAAATACAGACCTTTGCGTAACATCTCTGTGTGTGACTCCTTGTCTGGATCTGCCTTGAAATCTTGGGCTTCAGCTTCTCAACAACAAGGAAGACCATACAATCAAGGAACATTCACCAAATTCTTCTGTTTAAATTACAGTGAAAGTAAAAAGCAGATCAGCAGGTATCTTAACGTGCACGGCTTTGCGAAGCCCTCTGACCAAGGCACTGTATTCTCCATGGATAGTGCATCAATCACTCAGAGAGACTAGGGCATTATTCCTGGCTTTTAGAAGCACAGCCTGGGCCTTGTGCTGTTGCGCAGACAAGTACAGAAAGAATGTCATTTGAGAGGGAGAGTGGGAGCTGAGTGAAGAGAGGGGGCCCTTGTACGGGGAAGAGAGAAGAAAAGAGAAAGGAAGAAGGCCCAGACGCTGGAAAGCAAGATGCCTTTTAAGCTGCCAAGGGTTTAACAAAAGCAATCATGAGGTTATTCAAGAGGGAGTGAGCTTCTTATCATAAATACACAGATGATTTCATGGGCATGCTCTGGATCTCACCACACTTCTATGTGTATCCTATTAAGTGGTGTTTGGTCTCTGACTTTTTCATGTAGAAGGATCCCTCCTGCAGAACTTCACAGGAGGATGCACATTCCACAGGGCATTTATGTGGATGTGGAAGAGTTCAGCAAATGTCCTGTATATCTATAGCTACTGCACTTTTTTCTGATAATGGAATGAAAGATAGAATATTAAAAAAATCAGTGTTCTGGAATTGTACAATCTAGTAAATGTAGGACAGCCGTTGTATTCTTCAGATACACTGAGATTAAGTTATCTCTTTAGAGGTGTTTAATCAGAGGAAGAGAGAAGCATCTAGAGGTAGAGGTAAATAGGTTAAGATTATATGCTGCCCTCTGTGCTTTGATTGTGACTGCAGAATTCCTTTGAATTCATCTCCCTGCATGGAAATCCAGTGCAGCTACCTGAAAAACGTCTGACTGTGGAGTGAGCGAGAATAGGAAGCTGCTAAAACTTTGGCTGGCTGCTAGGACCAGTTTTGAATCAAGAGCAGGAGAATGTCCCAGCACAAAAAACATGGAGGTTTAAAAGTTGAAAAGCGAGACAAATCAGGAGATTCAGGGTCACTCACCTTATGAAAAAAAGTTGCATTACATTTACAAAATGTTATGCCAATGTAGATTTCTATTTACAAAATAAAGAAGTCTGTAGGTGATTGAATGATCCTGGAAGGAGTTAGTCAGGAAGCACAGGCACACATTTTCAGTAATCTCTCCTAAAACAACAATGCATTTAGGAAGTAATTGCCTACTAGCAGTGTGTGCCATTTGATGAGGCTGGAGGACACAAACATAGCCAACCCAAGAGGTTAAAGGGGGGTGGGGTGTGAAGCATAACTTTTCATACACTGCAGCTTGAAAATAACATGGGTAAAAGAGGGCCTCTGATTTGGTGCTGTCTTTTCTGGAATGTACAGTGCAACTGGATCTAAATTTTGGGAGAGTGCCTAGTTTCAGATGTCTAAAACCTCTGTTGAAAGCAGCAGAGACTATACACTGCCAGAGTTTTATGTATGCAACTGCAGATTGATTGCCTAATGGCAGTGGTGGGCTTTGATCATGAGTGGAGAGAGAACTCTCAGTAGGCCCCCTTTTCCTCTTTTTTTTCCCTTTACTCTTCTAATTCTACTGTTTTTCGATGTCGTCGTCCCCCCCTGCCTCGTATTTACTAGAAGACTTTCACTGACACCCGAGATACAAAAGTTCCTCTCCCCACATATTTCTTTAACAGCTTGCTTGTTGAGGACTGTGCAATAGGAGTTAACTGAAGAAGGTGCAAGGGTATGCAATTGCTCTAACACTTTGTCTATTTTGGTCTTTATGGGTGAGAGAAACAGATGAAGATAATTTCCTCTCATTCTCTGTTTCTTATTAGTAAATCGTGAAGAATTCTTAGGTACAGAACATCCAAGCAGGATCATCATCTGTATGCAAGGGAAAATTCTTTCCTTACAGTTTGCTCAATGTGTGAGTCAGAGTCACATAAAAGATGTAATAAGCTGCTTCTGCTCGCAATTAGAGGTTTTGTTCTGATGGCAAATTAAAATTTAAGTCCAGTAGAATTAGGTGTGAAATCTTGCAGATTCCCAGCTAACCATATATTGTGATTGCACTTGGCAGCTAATAGGACTCAGAAAATGGCTTTTATTGGCCCCTACTTTCCATTTTATGTACACTTATGGAATTGTACAAAACGACAGCAAACTGCCACGAATATATCGTTGGTCTATATTCATTGCTTACTTCCTTCCCTTAATGAAAAGAAGGGCAGTGCATCAATTTTTATACCTTTTTACTAAAAAAAGAGTAGCACTCTTAGTACTTACATACCTAACAGATGGGATGAAATGACAAAGAAATGCCTGACAGTATAGGCTCTGGTTTTTAGCGAAAAATCTTGCACAGTCAAATAATTAAAACATTTTTTAAATCGTGCTTGCCCTAAAATCAGCCTGTTCATTTTTCTTTATAACTGCAGTTATGGGGAATCATCTCAGAAGCTTCCAACTCTGCTACAAAGACAGATGTTAGAACGATCCCTTCCTGCTCAGTATCAGCTGTTCAGCAGAGCTTGCCTGAGGAATAAAGGACCAGTTACCTCCTAATTCTGGCTGCCTTTTCAGGAATGATACAGGGAATTTTTTAATAACAAAGGTACCTTCTTTGTTCTGGGGGTCAGCAAGAAAGCCTCTGGCAAGTGCAGATTCAGCTCACCATCAATAGAACTTGCTGTGGCTCCTTGCTCTTAAAGTTTACTTACAAGCCAATCATACAACCAGTATAATTTTTATGAAGGCATGGTGGAGCTCATCACCCTGAGTCCCCCATGAATTCTGCATCTCTCCCTTTCAGGCATGAGGGATTCACTTATTTGATTAGCAGCAGCAGATCAGGCCACTTGAGAAAGAATGTAGGTAGCCTCATGGTCTGTTCTGCTGCGGGTGCAGAATGAGGTAGGGAAGCTGATTCACTGTTCAAAGATAAACAGTCTTGAAGGCTACACCATCACATTGTTTTACTTTTAAGTCAGTATCCTTGGGTGTGGATGTGGAAAGGATATAAAGAAGTGAAATCGAGAACCCCCAAACCAGGTGAGGATACAGTGTCAGTATGCTCTTCAGGGTTGCCATGTGATTTTCTCTAAAGAGGCTTCACAAGCAGTCCCCTAAACATAAAAGTAAGCTATGTGGCTGTTTTCCTTTCCTTTGGTCCCTGGGTTACCATTGTAGGAGAGGTTCTTTTCCTCCAGAATCTAAAAGCCTTTTGAGAGGTGAATTGCAAAGCAAAAAATAAAAACGAAACTTGACTTTGCATATTAGGGCCTTGACCAGGGAAGGGAGCAGGAGAACATTCCCTATAAATGAACTCCCATTAAACAAAATCATAAAACCTCCATAAAAGATTAAGTATAGAAAATAATGTCAGTCCAAAAATATGGTAACAAAACACGGTAAATCATTCTTGGAGGGAACCCGTTTCATTTTCATGAATTAGGATGACCTCTGCATACTTCACCAAAGTTCTTATTTTACCACTCCTGAGCTCATAAAAGAGGGTATATTTCATCCCAGGGGTAATGTTAAGATACTGTGAGTTAAGCCCAGAAATATGTGCTGAACATCCCCCCATTACCAGACTGGGTGGAGCCTTGTGCATAGGACTAGGACTTGAGTAACCCTTTCGAAACCTTCCTCCTCTCATGGCCCTCCCTGCTGCGATGCTCTGGTTTGAAGAATTTGTCCTTCTGAAGAGGTGACAGCCTGTGTAGCGACTGGGCTTGCTGGAGTCTCTGGGGGAGATCTTCATTCACACTTGATATTGCTTCTTAGGTATTCAACAGTCATCAGTGGACTGGAGGCACCATTACTCATGCGTGGGTCACAAGGGGAAGGAAATTAACATAGAAAATGTAAGGCAGGCACATCGTGGCCAGAAGTAGCACTAGGAGGACTACTGTAACATGGAGTGGCCTCCAGCTCTGATAAACTACACCAAAATCTAATTTGGCTTCTCTACCAGCAGGCATCCTAAGAGCCACCTTTGACTCACCTGTTATTTCCAAACCTGTCATTTGTGCCTCAGTTTCCAGAGGTGCAGGACAAATTCCCAGACAGCTACTCTGTCTGGAAATGTTAGGGATGGACATACCCAAATGGCAAGGAAAAAATGTCATCTCCCTCTCCACTCCCCATCACCATTAAAACTGTGCTTGAAGCTGGCTCTCCTCAACCTTCCTTTCAAGACAGAACAAATCTAGGTGCTTCATCCTTCCTTATTGGGTGTCTTTTTGTCTTATTCTTGAAGAAGACTCTTTCTTTGCTCATACATACATCAAAGACTTTGTTTAGACTTCAGTCTAAATTTTGGCTATTCTGCAGTAAGCAGAGAACTGTATTTCATTTCGTGACGATGGTAGGAGCTGATGCTCTCTATGTTGGTGGCTTGCACAGCTCTGCCAACCTCATCTGCCTGAAGCAAAGCGGCAATCAGGAGTGGCACGCTCTGCCTCTCCTGGAGGTTATGGCATCCTGGTGCTAGCTTCTCTATTTCATAAAATGGAATGACACTGGCAGCCCGGCTGCCTCTGAAGATTTGGTTGCATGGCTGAGGTAGACAGTGCCAGTGACGACTTATAATCAGCCAGCTGATGTTAGATGTGGGCTGGTTAAGAAGCCAAGGGCGGGGGAGTAAAAAGTCCTCAGCAAACGACGATACCGCTTCATGACGAGATGGCATTCTGGAGCACGTGGCGCAAGCTTAGGCTGAGAGAAACTGACAGCTCTGTGGAAAATCTGACCGTACGCATCTCTTCAGGCATCAAGCTTGCTGGTAAACCTGCCAGGAAAGCACGCAGCGATACCAGTAAACGGTTTTAAGCGCTCACCACACCTCAGTAAATTACGAACTGAGGCGAATTCCGGAGCCTTAATACAGACTTGCGTCCGTAAGCATTGTTGTGCAGTACTCAGGAGACCCGAAGTAGAACGAGACTTCAATTATTTCAAGCAGGGCACGTAAACTTAGTCGGTGTCTTTTACCTTCGCGTCCCTGCCGTAACGTGAGGCCAGCAGCCCTTCACCTCCAAGGGGTCTGCGTGCGAGTAAGCGAAGCCCCGTCGGCAGCGCCCTCGTGTACTGCGACGAGAGGGCGGATGTGCCCGGCAGAAGCTCGGGCAGAGGGCGGGTGTCTCGGGCCGGCGGCGGCAGCTGCGGGACGGCACAGGGAGACGCTGACGGTGGGAGCGTGGCCACCTGGTGGTCACCACTGAGCCACCCGCGGAGCAGGCTGGAGGTGCAGACGGGCGCCCTGGTCGCCCAGCGATGGAGAAGGAGGGCCCTCCTCCCCCCCGCAGCCGCCACAGCGCTCCCCTGGGGAGGCGCCGGGGCCGGGGCGGGCG